>NC_136523.1:11252603-11307603 GCF_053919585.1 Euprymna scolopes | reverse complement strand
TCTCTGAAAATTACATATCTCGTTAAGATCTGGACTTATTCAATTGTTTTATTACCAGAACTGTTTGCATTTGGAACACTGTTCGCCCAACCAACCTCTCGGTTTTATATAGCATGGTATACTTCAAATCCAACGTTGTTGAGCCTTCCCCATAAATGATAACATTCTACCAAATGTACGCCATTAGTGACTACTACACTATCAGATTACAGTCATTAATCCTTATAGTCTAGTGGCGTTCAGACCTTGATAAATAGTGACGCCCAATAGGAAAAAAGCAAGAAATTAAGAAACGAAGGACGCTTTGACGATCCACAAACTTTTCTGATGATATAGATCGCTTATTAACCTATTTCAATAAAAAAAGTATTGAAAAAGTGAAACATTTATTAGTTCGCGACCAATCTCGGGCAACGTCGGGTCTTCCTGCTAGTATATATTTAAAATTTATATTGTGTATACATGATTGCATACAAAGTCGTCAATCAGTGAAAAATCTTATTTAATCTTGTCTTTATATTATTCTGCGTGTTTGAAACATAGCGTCTATTATTTCTTGGAAAGAGAATTTATTCCCTTGCAACATGGCGTATCGTTCATCAAAATGTATTTGTTTCCTTAAAGTTCCTTTGTTTTTATGTTTTCCGATCTGTCTGTCGCCGAATCTAGACACACTGAATTTTCATGATTGAAACGTTGGACTAAACTGACTGCAATTTTAAATTCAGTTTTCTTTTGTTTAATTTAAGTTTTGACACGCAGAAAATACATTTTATTGGATTTTCTTTAGTATTGTCAATTATAAACAACGGACGCGTAGAGAACCATTGTTTATATAAATGCCAAATAAATTCAAATACAAAACACATGTGCTTGAAAAAAATTCAACAGTTTTAAACCAGAAACAATCCCCATGGCCGCCATATCTGAATTTCGAAAAATCGAAACTGTTCGTAGAAAAGGTTTCTATTCTGTTTTTAAAGGATTTATATTCAGTTTAACATTTCCGTTTCTATAAAAAATAAGTACTTTTAAGTTTATTATTTTTTAAATAATTGTTTGTTAACTTATATTATATTAGCGAGGGGTATCCGGCGTTGCTCGAGTGTTTGGAGTTGTGTGTGGAAACTCCGGGGGTGGGGGTGGGTTAACACACTGTTTTGGTAGGTAAGTATGAGGATCGAACCCGAACCCTTGAGGCAAAGTTGTAAATTAAACTGTGAAAAAAAAACGTGTGACGTTAACGATTGCCCCACCGCGAGATGCTAACTGAAAGACGTTTGAATTTATTTAATTACTTGAGGTTGGCAGGTGCCCGTTTTAATGACTTAATGAAGTCAAGTTTGACTGCGGGATAGTATTTTATTTACTGCGGGAACGCTTCCCAAGATGTTATAGGAAAAAGACTAACCCACATGCGGCGTGCGACAAATGTTGAATATTTATATTCCAAAAGTCGAGCAAATTAAATAGATAGGCGAGCTTCGTTGTTAACTGTGAGATATTACGATTTATATGTGATATAAAAAAGTTTTAAAAAGTTGTTAGGCAACCAACCGCTTCTCTGAAAAAAAAGCCTTTTGGAGACATACAGAAAAAGCGAACACACATACAAGCATACATTTTCGCTTTTATATTTATAGATTGATATGTAAGTGATTATAAATCCAAACATATTTTTTAAAAAATACTTTCACAATAAAAGATAATATTCCAATTATTAAAGATGTTATGGCTCGCAAGTAGCCACAAAGAGGAGCAGAACAACGGAGAACAGTTTAAACATGTATTACATGAAAAAAAACCGCGGAAATATTACAAACGAAAAGTGATAATAATTCACCGAGCACGTGAGAGTCGATCTGGAATTATATCCTCGCCTAGGATAGCCATGAGTAAAGTTTATACGATCGATGGATTAGTCCATTTAGAGGGCGGCTCCCCTCACAACAACCCCTCCCAATCTGATTTATGCAGGTCTAAAATCAGTATCTTTTCATGTTTGGGCAGACCAGCAAGGGGTCTTTGTGCTTCCCTTTACTACCGGAGCGTCTCGGTACTGATGTGCATTTTGGAGGTTTAATATCGTATACTGTATCACTTGCCAATCTAACTTCCTCCGGTGGTTCTTTTTTAATCCCGGAGATGTGTTTCCTTATTTGGTTTCGGTGCCTATCATGTTCGAATTTTGGGCCCTGAATTATGTAGGTAACATTTCCTACTCTTTGTAAGATCGTGTCTAGTTCCTAAAATAAAACGTTATTCTTATGTTTTAAATGCACTTTATCCCTGCAGTTAAACCGTTTCATTGGCATTGTGGAGCTTTTGTATTGTATTATATGTTCGTGCAGCAGTTTATCAAATACTGATTTTATTCTCCGCCTAAACATTATCTTAGCTGTGGATCTGGCATCTGGTTTATTCGAATTTTCGTTATCCTATAGACATGCAGAAATTGTTAGAGAGTATTTGCTGTCGGTGTGCCACACGCCTTTTTTTTACGCCCCTTTTTAGCAGGTCAACGAAGCGTTCAGCCTGACCGTTACTCCTGGGGTGATACTAGGAGGGTGGGTCGTAATATACTTAACTTGGTACGTCTCGGAGAATTCTCTGAACTCCGCCAAGATGAACTGGGTACTGTTCTCGCTGACTAGAAAATCCACATCCACAAAATGAGCAAACAACTTCAATAAAAAAATCCGTCGTCGTTGCCTTGGTCGATTTTTTGCATCTTAGGACCTCTGGCCATTTCGAGTAGCTGTCTACTACTATTTACTAATATAAGGCAGTAAACATCCTTTATTGGTCTCGCGTAGTCAATGTGGATCATCGACCACGGTTGTTCAGCCTAAGGCCATGGTTTATGTGTTATAGCTGGTGCCTTGGCAGCCAAAGCACAGCCTTTGTACGTATTCACCATATTGGCAATGTATTGGTCCATAGCTGTCTAGTAAAAGACACTTCTCATCAGGCTTTTCATCCGGTTGATTCGTGGATGCCCCATGTGAAAGTTCTTGAGAATCCTTCTTTGAAGAGTTTAGAGGATGACAACTTTTTCGCTGTTGAGCACCGCTTCGTCGCAAACAGAAAAAAAAATATCTGAACCGGTATCACCCAGTGTTAACTTCTGTTAACTTACATAATAATGTCATCCGACAGTTCGCGGATGATATTATTAACCATGGTTTTCAATTCACTATTAATACGTAGTACCGCGATTAGTGAGTCTTAAAGAGGTTCTATTTTGGCAGAAATTAGTCTCGACAGACCGTCTGTATGTGCCAGCTGTTCTGAAGAGAAAAATGCTATTTTAAAATTGTAATTTAGAAGAATAGTTCCCCATCTTAATAGTTGATTCGACGTGAATGTTGGAAGTCCCTTTTTTAATTCAAAAATGGAAATCCATGGCTCATGGTCGGTTTGTAGATTAAAAAATGTCTTCCGTACAGGAACCGGTTGAATATCGAAACTGTAAAAATAATTCCTAGTCCTTTCTTGATCTGAGAATAATTTTATTCTGCTGGAAGCAGAGTCCTGGTAGCGAAATATCTTGGTTGTTTTGAACCGTCTGGTATTCTATATAACATGCAGGCGCCAACGACATATTGACTAGCGTCGCTAAGCACTTTATATACAACTTCCGGTGCAAATGAGCTAGAAACTGAGTTGAAGTGAGGATTTCTTTTTTATTTCTTGGAATGATGCTGGTCAATCCGCTGTCCGCTCCCAAGTTTTATCCTTCTTTAATAATTGATTAAGTGGTGCACGCAATTTATGCATGTTAGGGAGAAACACGTGGTAATAATTTTCCAAGCCTAAAAAAAACTTTTAATTGTGCCATGTTTTCCAGAGCCGCCAGTTCTTTAATGGTGGTCGCTCTGCCCGTATATGGGCGTCTTCCCTCTTTCTCAATGATATTTCCTAGGTACCTGATTATTTCTATTAAAAAATCGCACTTGTCTTCTTTGATCTTAAACGCATATTTTTTTATTCGACTGAATAATTGTTTTATATGGTTTGCGTGTTCCTCCCTGCTTTTGCTCGCTATAATGACGTCGTCTATATATGCGATAACATTGTCCATGTCATCCAGCATGGTATCCATAACTTTCTGGAATATCGCAGGTGCTATCTCGACCCCAACCGCGATCTTTTCTTTTCTGTACAACCCCCGATGGGTATTAATTCAGAAGAGGTTAACGCTTTTGTCGGTTACAGGAATTTGTAACTAAGCATCGTCCAGGTCGATTTTAGAGAAAAAAAACAACTTGCCATCATTTAATTTCGTGAACACTTCTCCTGGGCTGGATAATGAATAGTGAAAGTCTTCTAACGACCCGTTGAGTCCGGTCGAGATGTCAGCGCAAACGCGGATTTCTGCGGACCTTTTTTTTTACGTAGACTGTTGGAGCAGCCCACTCACTATATTCAATTTTAACCAGAATACCGATGGTTTTAATCCATGTAGTTCCTGATTTATCTTGTTCAGAGATGCGTACGGGGCATTACGTTTTTTTAAAACACCGGTTGTGTGCCCGGTTTTAGCTTAAAATCCGCGGTCATGTTTGTGCCTCTCAAGGTCAGCAGAAAATACATCTGGGATTTCTTTTTTAAAACTGTTTATAAGTTTCTCAGTCTTTGCTGGATATGTTTCTATTTTATGGCAAAATGTGGATACAGTAAGATCCCATAAATGAAATAGATCCATGCTATCGGAACCCAACAAGTCTTCGCTATTTTTTAATACATACATTTTTAGGGTTTTTTTTTTCGTTTTTCCCCAGCAAGGTGATGTTAGTGATTAATTCACCCTCAAAATTAATTTTTGTATCATTGACGAGCGTCGCCGCTCTATTGGTTTTCGTAATTTCTTCCATGTTTTAAAATTTATTATTGAAATTTATTATCCTTGCCGCGAGTTGACCGTTACGTATTTGCGTAGGTTTTCATCGACATCCCTACTTATTGAT
Source organism: Euprymna scolopes (assembly GCF_053919585.1). Lineage (NCBI taxonomy): Eukaryota > Metazoa > Mollusca > Cephalopoda > Sepiida > Sepiolidae > Euprymna > Euprymna scolopes. The sequence continues at coordinate 11,302,633 of NC_136523.1, read as the reverse complement.
AGACGTACCCGGCTTTTAATCTGATTTTTCCTGCAATGAGAGCTTCTATGTCCGATATTATTACATAGGATGCATCTTTTTGTTAAGAGTATGAAATCCTTTACTCAATGTTTACTACCACATCTGAACCAAGGGTTCCGTGCTTTTGTTTTTTTTTCCGAGTTTTGGGAGTGATGTTCTGTGTACCGTCTCGACGGTTTTTTTTCTTAGTTATTAGTTTAACATTTGCGATGCCTGCTTTGATATTTCTCGCATCGTTTGTTTTAATTTCAACGATTTTAAAATCCTTAGACAATTTTCGCATTGTGAAGTTCGGTTCGTTTTCTAACTTCCTAAGAACTCTGCGCCTGATTTTCACATCTTTCCTCGAGGTTAAACCTTCGCAAACACAAAGCATTTAAAATTGTCTGCAATTAATTCAGACAACTTGAAGTCATCACAATGTTTGTCACCGTCTCATTGAACGTGATTTTCCGTGGCAAGATGTAATCCACTAATTCGTCATGTTCAGCAGTTTAAAGTTTTCGCATCAGCAGTCGGATCTTCTTTTGGTCAGAACAGTTAGAGCAGACGATATTTAAATGGCTTCATGTCTCCTGAAATAAGCTGCGAATGATTTTTCATATTCCTCGTACTTAAAATTATATATTGCGGACCATATTTTATTTGGAGAAAATGCTGAAGCGCTTTCAGAGTGTGCGTTATTCTTCTCGATTTCTGCCAGTAATTCCTCTGCTAGAAATTCGCTCTGTTTGTCTTCTGTACGTTGTCGGCATTCTGCTCATTGTTTGGCGTCTGTTTTTGAGCTTCGGCTGCTTGTGTTTGTAATTCATTTTGTTAATTCTCTCAACTTAGTTAAATGTGCTAACGCTTATTTAAGTTTGCCCACTTTGTCTGGTTGGATTTAGCAATTTTAAAACGTTTGTTGTCTGGTTAGAAAAACGTTTATCTGGTTAGATTTAACAAACCGTGTTGATTATTTCTTAGGCCAATAAAACAAGACAAAATAAAAATCAAGTGTATATTTCCCTTTGGAAGAAAAAAAAGCAACGATTTTCTTTTAATAGAGAAAAAAACACGACGAACTCTTTTTCTCAACTCCTTTTCGTTCCGTACTTATCTGCTTTTTTAAAGGTCAATCACACGATGCTTAGTCTGATTTTAAAAAAAATCCGTGAGTCCTTCAGTCGCAAATGTTATGCCACACTTTCTTAAGCGTGATACACATTTGAATCCAACGTCGGTAATGTTTTCAGAACATAATTTTAGACGTGGGTGTTTCATGAATCTAATGTCTTCAGTGTTTTTGAGAACATTGTTTTAGAAATGAGCATGTTTCTCGAATCCAGTGTTACCAGTGTTATGGTTCGCAAGTAGCAACAAAAGAAGAACAGGACAACGGAGAACATTTTGGTACTTGTGCATTTAACGAACCAGACGTAACTCAGCATTTGCTCGGCTTTGTCCGACGCATGACGTCAACAGCCGGATAAAACCGAGAAAAATGAGTTCATTCTGGTCACATAGATAGAACGAAAGGTAGCGAAGATAGAGAAGATAAATATATGTATATAAAAATGTATAAATATAAATATATATGAATATATATATATATATATATATTTAAAGGAGATTAGAACAATAGTCTACAGAGCAGAGTGCATTTTAATGTAATAGTAAAATTACTAATTTAATTAAAAACAGGAAAAGAAACAGTGCTCGTTGTAATTTACATATATAATAACCTCGATAGGTAAATATCCTAGAGCTAATTTAATATTCAGCAATGTGATTGATAATTTAAAATTCAAATTGGAATTAAATTAAAAATCCGTTGCACAAGAAGAAACGACACCAAAGTCAATAATTTGTACGATCGTTTCGGAAAACATTGTTTTCCGAACCGATCGTACAAAATATTGACGTACAAATTATTGACTTTGTTGTTGTTCCTTCTTGTGGAATGGTGATCACTGTGTAAAAAAAAGCTAATACTGACTAGATATTCTTCTTCGCATTCCCCTTAGTATATTGTTAATTTCTTATCAGTAAACGAGCGCAGATATCCGAATAAATGAACATAAATAATGCTACCTAGCATTGAGGCCAGTAGCTGCTAATTAATACACTTTCCTTCACTCAGGTGACCCCGATATATGTCCCCAAACGCCCACACTCGGAATAATTAATTATTGCGAAAATGCCTTCAAAATTTCCTTCTTTTTCTATTTTATCCTTAAAGAGTTGATTCGATCGATACCCGATAGGATCTTTTCAGATTGAAACGATCGATTTTTTTTATCGAGATCAGTGATAAGGTTGTTTATATGAATTGAATGGACGAACATCTTGCTTTTCTAACACTATTAACGGTAAGTTTAATGTTCTTCTTTTTTACATTTGGACATGTTTAAATTCGCAAGAAATATATATGTATATACATATATATATATATGAATTTAAAGTGAACTCCTTATATATATATATATATATATATATATATATATATATATATATATATGTGTGTGTGAATTTAAATGTAACTCCTTATATATATTATTTTTTTTATATCATAAGCTCTATTTCCTTTTCGGTTTTATTGAGCTTTTACATCTGGTTGAGATTACTTTACTTGTAAATATTAACTCTTTAATATTTATAATATATTTTGAAGTTTACCATTTTGATTACATTGGTAAACTTATTGTAATTTTTATATATATATATATATATATATATATATATATATATATATATATAAGGAGTTCACTTTAAATTCTGTGAATTCAAAATTACACCAATTTATTAATCAATAAAAGAATATAAAAACTTATAAAATTTCCATATTTCACAGTGTTTTATATCTGCTTTTTTAAACACCGACGCACTGTAAGCCAATTGCTAAGTCAGGCCCGGACTTGTCAGATCGTCAATATTTCCCTAAGCAACTTTACTGTATAATTATAAATCGTTTTACATACATACACACACGCATGCATGCACACACATAAAATCACACACACATACACACTTATATATGTATATATATATATATATATATATATATATATATGCATAGATGGGTGTGTCTGTTATTGTATGTGTATGTCTGTGATAAGGAGGAACTGATAAGAGAGGTGTTTGTAAGCAAGTAGAAACATTAAATTCAACAGCATAGCATGATCAGTTTATAAATTCTAAAACATAGACTTCATCTGTCGACTAAAAACATCAAATATTGAAAGAAAAACATCAATATCCAGCTTTTATGAAATGAATATTTAAATGTCAATCCTGTCTAAATCTTTGTTTATAAAAACTTCATGCAGTTTTGGTATTTGATAAATCGTAGCGGAGAAAACTTATTTTATATGAAAAAGAAAATCAAATATTTACATAAAAAAGAAGTAGTTGTTCGTGTTGTGAAGTTTGTTCTTTAAAAGTATATCACGTTTTTCATGGTATGTATTTGATCAATGTTTTGCGCAGCTCGCTTGACACGGTCCACCCTGGAGACCGAAACAACATGGCGACGCAAAACCTCGATGTAAAAGAAAAAAATGGCGGACTAAACAGGCGTAAAAATATATGCGATTGCCTTCATTTAAAACTGATGATTGCTTCCATGTTCACACACAATTTTTAGAAATATTCACTGAGTTAGTCCGTGTGCTTTTTAGATAGTGTGCCCTTATTTATATTAGTGTTAGCGAAAGAATCGTGAGAATAATATTCAATTATTATTACCGTTATATTCCATACTTTAAAGATGACTGGGTTCAAAAACAGCCTACAGAAAATGGACTCTGATTTATGAAAGTACTAGCAGGGCTACCCGGCGTTGCTCGGGACCGTATAAACAATGAAAAAACAAAAGCAGATATTGAATATATGTTTTATTCTTAGGGGAGAGGAATCTTTCATCTCTATGTATTATTTGTTTTATCTACCCTAGGACTGGTATTGTTCATGTTTTATCCCTAGCGTAGGTAATTTACAGCATGTATATGAAATTGTTTTACCTTAGGGAGAAGAGAACAGGTAATATACAACATAATGTGTCTATATTACATCCCTGGCAACGCCTAGAAACCAGCTAGAACATGTATTTCAGTCAATCTTTATTACATCCTGGGCTATGCCGGGAAACCAGCTAATCTCTATTTAGTGACTTGACCACCAAAATACCTCCCTAAGTGTGTCCTTTCTTTTGAACTTATTAGATATAGGTATCTAGAAATTTGAACTCTATTAAATTATATTTTTAAATAGTACAATATAAACCAGGTTATTATGTCGAATAAGTAATATAACTCTAGCTAATCATTTAAACTGTTTTAATTTAATGTGATATGCTAATAACCATAACTCAGTCGATGCATATGTGATGTGAAGAATGTTATATCTAGAAGTTACGCATAAAAATAAATGTCTCCTTTGACTAAAGTACCCTACAATGGGCATTAATATTTCTTGACCATGAGAGGTGTACACCCACTATAGACACTTTAGATATTTTTGATCATAGGGAGTTGTACACACAGACAAACACACACACGAACGATATCACTTTATATATATATATATATATAGTAACTTTGAAGTACAACATATTTGTAATAGTTTAAAAGCGAAGTGGGACAATTTTTTTTTAAACCTTATAAAAAAACGACTATAATGTAATAAGAAACAGGATCGACTAAAAGTAAGACAAATAAATTGAAAAGGAAGAAGATCGACTAAAAGGGGGAGAAAGAGACAATAAAAGGGGGAACGGTGAAGAATCTTGAAGTAATTGTCGCCGACTGTCTTCAGAAGTAAATGTCGGAATGAAGTAATGTTGGCATGAAGTAATTTCTATGAGGTGGGGAAAAACACCGCGTAAAAATTAACCTAGTGGCGCCTGTTTAAAAACGTTCAACGAACGTATGTAGTCCATCTGTTTGCAAAGAACAGGTCTGCAACAGTTTATTGTAAGGGCCTCCAAGAATCCGAGATGTCGAACAGACCTAGCCCTCTGCAAAATAGAGAACCACTCAGGTGTGTACTAACTCACACATTCATTTGAACTGGTCAGGTGATCACCGATCGCGGTAGCAGAAACACGTGATCGTGCAGAGGGGTCTAACATACCCTGTCGTATATATAAAGGTACATGTTGGGAAATTCTGACCTCCAATCTGTGACTCGTTCTGCCCACGTAATCAACTTCACACTGACACTTAAATTTATAGACGACAAGACTACTTTGAATGGTCGGCAAAACATCTTTCTGAAAGGAAGAAAAGAAGTTCCGAGTGGTAAAAACAGGGCAGGCTAAAGTGGCGGAGAAACAATTATGGGTCTGGTGAAAAATCTTTTTGATGATGTTATCATCTGCTGAACCCAACCATGGCAACTTTAGGTAAATCGGACACCGAACAAAAAAAAAATTGCCCCACTTCGCTTTTAAAATATATATACATATATAGAGAAAATAAAAAGGAACACACCGTATTATGTGTTCATCAACGTTTCGTCTTTATTTCGAGACTTCCTCTGGATGAAATAAAGACGAAACGTTGATGAACACATAATACGGTTTGTTCCTATTTATTTTCTCTATTTTTTCGGAATACTATTTCTATTATTTTCATCATATACATATATATAGATATATTTTGGAGTCAAATTCAATTCCGTGAGTTCCGTTATAGATGTGCTGATTTAATTTAAATAAAATAAAATACGCATTAAGTGCGCTTGAAAGCCAAATGACATTTATTACTTTGCGAATTTGGCTTTCAAGCGCATTTATTTTATTCAAATAAAATCACCGCTTCCGTAGCGGAACTCACACTCTTGACAAACTACAATATTTTGCGTCTATATTAATATTGGGGTTGAAACGCACCCATTCCAATCATTATCCAAAATTAGTTGTCTTACGAATTAAAGGTAGAATACATATTTTTTTACATATAAGTGCCCACTCATAAAGGCCCGGAGGTCACTCGAGGATAAGGGTTATTGAGTGTACAGTAATCAATGGGATAGTATCGTAGTAATCTTTAGTAGTGGAAATTTGGTAATTTGGGTTACTTAAGAGGGAGTTCATCAAGAATTTGTTTATGTTGGACTTGAATACAACCAAGTTGTAGTCAGCTGGGAAGCAGGCAAACGGAAGAGAGTTCCACAGGCGTGCGTTTCTAAGAAAGTTGAATCTACGTTTAGGTTAAGGAATCTACGTTTAGTTTTAGGCATAGATAAGGAGTGAGGAAACTTATTGACATTGGTTACAGCATGACGGGTGTTTTGCGAAAGATTTGCGATTGGGGACCATAGATTAGAGCTCAGATAAGCACTTGCCATGGAAATAACGATAAAACAAAGACAAGCTCACACTGTCTCTTCTGTGGGCAAGAGGTCGCATGGAAGATAAAAGGACACCCCCCATTAAACTACGAAGTCTATTTTGTAATCTGTTAAAGCAGGATAACCTCTTTCTAGTATGCTCCTGCCCAGATGTGGCAGCAGTACTCCATCCTTGAGCGTACTTGACCTTTATATAGATAGATAACTGCATCAGCAGTGATATATCTACTGGAGCGGTAGAAGGATCCATCCATTTTTCCAGCGACCTTGGTATCAGCGTTGATATACGTGTTCCATTTCAGATTAGGAGTAAAGTTTAAGCCCAGAAGCTTGTAAAAACATGGAGCCTCCCCAAGAGGTGAGCCATCCATTTCAGTTGATTCCAGATGGGGATCAAAACGTTGAACATATAAAGATAGAAGCTTGGTTTAAGATGCACTAAAAGTAACCAGTCACCACTTCCCCCATTGTACCACGCGCTCAAGATCAGAGGAGAGAATCAGAGAGAACTCGGTCATTTACGGTCTTTGATGTGTTGCCATAGATGGTACCATCATGAAAATATTGGCACCCGTTCCTTAAAGTTACTCCATATAGCTATCGTGTTAAGCATTGGATCGCCCTTCGAATATGCTGTATTTCGTCAATAACGGAACTCACACCCCTGACAAACTACAATATTTTGCGTATTTAATAAGATAGTGGTTTAAACGTACACATTTTAATCATTATCCAAAATGAGTCGTCTTACGAATAAAGGGTAAGATATTTCATAAAAATATTGGCACCCATTCCTTGATCTTTCTCCAAATAGCTATTGTGTTAACCAGCGAAACCTTCGAATCGGGTGTAATTTAGCAAAACACCGTGAAATATCATGTAATAAATATTCTATTGTGTCTAATTTACCAGCGTAGGGATGGTGCTTTATATATTCCCAACGAAAATTATCTGATGTCAATAAATCGCATAAATGAGAGGAAGAGTTGACAGATCCATTTCCTTAAGTTATTCGTTTATCATATATTTATCTCAGTAAATTGGTTATCTCATTCGCAATTTATAATCATTCTTCTATGTGCCCGGCACGTTTGACTTCTGATAGGCTGATATGTTCGGAATTCAATATATATCCCTGTGTTCAACGTTAAGTCTCCTAATTGTTACAGGGTGTGTCTAAAAAGGTCGGAGATTAGCCGAAACAATGTGTGTATAGAATCTATTGTGAGAAAAATAGGCTGACTAAATATTATAACTCAATGAAAGTAAACTTTTGCAGAGAACTTTGTTTTTAATTTGTATAGAATGCTTTAAAATGTGAGACAATTTTAATTTAAAAAACAATCATATAGATAGAAGGCTATATGTCTGCCTTGTTGTCTGTTGCCCGCCTCAGTGTATGTATGTCTGTCTGTCTGTCTCTATATTTTCAAACACTATCTGTTCAGAAACTAAAAGTCGAAGAGCAGCGTTAATGGTTTCAAATAACTGGATTTTTTAAAATTACTATGCTGATATAGGTCCTTGACCAATTGAAATAGCTGTTAAAGGGGGACAAAGTTGAACAAATCATCATGCATTTTGTACATTAATCTTAGTTTATTTATTCAGTTGATATGCGTGTCAAGTTATTCAGTTCATATGCGTGTCAACTTATTCAGTTCATATGCGTGTCAAGTTATTAAGTTCATATGCGTGTCAAGCAATTCAGTTCATATGCGTGTCAAGCAATTCAGTTCATATGCATGTAACGTTATTCAGTTCATATGCGTGTCTAGCAAATCAGTTCATATGCGTGTCAAGTTATTCAGTACATATGCGTGTCAAGTTATCCAGTTCATATGCGTGTAAATTTATTCAGTTCATATGCGTGTCAAGTTATTCAGTTCATATACGTGTCAAGTTATTCAGTTCATATGCGTGTCTAGCAATTCAGTTCATATGCGTGTCAAGTTATTCAGTTCATATGACTGTCAAGCAATTCAGTTCATATGCGTGTCAAGTTATTCAGTTCATATGCGTGTCAACTTATTCAGTTCATATGCGTGTCAAGTTATTAAGTTCATATGCGTGTCCAGCAATTCAGTTCATATGCGTGTCAAGCAATTCAGTTCATATGCATGTAACGTTATTCAGTTCATATGCGTGTCTAGCAAATCAGTTCATATGCGTGTCAAGTTATTCAGTACATATGCGTGTCAAGTTATCCAGTTCATATGCGTGTAAATTTATTCAGTTCATATGCGTGTCAAGTTATTCAGTTCATATACGTGTCAAGTTATTCAGTTCATATGCGTGTCTAGCAATTCAGTTCATATGCGTGTCAAGTTATTCAGTTCATATGACTGTCAAGCAATTCAGTTCATATGCGTGTAAAGTTATTCAGTTCATATGCGTGTCAACTTATTCAGTTCATATGCGTGTCAAGTTATTAAGTTCATATGCGTGTCCAGCAATTCAGTTCATATGCGTGTCAAGCAATTCAGTTCATATGCATGTAACGTTATTCAGTTCATATGCGTGTCTAGCAAATCAGTTCATATGCGTGTCAAGTTATTCAGTACATATGCGTGTCAAGTTATCCAGTTCATATGCGTGTAAATTTATTCAGTTCATATACGCGTCAAGTTATTCAGTTCATATACGTGTCAAGTTATTCAGTTCATATGCGTGTCAAGCAATTCAGTTCATATGCGTGTCAAGTTATTCAGTTCATATGCGTGTAAAGTTATTCAGTTCATATGCGTGTCTAGCAATTCAGTTCGTATGCGTGTCAAGTTATTCAGTTCATATGTGTGTCAAGTTATTCAGTTCATATGCGTGTCAAGTTATTCAGTTCATATGCGTGTCAAGTTATTCAGTTCACATGCGTGTCTAGCAATTCCGTTAATATGCGTGTAAAGTTATTCAGTGTAAATGCGTGTCTAGCAATTCAGTTTATATGCGTGTCAAGTAATTCAGTTCATATGCGTGTCAAGCAATTCAGATCATATGCGTGTCAAGTTATTCAGTTCATATGCGTGTCAAGTTATTCAGTTTATATGAGTGTCAAGTTATTCAGTTTATATGTGTGTCAAGTTATTCAGTTCATATGCATGTCAAGTTATTCGGTTTATATGAGTGTCAAGTTATTCAGTTCATATGCGTGTCAAGCAATTAAGTTGATATGCGTGTAAAGTTATTCAGTTCATATGCGTGTCAAGTTATTCAGTTCATATACGTGTACAAGCAATTTAGTTCATATGCGTGTCAAGTTATTCAGTTCATATGCGTGTAAAGTTATTCTGTTCATGTGCGTGTCAATTATTCAGTTCATATGAGTGTAGAGTTATTCAGTTCATATGCGTGTCAAGTAATTCAGTTCATATGAGTGTAAATTTATTCAGTTCATATGAGTGTCAAGGTATTCAGTTAATATGCGTGTCAAGTTATTCAGTTCATATACGTGTCAAGCAATTCAGTTCATATGCGTGTTTAGTTATTCAGTTCATATGCGTGTCAAACAATTTAGTTCATATGCGTGTAAAGTTATTCAGTTTATATGTGTGTAAAATTTTCGCAGTTGTAACGTCAACAGATTAAAATACTACAGTTTTGCTGTCGTGTTAGATTTTTGTTTATACCCCATATACTTTTTTGTTTACTTTTTAAATCACGACCCAATAATAATTTCTACGAAATCGGTACAAATTAAATACCATGTGTTGTTGTATTTTACGAACTGGCAACGCCTGGTTAACCCTCCCCCGCTTGTATAATAATATGAGTATTAATACTTAATAAGCGTTTAAGTTCAAGATTATCTCCAATTAATAATACTAATCCTGTCTTAATTTATCCCCTTTGAATAAAAGCTCTCTACTCTAGAATCCTATCAGCAAATACATCATGAAGCAAATATCTTGATTTACGTAAAACTACACAATCCGTTTACAAAAATCCATGGGCGCACTTTTTTTTTTTGAATGAATTACTAGCCATTATTAAACATGATCATTAACAGAAAACAAGTACGTCACAATCACGTTGACACACATTTTCCCGCCAGATCACCGAAGTTAAGCAACGTTGAGGCTGGCCAGTACCAGATGGGTGACCATTTGGGTAGGCTAGGCGCTGTATTCTGGGAATATTGGGCATAGGTCCACCACCCTCACCCTGTAAAAAGAACTCCTCGCTACAAAAACATCTACAACATGTTGTAGATGGTCTATGCCCCATCCCAGGGGCTCAAGAGTCTATGGTTTGGTGGTTACTAACAGGAAACACTTTAATGCAGGGGATCTGAAAGTATGAATGCAAGAAAGAACAGGCACTAACACACATTCATTCTTTATTGTCGGCCTTAATCCTTGTGGAATGAAGCTTGTCAGGCCGATTATGCCGTTTTGGTCAATTTTAGCGACCTCTCGTGCAATACACCTTCTTTAAGGCTGATAAATTGTTGCAGGGTTTCCGGGAGTTTTCATCTAGATTCTTAAGATTTCCAAAATTCTGTTTCCAGCAATTCCACAAAGTAGAACTCCGGCCTTGACAATGCCAAAATATAAAATCCAACTTTGACACGTTTTAGGATCTTCCAATATGGGAAAGATTGAGAGTTCAATGAGAGAAAAGACAGAAACTCTTGTGGCGTAAATGTTCAAAGTGTTATATAAAAACGAGAAAAAATGTTCTAAAAGTTAGGCTAAAAATTTTAGATATTTTCACAGTTTACTCTTTCTTTCGGTTTATAATATTGAAGTATACCATAAGATGTATGGATGTACTTTTAAACTATATAGTACACAATTCTAGTTCATTGAACATAATTTTCACTGACTGAACTGCTCTTTAAACAGTGTAACTAATAATAGAACTTAGAAATAGAAAGATAATGAATGATTTAAAACCAACGCATAGTAGAGCAACAACTCGTTTAAGATTTTTTTCTCCAAACAAGTTATTTCTCTTTCATAAACTTTAAAGTCGTCTACGCAAATGAAAGTCATGATATAAAAAAAAATAAATGTAAAATGAAATAAAAGTTTGTCTTGACATGCTAATATGTGTGACATAGCGGGGGTGCGCGTATATAACTGCATGAGAATGACGCATCACCGCTTAGGAAGGGAAGGACTATATATAAGAAAAGGAACATGAAGATCTCGATAGAGACGAGATAACGTTCGAAATCCCGTGTGTGATGTCATGGGCTATAACAATGCATAAATAAATACCGTTGTACAAACACAAGAAGGAAGCCGGTTTCATTTCCTGTTCTTAGCATGGCTAAAGTAGAATTTTATCTATGCAACAAAAAACAGAATCTAAATCTCAAGGGCTATTAATTAGCACTGCCTCAACGAGCAATAACCTAAAAATTAATTACTATTTTTTCTGCCAAACAATTTATTCTTCTTTAAGCGACTTTCAAATGTTTCCTACATATATGAAAACGAATAGGAGCGACAATTTCAAGACCATTTCGGGATTATTAATTTTTAAGATAAATATATTAGTACATAGTGAAACGATAACATTGTCGTCCTAGTAAGGACCACGCGATTCCATTTCCCTTAAATGAAAACCAATTTTCTTGTAGCAGAATATCTACTAGTTTGACAGTTTTGTACAAACCTCAAGAGCGATAACAGCCTTCGATAATGTCTGGAAGTGACACAATGTGCGAGGGTCGATCGAAGATGCGTCGCTGTACAACACATGCTCTGTAACAATCAAAGTTTTGACAACAGGACCATTGCCAACACTTAAAATCCAAATTCTGACGGTTCAACGCTTGGGAGCACAACTAAACGAAGTTTCGGACACGTTTTTTTTTTTTTTTTTGTGTCAAGTAACGGCCAAATCCTTCTAATCCACATCTTCGAAGTCGGCTTGAACATCAACCCTAAATTGTAACTTTGTACTGAAAAGTGTGATGAGTCTCTAGTGAAATCATGTGGGCGCTGGTAGACCCTGAGTTGCCGGACCACAGATCAAAGAGACCCAGGTTTAGTTTCAGAAAGAATGCTAAGGCTTTGCACCCTTCTTACATGGTCCCCTCTAACCAGACCTGAACCCGCTCGACTACATCATTAAATCATACGTCGAGAACATCGCAAACATTACCTCTCACAAGACCAATACTAGCTTGATCGCCGCAATCCGCTGAGTATTTGCCGAACTCCCGCCAGCGCTATTGGAAAAGGCATGTTCCCAGTTCCGGACCGGCATCGAGGCGGTTATTGAGGCTGAAAGTGGATACATTGAATAGACTTCAGCGCTATTACTTAAATAATGTTACCTGAATTGATATTTTTAATGAAAGTTTTAAAACAAAGCTATAGCGTTTCATAATTTCTAGTTCCCCATTGTATATAGCGTTGTGACATAAAGTGTGTGAGATTTGTTTACGTCATCTAATTGTTTGATATTAAAGAAATATGATGCAATTTATGTTATTAAAGAATCAAAAGTGCTTTTTATAATTCAAATGGTAAATGCGTAGTTGAAATGATATAAATATTCCTTTGTTTTGGTTATTTATTGATTGACGAGTCTGGGTGCCCGGCATTGCCCGGGTTTTTGGAGGTGTGTGTTTGGCAAAAAAAAATGTGGTAGTAGGAAGGCAGGCAAGCTAACACCCGTACTGCGAAGGAGGAAAAGAATGTGAAAAAAACGTGACGTCTTTGCCGTTGCGTCCATCACCAAACCGAAAGTGAAGCAGGTTTAAATTAAAGCTAGACAATCGAAAAGAGAAGATGGCCCTCGAAAATAACGGCGAAATAAAGCACCCTCATCCTGTAGAAAAGTGTCCAGTTGAGGGTGAAGAAATGAATGTTTTTAGCCAAATTTTTCTATATTTCTCGCCCGAGGGGTCGCGCTTCCTAACGATACTGAAATTGAAGTTTTTGACAGATATACATACATACACACATACATACATTTAAAAAGACAGGTGAGATGTATATTACGGAAGATTACATATATTAATTAAGATAGTGAACATTTGCTGTACTGAAATAGGTTAACTTGTGTCTACATTTATGTGCGGTTTTAAATTTAGGAGAATGTTAATTTATTTACATCGTAGAAAATAATAATAATAATAATAATAATAATAATAATAATAATAATAATAATAATAATAATAAAAACTAACGGGACCTCGCAAATTTTCACAGGAACAAATTTATACGTAATATATTGCTGTTGGACAACTTTTATGTGCAATGTATTGCTGGTGGACATTCTGTGGACCTTTCAGCGTAAATCCAGACCCCCTGCGATATTATTGTACCTTTTTTGTGAAAACTGTAAAAATATTTATCTAACTAGTAATGTAGTGTCAGACTATATCTGGTTATTACGGTTTACCTCCAATACTCTTATACAAGTCTGTGAGATATTTCCATCTCGATATCATTATACAATTTTTAGACTGAACAGATAATTCTTTTGGATAGAGGGCCAGAAAACCAAGTAGGCGTATTTTAGTTCCACGTACAACCCAAAAGCGACATCATTTTTATTTTTTTTAATCTCACTAATCAGGAGATCCTATTTATTAAAAAGAGAAACAAAGAGTGATACAATACTATGAACATAAATTAGCGTATCTATGAACTAATTTAATGTTCGTAGTGTGTTATGCTCATTTTAAATAAAATAATCTCTCGATCGAATAATTGGAAAAGGCGACACACCTACGTACATTAAATGCATAAAATAGTGTTGTGTAGTTGTGGAACAAAATAAATGATCTGTTATTTATCGGTCTGTATATCTATCTATTTATCTCGATCTAGCTAGCTATCTGACTGGCGAGGTAAACAAGACAGGAGATGTGAAGTTATGTTTTGAAAAAAGTTGTAAAAACATTATTGAGGTGTAAGATAGACAAGTTTCATCGGAAGCTCAAAATATAGCGGACAGAAAAGACAGGGTTGTCACCACTTTATCAGTTTAGCTGGACATAGAGTCGAGTTAAAACAGATTCAGTGATGACATTGCTGGGGTTGTTTCGAGGAAGATGGGCTCTAGAAACTTACTTACGCCTGAGAGTAAATTGTAAGTCTACAAGGACACCATTCGCCTACGTATGAAGTATTGTTGTCACATTTCGGCTGGTGCTCTGTTACAAGTATCTCACACCTGGACAGGGTTCAAAAGAGAGTCACCAACTTAATAGGTCCAGAACTCTCCGCTAGGTTTAAACCTATTTCCTACCGACAAAAGGTGGCATCCTTCTGCTTGTTTTACAAGTATTTTAATGATAGGTACTCCGAGGAACTAAACGTCCTTGTATTTCCTCGACGTAACCCTAACCCTAACCCTAACCCTTACCCCCGACAAACCCGACAAGCAGCAAAATTTACCCTTATCCGGTAGAGATCCCCAGATGCCAGAAAGTTTCTATTGTAATAATTTCTTCCCTAGAACTGTTACATTTCGTAATTCCTTTCCGTGTTCCTGCTTCCCTTAGTTCACTGACATGCAGAAGTTTAAATATAATGCAAATAAACACCTTACTGGACAACTCCCTACATTGTATCCGAGCAAAGTATGTCCCGGATAATAGCTCCATACATAATAGTTACAATATGACTTTTGTTTCTGGGCGAAAATGCAATAAAATAGCTGTTTTGTTCTGATGCATTCAGTTATGTGTATTCGCCTAGTAGGCGTGCAAACTTTGTCCGCATTTCAACTATTGATTTATTTCTTGTGTTATTATTTTCGTGAATCATTAGGCTTGGAATTTAATGAGAAGATAAAAATATTAAAAGAAAAAAACCCAAATAAAAACAGGTGTTCAAAATAAGTAACGCATAAAGGAAACCCAAACGAATGGAAGCAGATGAAAAGAATAATTGCTTCCAAGAGTAAAAAATACAACGCAATTATTTAAAAAAATGTCGACATTGAAGTACCAACGAGTCAGCACATTCTTATGGAAAAAATATATATATTGAGACGGAATCTATTTGAGATAAGGAAAAAATAAGAGCAAGGGAATAGAAAAACGGCGACAGTATGCATTAATCATTGAAAAACAAAGGGCAAACCAATGCTGGAGACCAACTGCAAACAATAAATAAAATACAGGCATTGCAATGAAAGCCGACTTATCTGCCTTTTTTGTTATAATACAGGAGAGTTCTAAAAGCAATTGAGTTGATTGGTTGTAAATCAAGTTTAACCTCCATTTATTTTTTACTTATTTCAATGAAATGAATGTTTTTATCAAGAAAATATTCAATGATATTATTCCATTGTAAGCTAGAATATATATATATATATATATATATATATATATATATATATTGTGTACAGAAAATTGTTAGATGAGACAGATCATAGGTTCCGTCGGTTTCAAGCCCGATAATAAGGCCCGTTTAAGGTATCCTTATCAAGCTCTCTTCAGCCAATATTCGATTTCCCTTTTAATTGATCCCTCTGCTGGAATTCTTTTTTTTTTTTTAAACTAATCATATATATATATATATATATATATATATATATATATATATATATATATAATAATTTATAAAATATATATGGCGATTAAGCTACACTGAATATTCTGCGTTTCATCCAACTATAGGATTCGTCAGGCTTATGCGCGAATTCTGTGGTTGCTTCTTGTTTTTATATATGTTGAGGATTTCTAGTTGGCCAATCAGGTTTCTAGTATCCACCGGTATATATATATATATATATATATATATATGTGTGTGTGTGTGTGTGTGTGTGTGTGTATGTGCGAGTGTGTGTTCAGTCTTTAAGAACTATTATCAACTACTTGCATTAGTTTAAATAGAATATTCATCATTATATTATCGAGAGATTGAAAGGTTCACATTTGAAGAAATAAAATATGGTAAAATTGATACAACTATTTCTAATATTGCAAGAAAAAAGTACTTTACTTTCCAGTTTTTTTAGGCCGTGTCTCCAGCTTCAGTGGTTAATAATTCGTCACAATAGTAAGAATTAGAAAGTTATTTGATGTGGAGGAATACACATAACATGCGGAGGATTGGGAAATTGTATAAATATAAGATTAACCGATTTTTCTTTTTAAAATGTACTAGTCTGTATTTACCAAAACTTTGTATTTTAATAATTTTTGTTTTACAATGCTACTTAAGTTGAGAACAAATAGTACTTGATTTTTGAAATTTTAATCTACACATTTGGATATATATATATATATATATATATATATAATATTTAATACAGTAGCCCTCAAAAGTTAAGGAAGGATCGATCATTTTTTTTTAATTAGCTTCTAAATTTATCTATGAAAAAGAAAAAGAATGGTGAATTTTCCAATGTTTAATAATGGTAGTTAAAGAACATTTTTGTTTTTAATTTTTGATTTTAATACATATTAGTTTTTTATTACATATAAATAAATTTAATTAAATTACAGGCGTCCAAAAGTTAAGGAAGGAGGGACATTCATTATGAAAAAAATAAAGAATCCTTTCAGTATTTAGTGAAAAGCCCCTTGTTTTCAATCACACTATGGCATCTTTTGCTGCAAGACTGAACCTATCGTTCACATGTTATAGGTGAAATATGTTTCCAGGATGTTTTTATACCTTCCCATAAATCATCAGGATATTTTTTTTTGGGGGGGGGTTCTGTGATCTTATCACCAATAATTTTCCAAGCATTTTCAATTGGATTCAGGTCACGGCTCTGAGCTGTCCAATCCATAACTCAAATATTGGATCTATTTAGCTCTTCTAAAACTATTTTTGCTTTATGGCACGGTGCGTTATCTTGCATAAAGATATCAGAATTAGAAAGATTAGGTACCACATGTTCTCTAATAAATTCTCTGTACATTCGGGCATTAATTTTTCCATGAATTCTCACAAGGGGGCCAGTTCCTTTTGAAGATGTCATGCCCCATACCATTATACTGCCGGAAGGAAGGATTCTTTATTTTTTTCCATCGTTCCTTAACTTTTGAATGTCTGTAATTTAATAAAATTTATTTATATATAAAAAAAATAAAATGTATTAAAATCAAAAATTAAAAACAAAAAATTTCTTTAACTACCATTATTAAACATTGGAAAATTCATAAACAATTTTTTTTTCTTTTTCATAGATAAAGTTGGAAGCCATTAAAAAATATCGATCGTTCCTTAACATTTGGAGGCTACTGTGTACATATATATATATTATTTATATATGTATATATATATATATATATATATATATATATAATTTAAAGGAGATTAACATTTGGAGGCTACTGTGTACATATATATATATAATTTATATATGTATATATATATATATAATTTAAAGGAGATTAGAACAATAGTCTAGAGAGCAGAGTGTATTTTAATGTAATAGTAAAATTACTAGTTTACATTTAATAAAAACCCTTCACAATATTTGCTGATGAGGAAACCTTGGTTGTTAATTATTGTCCGTAACTTGATGTCTACCACAATAAAAACACTGTTTTCTTTTCCGAAACGATCGTACAAATAATTGATTTAGTTGTTGTTTCTTCTTATGAAACGCATTTTTAATTTAATTATAATTTGATTTTTAATCATCAATCACATTACTAAATATATATATATATATATATATATATATATATATATATATATATATATATATATATATATACTGAACCCGAACAATCAACCTTCGTACACTTGAAAGCGCTGCCATAATAGTATATCATTGTTACTAATTCTTCTTGTCCTCTTGTCTTTAGGGGTCATTCATACCGGATCACTTAAGGCGGCTTATTCCAAAAACTTCACCGCATTTTGAACGAAGCTAACAAAGCTCGGAAATCTATCGTCACTATTGACACTATTGACATCCAGTCATGTTTCAAACGGGGAACACCGTAGATTGTCGGACCCAGGATAAGTTCGCTATCATAGGTAACGGTTCACAACCATTTTTAAAGCTGGCTACTCCATTTAATCTTCTGGTCACTATTAGGAACCAGATAGATGGCTTGTTCAATGAGATCATTTCGTTGCCAGCGCTGGATGTGACCTACCAATTAAATTGCTTTAATCTTAATAGAAGTTTTTAAACGAAGGTAGCCTTTAGAACTATATAGAATCACTGCAAAAACATGAAAGGTAGAGCCCATCACATCCAAAGTAGAAAGACAGAGGTTTCGGCTTCCCTTGGTGTTGGCGAATAACGATCACGGTTCTGAAAAGATGCGCGTATTCAATCCAGGCAGACTTCCACAAGCTTACAGTAATTTCGTCAGCATCTGACAAAGCCACACTCATGCTTCAACTTAACTCTATGCGATCAGGACAACTATCCCCCCGAATGTTTCTCAAGATAAATAACTATTTTAGCGATACGTACATGTATGTTCTAGATCAGGAGTTCTCAACCGGGAATTACTTGGACCCTAGGAGTCCATGGAATATTTCTGGGGGTCCACAGGCAAAACATAACAAAATTGGGGTTCACAATGATATTTTGGTGGTCCATGAAGAAAACGAACTCAGACTAATTTTTATTATAAAAACTTTAATTTCTACTGGAATTTTGTATAGTTTTTTTTTCAATCACTCAAGTTATTTTAACTATAATATTTCTATTAACCAGGTTTACCTCAAATATTTACTCTGTTTCTAAATATGTGTTTTATTTGTCGAAAATTTTATAAAAATGATTAGCAATATATATAGTTAGATATCATGAGCTACAGTAATTGTATTACCAGCAGTATATACATATATATATATATATATATGTATATATATATATATATATGTATATATATACATATTTATATATATATATAATATATACATGTATTGGTAAAGAATTATTATCACTCTAATTTATTCTATTATTATTATTATTATTATTACTTATAATCATTATTATCACAATTATTATAGTTGTTGTAGAATACTTTATTTGCATTAAATAATAAAGCTTAATTATATAATAATTCTTTAATTATTAAAACCTCAAATTTATATTAGTGAAAAATAGAAGATTGTCTTATGACCAATAGTTATGAAGCGGCCCACCAAGATAAAAAGAAGGGAAACGGGGGACCATGAGTAAAAAAAAAAGGTTGAGAACCACTGTTCTAGATGCTGTCACACTAGTCATGAACATTGACTCCAGCAAAGCGACTTATCCTGGCAATATTTCAGCCATAGTACTTAAAAAGCTGGAACCGGAGTAGCCCCTCCTCCCATACATACAAATGTTTACCAGCACCTTGAAAAACATCACGACCATATCAAGTTTTATAAAATCTGCAGAGCACTCTCTTGCATCTCAACACAGACTAATAAGTTAAATGCGTGCTATACAATTTTTTCATCCTGATGAAGAGAAAAATTCTCAATTACTTCAGCAAATAATTAACGTCTCAATGACAAGCAATAATCACGGGATATTCCTCTAAATGGCAATAGCTCTTTGCATATCAAAGGTATTTACTATGGTTTGGAATAAAGATTTACTTCTCTAGATTTCTAGTTAGAGAATATCTGGAAATGATTATCAACCATCCAATACTTATTCTCTGATATGTTGACACAAGTAGTGGTCAATGGCCAGAAACTCAAAGAATCAATGCTGCCGTGCCTCAGGGATTAATTCTGGATTGAACATTTTACCTTCTCTTCATCAATGATTTCCGAAATCACGTTCAAAATTCATTTATCGGCATATACGTATATGGTACTAAATCTATTAGAACAACTCAAAGGTCAACAACGAACAATATTTCTCTGAGTGTCTTTCTTGCAAACTTGAGCACGTGCTGCAGTAAGGTAAAACGTGGCTGGTTAATTATAAGGTATCCAAAACTATATCAAAGTATCAAAGTTATCAATCCCTGCCACGATATGTTTCTCGGATGAACCTTCAACCCTGACTTGAAATAAGAAACTTATAGCAAAGCAGTTGGCAAGATCACTGATAAAATGGGTGTTTTCTTCTACTGATCAAATAAGTATGTTACTCGCAATGCAATCCACTACCTGTATGAAAACAGAATATGTACTAATATGATGTCCTTTTTCTCTCGCTGAAAACTTTTTTCAACCTAATAATAATTGAATGTTAGAGAAAGCTTGCTCATGCATGCCCTTTTTCTTGCGTTTTAGACGCGTATAGGGAGTAAGAATAATTGTGGATATTGGTACTATCGAGGTTCGTGTTTATCCCGCATGATTACGTTGAAAGAAGCCGTCGATCGAAGTAGAGTCGAGTATCTGCCATGGAAAATACGATAAAGCAGAGATAGACTCGTTACGTTGCTTCGTTGGAAGGAGAATGGTGAAGAATTATTAAGGAATCGCATATAATATTTTAAACCAGTTTAGAAGCCGTTTTTATATCATCAATAAAGGGGTTGCTCTGTTCCTAGATGTGGCAACAGTGATTTATCTTAAGAAGTATTTCGCTCTCTTAAAGGGATAAGGTTTCCAGTATTCTGATGATTTTAATGCTAAAAGTTCGTAACAATTTAAATCACAAATCTAGCGACACCGATCGTTTCAAAATTGTATGGAATAAACATGCTTCATATTCGTTTTAGTTAAAGTGTGAGTGTTCATTTATAATGTATATTGGCACATCGGATTAATTGAATGAAATTCCGACGAGCCATCAAGATAAGGTAATGGCTATAATTGGATACCTGATCAACATGGACGGTATAAATATCCGGAGGACAAAACAGACAGAGTAATTTTATTTATTTTTGTTGACTTCACGATCGTTGCTTTTTTTGTAATTAGGCTGTAATTGGATTCAAAGTTTCATGTGTTTTCATCGCTTAGAACTTTTCGTTTTATTTGACTACTTAAATAAAGCTATACACTGATATAAAAATCGATAAACTTTAAAAAAAAAATATTATACTCTTATACGTGAAAGCTACCAGAAAAAAATAGTGTACGTTTCACGTCTCAATCTTCATTAAGAAGACGTGGGTGTCTGTTTATGTATAATTTAGTCAGGCAAAGGTTGTTCAAACAACACGTTTCGACAAAAATTTGCCATGCAAGTTATTTACAAAATATATTTTTAGTAATGTTGGTTAACGAGCATGTCTCTTGAACTGTATGTATAAAACTGAGCTTTGCGTTTTTTCAGTGTGTTTTTTTACATGGAGAAACCACATATCAAGGCCCGGAAGCCACTCGGGGATAAGGGTTATTGCGTGTACAATAATCAATGGGATAGTATTGTAGTAATATTAATAGTTAGCATTGGATATTTGATAAAGTGTCTTACTTAAGGGGGATATTAATCAGGAGTGTGTGTATGCTGGACTTGAAGACATCCAAGTTGTAGTTAGGTGGGAAAAAGGCAAATGGAAGAGAGTTCCACAGGCGTGCACTTCTAAAAAAGAAGCTTTGTTCATGAAATCTACGTTTTGAGTTAAGAACAGATAAAAAGTGGGGAAAATGACTGACAGTGGTTTCAGCTAGACGGGTGTTTATCATGAAATATTGGCGAGGGGGACCAGAGATTGGAGTTCTGACGAGCAATTTCCATGGAAATAACGATAAAAAGACAGGCTCGCAACGTCTCATCTGTGGGAGAGAGGTTGCAGGGGAAAGAAAAGGGCACCCACCACTAAGCCACGAAGTCCATTTTGTACTCTGTCAAGGCAGGATAGGCTGTTTTAAGCAGCTACTGCCAAGATTTGGCAGCAGTACTCCATATGTGGAAATACTTGGCTTTTATAAAGATAGAGAATTGCATCAGTAGTGAGATACCTTCTGGGGCGGTAGAAGGATTCTGCCGTATTCCCAGCGACCCGGGCAAAAGACTTGATGTGTTCCATTTAAGATCAGGAGTAAAGGTCGAACCCAGAAGCTTGTCAAAATATGAATCCTCCCCAAGACGAGAGCCATTCATTTCAATTGATGCTAGATGAGAATCATATCGTTGATGATGTAAAGATATGAGCTTGATTTTAGTTGTATTCAAAGTGGCCAGCCACCTCTTCCCCCATTGTACCACGCGCTCAAGAGAGAGATATTCAGAGAGAACTTTGTCATTTACCGCCTTTGATGTGTTGCCATATATGGTCGTGTCATCAGCATAGATCTCAACGAATGATTTAAGTATGTTTTCGGAGATCATTGATGTAGATCATGAAGAGAGTTAGGCCCAGGATGGACCCCTGGGGGACTCCAGCATTAATACTGTGGGCCTCTGATTTCTGCCCATCAACCACTACTCTCATGAGCCTATCAGAGAGAAATGATTTAATAATTGAGAAAACATTTCCAGTTATACCGTAGCTGGAAATCCTGTGAAGTAGGCCTTTATGCCATACCTTATCGAAGGCCTTGAATATGTCAAGAGCAATTGCCCTGGAAAGGAAGCCTTTGTTGAGAGATTCACTAAATAGATACAACCGTTAGCACATCTGTTGTAGATCTAGCAGAACGAAAACCATATTGCATGCTACTAAGGAGTTAATTTCTGCTGAGGTGGTTGACTACTTCTTTATTTAATAAGGATTCCAGCAATGAACTCATGTCATACAAGTGACTTATTGGTCTGTACTGAGAGGGAGATGACTTATCTCCAGAATTCTTAAATACAGGGCATACTGACGAGGTTTTCTAGTGTTTTAGAAAGCACTTCTTAAGGCAACGCTTAAACAGTTTTGTAGGTAGGGGGGCAAGTTCTGGTCGAATATTTTTCCACACTATAAGGTGAATGGCGTTTGGGCCAGTTGCTTTACTGGAATCAAGGTTTATGATTAGCTTGGTGACCTCACGCACAGATATTTTTGTTGCATAGTGTGTTGTCTGTTATAGGAGGAAATACAGGGAGATGATGGTATTCATCGCATAGGGTAGAATTAGCTGCAAAGTTATTGGCAAATAGTTTGGCCTTGTCTGACTGATGAGATGACCTCAGGTCCATTGATGATGGTTGGGATAGAACGCACGCTTCTGTTCAAGATCCTGTTTGCTGTTTGCCAAAACTGGTGGGAACCAAGCAGCTGCTCAGCTACTTTGGATTGAATGGACTAAGCATATAGCTCTCTTGCATTTTTTATTACTCTTTTAAAGTGGTTACTGGCAGACCTGAAAGCAGCTTTAGTCTCAGTACATCTATTACATTGGTAGTTATGGAAAAAAGTTATTTCTGTGCACAATGGCAGCAACATATTCTGGGGAGAACCATGGTTGGCTGCTATATTTTTTAATATTTTGGATGATATCTTTTTTTTTACATAGGCGTCATCACTTATCAAGGCCGATCGGCCAGTCAAGGATAAGGGTTAAAGAGTGTAGAGTAGTCAAAAGGACAATATAGTAATCAATAGTAATGGAAGTTCGGTAAATTTGTTAACTTAAGTGGAACGGCTCATCAGAAACTTGTTCACGTTGGACTTGAAGACAACCATATTATAGACAGCTGTAAAGCAGGAAAACGGAAGACAATTCCACAGGCGTGCAGTTCTAAGAAAGAAGCTTTGATCATGGAATCTATGTTTAGGTTAAGGCACAGATAAAGAGTGGGGAAAATTATTGATAATGTTTTTAGATAGTCTAGTGTTCTTGTGAAAGTTTGGCGAGGTGGGACCATAGATTGAAGCTCAGTCGAACATTTTCCATAAAAATAACGATAAAGCAGAGACAAACTCGCAACATCTCTTCTGTGATATGATATGAATCGGTCTACAATTAACAATTCGGTCAGGTCTGATATTATAAAGGACATATCATTTTTAAACATAGAATTCAGAGGTAGATAATATATCAATGTTCGGACGCTATCCCAGTCATCCATAGAGTATCGATATACAGTATGGTGGAGAAGTACGTCTGGAGACTTATTGCATTTAATTTTTGGTTCGGAAGTAATATATCCCATATATTAAAGTGAAATCTTCCCAATCACGCCCGTGATGTTTTTGAGCAAGCGGTAATTTGCATGGATGGAAATGCATATACGTGTGTAGAATTCTTCTGTGTGTTCGATCAGACAATTCTAAGTCTAAAGCATGTTTTCGAGCCGAACATGTAGGAGATTGAATAAGAAAATGTCTCACAACTTTAATACTGTTTGGCGATTGAGCGCTTCGAGACCTTTTGAGTGGCTTGCTTTCAAGTGCACGACCTGCAGCTCTAAAATTTGCAACCCTCAGCTATAATGATGTTTTTTTTTCTAGAAGAGTTTCATGCCGCCATAATTGTAATGAACTTGGAAATCTCGGTCTTGCAGTTAGAGACCCACCATTCTTCAAAACAAATTCTCACAGTAAAAGCACGATCTCTACCAGTCCAAACAAATTGCTGGAGGATGGTACCTGAACGTAAAAATGGCAAGTGGTTTGCTAAATGGAAACATAATTAGCACTTGCATCAGTTCATTAGTAACATGTAGTCAAAAGTTTCAAATGTGGGAGCTATTTTTGCGGCACCCTGTATTATTGTTTTTATCAACAAAAAAATAGAGTGCTTTCGTCCATAACAGCCACTTTATTTTGACAATTGATGCGTGTGACTGATGTAGCAGACAGAGAAGAGGGGGAAAGTGGCGGCGACCGACTAGTGTATAGCGAGCGGCGATAGACTTCGTCCTCTCAATTATTTTCTCCCAAAAGCATTTGTTTTATTACGATTGTCGCAAATGTTAATATGTATATTTCCATTTCTATCATAGGTCACAAATAGGAATCCTTCTTTCTGCTTACTATTTCGCTGAAATCTGCCGTCGTCCAGAATTTTTTCGTTACTTCAATTCAAAAACCTGTCCAGTCCGGTGTCTCCTGACGCCGTTATTTAACAATACTTCATATGATTCTCCCACTAGTGACTATATTATAGATACCTGTGCTGATGCCTGTAATTTCAGTGTCGATTAATTATTTATTCTAAATAAGTCGTCCACAGATTATCAGTTGAACATTTAAGAAAAATTACTTTAATCCTGTTGGACTTTTTTTTTTTAATAAATAGAAAATTCCCTTAAGACTTCATGTGGTTTCGCCAAAATTATTTTTCCTTACTATTGTCTATATTTTACCTTATTTTTAAACGTAATCTAAGTAGCGATGTAGCGCTGTTCAACGAGATATCTTAACTGGTTGGCCATTTGCGTCTCTTTCCATTTAAATTCAGTTTTAAAATTAAATTTAGTTTGCATTACTTATAATTATAGTTTATGAAATATTTTAAGTAACGTGTGTATTAATGTATATATATATATATATATATATATATATATATATATATACACGACCAAACAATTAATAAAACATGTTAAAAACACTTCGAAATGAGTTAAAAACATATTTAATCTGAAAAAGAAACACTGGATAAGTGGATAGTTTTTAATCCGCGGAGTTTCGAAGAAATACTCTCCTTCTATTCAGAGGGTAGGAATTAGCAAAATGCGGGATCGGATTTTGTATGCAAAAGTATTTGATGAAACAACAAGTAAGTCAAAGATCTTACTTGATAACAAAAAAAAAAGTGAAGCAGAGGGAATATGGTGAAGAAAAAGGTGATTACACATGAATGGATAGTCTGGTGGAAGATAAATAATCCAGTGACGGTAAAATCCAAATATATAATTCAAATAATTTCATTTAATTTTATACATATATATATACATATATATATATATATATATATATATATATATATATATATATATATATATATATAGGATTGATATGTACTTTGCTTGAAGCATTGTGTGGGATAGGTATGTAAAAGAGATTTAGAAGGCTGTCACAATGCGAGGAATGAATTATAGTCGCTGTTGGTAAGAGGAGACGAGAACAAGTGGCCATTTACAAATCAATAAGTACATATATATATATTTTTATTATTTTATTATTTTATATATATTTATTCAGTTGTATGGTAAAATGTCTTACTTGTTTTCATGCGACGTATTCCATTATTAATTTCGGAAAAATTTTCCGTTTTCAAATGGTGTGCGTAACAGGTCGATTCAAAGCATGCTGGATGAAGGGCCGGAAGTTGTATATATATATATATATATATATATATATATATATATATATATATATATATATATATACATGATTTATGTCGGTGTATCAGCATGATTGCCCCTTAATGAGCTGATCTTTGTTATTTAAACATCCGAAATCGGAAAACTAGTTGCATCATATAACTGTTCCGCAAGATTCCTCATCACCAACGAAACACTAAAAATGTACCAAAGAGCGAAATATATCCTGAACTAATCTAAGTAGAAGTAGCTCTAGACACCCTGCGGAGTCTAAACAGACTTCTAAACGTTTTGTTCGTCTTATTATTTTCATAGTAAGTGCTCATCTGATCTCTAGTACATTCCCGCTCGTTCCAAACATTCACAATAATACGTATCTTGCTACAACCACTCTCCACAATTTTTCACATTCTCCTTATGAACTCAAGGAAACGCAGATTCTACGAACAAAGCCTCTTTGCTAGAACTGCCCGCATGTAGAACTCTGTTCCACTGGTTCGCATTCCAGTTGACTACAAAGCGGTCAATTTCATGTCTAATGAAAACAAATTCTTGTTGATCAACCCCTTACATACTGACATTTTTACACAAATTCTACCACTAATGATTTAATTGCTATTATCTGCCCACTGTACCTTCTTGTCGTGAAGGGATCTCCGAGCCTTGTGCCAAAAACTGTACAAAGGTATTCAATAGATAGGTCTTAATGAGTGAAAGTGTTCGACAAGGCGGGCAAGAAGTACATGCAAGTTTTTTTTTTAATGAAGGTCTTTCCAAAGAAGGGATGAAGACAGTTGATGTTATTTTCACAAATAAAATCAAATACTACATCAATATAAAAAAAAAACTAGCGGAAAAAATTGTAAGTTAGATAAAGTTTGATTAAAAAGTAGGAATTCTCCTACGTTTGTCAGTAACATCGTTCGTGGAATGTCAGACTAAAGAACAAAATAAAATACAGTTGCTTCTGTTTCGATATTATGGATATTAAAATGTTATTTGAATAGCTAAACGAATGCAAATAATGATTAAAAAAAAAATCCTATACCTCTCAAAGGTAAATTATAGGGTAAAACGATAAAATTTTCCCATTAGAAAATATGACATGATTCCCTTTCCCTTTGATAAAAACCGCTTTTCTTTTTTGTTGTAGACCATCTACAAGTAAGCCCGTGTGTACAAATACCAAGAGCGATAGGAACATTCTCTCATGTCGGAAAATGACACAATGTTTAACGTGCGAGGTCTGTGATGCGCCACTGTACAACTCATGCTCTCTACCAATCGAAGTTATGACAACAAGGCCATTATACGTACGCTACAAATGAAAATCCTGACAGCTCATCGCTTGAGTGTATAACTCCATGGTTATGGTCATTGGTGTGGTTTCACGTAATGGCTACATCATGCAATCTTACATATTCGAAGTCGGCTAAAGTGTAACTATATGTGCTGACGTGTGTGGTGATCCTATGGTACAATTAGATGACCACTGGCAAACCCTGGGTGTGACAGCAAGGGGGAGTGTCAGCCCACATGTCCAAAGAAACTTGGCGTCGGAAAGCGTGCCACGACTTTGTACTCTTCTCTCACTGGCTTATTCCTCCACCGAGCTGACCCCGCTAAACTATGTCGATTGGTCATACATGGAGAACATCACAAACATGATCTCCTACAATACTAAAGACAGTCTGATCTCCGCGAGCCGCGAGTATTCGCCAAGCTTCCGCCGGCGCGTTTGGCAAAGGCATGCTCCCAGTTCCGAACCCGTATCGAGGCGAAGATTTAGGCTGAGGGCGGCTACATTGAATATATGCCAGCTCTACTACATAATCAAGTATACTAAATTGAGTTTTTCATTACAAGTTTAAAAATAAAGTTGTGGTGTTCTTTTGTTTAGGGCGACAAATATTTCGTTTCCCCCTGTATTTGTGACACGCGTTCCATTAGGATATAAATATAGTCCATTAAACTAGTCGATAAGATTTCCTCTAAATAATGTTATTATCTTAAACTTGGCGAGAGTTTGAGGAGATAATTTAGCCTGAGCTTAACTATCTCATCAACAATATCTTGGTTCGTGATAAGATCGCGTTAGCCTATTCATGGTTTGGTTCGAAACATCAATATAAAACCGGCGCCTGTACACAAAAACATCATATATTTATTTCCGATTACTTGTACCGTTATCTATATTTTATTTTATACATTTTTTGTTCTCATCACGGTATCAATTTATGCAATTACTGGTACTATTCAAACGGCGTTGTCCGTGCGGGATATGTGTTTGATCGGATTTATTTTTCTAATGTTATATATCTCTGTTAAGAATTATTGCAGAAAAATAAGGTACAAATGGCTATTATAATAATGACTGTTGTTGTAGGCAGGAATGACAGAAATTATGTAAAGCAGTTTGGTCGTTAAAAAGCTACAACCTAAAATCACATCTAATATATAAAAGGCAAACTGTATGTGAGTGTGTGTGTTTGTGTGTGTGTGTGTTTGTTTGTATGTCTGCTAAAAACTTTTGACAGAGACAACAAAAATTAACAAACTTTGTATCATATGAAAGCTCCACCCTTCGGATGACAAATATCGAAAATCTAGCCCAAAATGACCATCAGAAGTGGGTCAGCTGATCGATTTTCTGCAGGGGGGGGCAAAAAAGTGACATTTATACGTAATTTATTAAACGCTGAGTCATCTAATGTGACCCTGATGTAAGCAAGCTGTAATGGCGATAGGTTTATGAAAACATTGAATAGAGACTTTTGTTATCGGAAAAAAAGACACATCATACGTATCAAAAATACAAAAGGTTCACGTTACGAGAACGTTACCAAAGTTTTAGTACGTTAAAAATAATTAGATATGATAGTTAAAAGACAAATTACAAGCAAACAATGTGAAGTAAAAAAAAAATACGCTTACAAAAAATATTAACCATCGGTGTTTTACTAAAAAAACAAAAACAAAGCGGGACGCCATTTTCCTTTTTAGTAACACTTCAGAATAAAGAAGACGAAGTGTGAGAGAGAGAGAGAGAGAGACGCAAACAGACAGAGAAAGTGAAAGAGGGAGAGAGGGGGAGAGATGTCTAGACAGGAAACGAGATTCGTTTTACTGCGTTTTAAAATGTAAATAAACAAACATGTGAGTGGTTGTATTTGATCACATCCCAGGCATAGGAACAGATACTACACTTTGATCAAAAAGACCAAGAAAAAAATATACGTATTATATATTTTTCGTATATTAGTTTGAATTCTAAGAACAGAACCGTCTTATACAGCTTAATTTTCTTCCAAGCATTATCTCCTATTTAAAAAAAAAGATGCATGATTTATATTTACTTAGTGGGGGTGGGGGAGAGAAGTATGAAAAATCGCTTTACTTCTAAGAACATATACTACACTTTGATCTTAGCCAAAATTATATATTTTTGAGGAAGGTGAGAGGCATATTATGAGTTAGTGGGAGGAGGGGGCGAAAGATTAAAGCACTTTATTTCTAAGAACAGATACTACATTTGATCTCAGCCAAAAAACCAAGTAACCGACTTATACAGCTTAATTTTTTGCCGAGCATTATCTCCTATTAAAAAAAGATACATAATCTATATTTAGATGTCATATTCCAAAAATCAGCCAAGGTCATCCTTATTATTGATTGACGTTTGTTTCTCTCCTTATTTTCTTAGTGGGGGTTGGGGGGAGAAGGATGAAACCGCTTTAATTCTAAGAACAGATGGTATTTATTTGCTCCCCCACCGAGCAAATTAGGCAAAAGGCCAATTTTCCCTGTGAGGAGTGAAGGGAGGGGGAATGGAAAAAGGGGACCAGCTCCCGAGAGGTGGGAAATGGGAGCTGGTTAAAGGTCAGGTGTGTGGGGTTACCCCCACATCTGGTCTTTGCTTGGAGTATCTGCCGGAACAGATGGTATTATGTGCTCCCCCACCGAGAAAATAAGGCACAAGGCCGATTTTTAATGTGAGGAGTGAAGGGAGGGGGAAGGAAAAAAGGGGACCAGCTCGAGAGAGGTGGGAAATGGGAGCAAGTTAATGGTAAGGCATGTGGGGTTGCCCCCACAGCTGGTCTTTGCTAGTCATAGCTAGTCATAGCTTGCAGCATCAGCCGGAACAGATGGTATTTATTTGCACCCCCACCGCGCAAATTAGGCACAAGGCCGATTTTTAATGTGACGAGTGAAGGGAGGGGGAAGGGAAAAAGGGGACCAGCTCCCGAGAGGTGGGAAATGGGAGCTGGTTAAAGGTCAGGCATGTGGGGTTGGCCCCACATCTGGTCTTTGCTTGCAGTATCTGCCGGAACAGATGGTATTTACTTGCTCCCCCACCGAGCAAATTAGGCACAAGGCCGATTTTTAATGTGAGGAGTGAAGGGAGGGGGAAGGGAAAAAGGGGACCAGCTCCCAAGAGGTGGGAAATGGGAGCTGGGTAAAGGTCAGGCATGTGGGGTTTCCCCCACATCTGGTCTTTGCTAGTCATAGTTAGTCATAGCTTGCAGCGTCTGCCGGAATAGATGGTATTTATTTGCTCCCCCACCGAGCAAACAAGGCACAAGACCGATATTTAATGTGAGGAGTAAAGGGAGGGGGAAGGGAAAAAGGGGACCAGCTCTCGAGAGGTGGGAAATGGGAGCTGGGTAAAGGTCAGGCATGTGGGGTTGCCCCCACATCTGGTCTTTGCTAGTAATAGCTAGTCATAGCTTGCCGCGTCTGCCGGAATAGATGGTATTTATTTGCTCCCCCACCGAGCCCATAAGGCACAAGACCGATGTTTAATGTGAGGAGTGAAGGGAGAGAGAAGGGAAAAAGGGGACCAGCTCCCGAGAGGTTGGAATGGGAGCTGGGTAAAGGTCAGGCATGTGGGGTTGTCCCCACATCTGGTCTTTGCTAGTCATAGCTAGTCATAGCTTGCAGCATCTGCCGAAACAGATGGTATTTATTTGCTCCCCCACCGAGCAAATTAGGCACAAGGCCGATTTTTAATGTGAGGAGTGAAAGGAGGGGGAAGGGAAAAAGGGGACCAGCTCCCGAGAGGTAGGAAATGGGAGCTGGTTAGCGGTCAGGCATGTGGGGTTGCCCCCACATCTGGTCCTTGCTAGTCATAGCTAGTAATAGCTTGCAGCGTCTGCCGGAACAGATGGTATTTATTTGCTCCCCCACCGAGCAAATAAGGCACAAGGCCGATTTTTATGTGAGGAGTGAAGGGAGGGGGAAGGGAAAAAAGGGGCCAGCTCCCGAGAGGTGGGAAATGGGAGCTGGTTAATGGTCAGGCATGTGGGGTTGCCCCCACATCTGGTCTTTGCTAGTCATAGCTAGTCATAGCCAGTCATAGCTTGCAGTATCTGCCGGAACAGATGGTATTAATTTGCTCCTCCACCGAGCAAATTAGGCACAAGTCCGATCTTTAATGTGAGGAGTGAAGGGAGGGAGAAGGGAAAAAGGGGACCAGCTCCAGAGAGGTGGGAAATGGGAGCTGGTTAATGGTCAGGCATGTGGGGTTGCCCCCACATCTCGTCCCTGCTTGTCATAGCTAGTCCTAGCTAGTCATAGCTTGCAATATCTGCCGGAACAGATGGTATTTATTTGCTACCCCACCGAGCAAATTAGGTTCAAGGCCGATGTTTAATGTGAGGAGTGAAGGGAGGTGGAAGGGAAAAAGGGGACCAGCTTCCGAGAGGTGGGAAATGGGAGCTGGTTGAAGGTCAGACATGTGGAGTTGCCCCCACATCTGGTCTTTGCTTGTCATAGCTTGCAGCATCTGAAGAACAGATGGTATTTATTTGCTCCCCCACCGAGCAAATTAGGCACAAGGCCGATTTTTAATGTGAGGAGTGAAGAAAGGGGGAAGGCAAAAAGGGGACAAGCTCCCAAATGGTGGGAAATGGGAGCTGGTTAAAGGTCAGGCATGTGGGGTTGCCCCCACATCTGGTCTTTGCTAGTCATAGCTAGTCATAGCTTGCAGCGTCTGCCGGAACAGATGGTATTTATTTGCTCCCCCATCGAGCAAATTAGGAACAAGGCCGATTTTTATGTTAGGAGTGAAGAGAGGGGGAAGGGAAAAAGGGGACCAGCTCCCGAGAGGTGGGAAATGGGAGCTGGTTAATGGTCAGGCATGTGGGGTTGCCCCCACATCTGGTCTTTGCTAGTCATAGCTAGTCATAGCCAGTCATAGCTTGCAGTATCTGCCGGAACAGATGGTATTTATTTGCTCCCCCACCGAGCAAATTAGGCACAAGTCCGATCTTTAATGTGAGGAGTGAAGGGAGGTTGAAGGGAAAAAGGGGACCAGCTCCGGAGTTGTGGGAAATGGGAGCTGGTTAATGGTCAGGCATGTGGGGTTGCCCCCACATCTGGTCTTTGCTCGTCATAGCTAGTCATAGCTGGTCATAGCTTGCAGTATCTGCCGGAACAGATGGTATTTATTTGCTCCCCCACCGAGCAAATTAGGCACAATGCCGATTTTTAATGTGAGGAGTGAAGGGAGGGAGAAGGGAAAAAGGGGACCAGCTCCAGAGAGGTGGGAAATGGGAGCTGGTTAATGGTCAGGCATGTGGGGTTGCCCCTACATCTGGTCTTTGCTAGTCATAGCTAGTCATAGCTTGCAGCATCTGAAGAACAGATGGTATTTATTTGCTCCCCCACTGAGCAAATTAGGCACAAGGCCGTTTTACATGTGAGATAAAAACCAGCTCCCCTAAAAGTAGCCAAAAAGGGGGCACTCTGGTTACCAAATATAATAATTGTTTCAGTATAGAGGGTTTTCCCTCCATTGACTGGTACAAATTATCTTAAATGCAGCATATGAAGAACAGACGGTATGTATTTGCTCCTCCACTGAGCAAATAAGGAAAAAGGCCATTTCTTAATGTGAGGTGTGAAGTTAGGGGGAAGGGAAAAAGAGGACCAGGTCCCGAGAGGTGGGAAATTGGAGCTGGTTAATTGTCAGGCATGTGGGGTTGCCCCCACATCTGGTCTTTGCTAGTCATAGCTAGTCATAGCTTGCAGTATCTGCCGGAACAGATGGTATTTATTTGCTCCCCCACGGAGCAAATGAGGCACAAGGCCGATTTTTAATGTGAGGAGTGAAGGGAGGGAGAAGGGAAAAAGGGGACCAGCTCCAGAGTGGTGGGAAATGGGAGCTGGTTAAAGGTCAGACATGTGGGGTCGCCCCCACCTCCGGTCCCTGCTAGTCATAGCGAGTCCTAGCTAGATATAGCTTGCAGTATCTACCGGAACAGATTGTATTTATTTGCTCCCCAACCGAGCAAATTAGGCACAAGGCCGATTTTCAATGTGAGGAGTGAAGGGAGGGGGAAGGGAAAAAAAGGGACCAGCTCCAGAGCGGTTGGAAATGGGAGCTGGTTAATGGTCAGGCATGTGGGGTGCCCCCACATCTGGTCTTTGCTAGTCATAGCTTGCAGCATCTGAAGAACAGATGGTATTTATTTGCTCCCCCACCGAGCAAATAAGGCACACGGCCGATTTTTAATGTGAGGAGTGAAGGGGGGGAAGGAGAAAAGGGGACCAGCTCCCGAGAGGTGGGAAATGGGAGCTGGTTAAAGGTCAGACATGTGGGGTCGCCCCCACCTCTGGTCCCTGCTTGTCATAGCTAGTCCTAGCAAGTCATAGCTTGCAGTATCTGCCGGAACAGATTGTATTTATTTGCTCCCCCACCGGGCAAAGTAGGCACAAGGCCGATTTTTAATGTAAGGAGTCAAGGGAGGGGAAAGGGAAAAATGGGACCAGCTTAAGAGAAGTGGGAAATGGGAGCTGGTTAATGGTCAGGCATGTGGGGTTGCCCCCACATGTGGTCTTTGCTAGTCATAGCTTGCAGCATCTGATTAACAGATGGTATTTATTTGCTCCCCCACCGAGCAAATTAGGCACAAGGCCGATTTTTAATGTGAGGAGTGAAGGGAGTGGGAAGGGAAAAGGGGAACCAGCTCCCGAGAGGTGGGAAAATGGGAGCTGGTTAATGGTCAGGCATATGGGGTTGCCCCACATCTGGTCTTTGCTTGCAGTATCTGCCGGAACAGATGGTATTTATTTGCTCCCCCAACGAGCAAATTAGGCACAAGGCCAATTTTTATTATTAGTCCAAGGAAGGGGGAAGGGAAAAAGGGGACAAACTCCCGAGAGGTTGGAAATGGGAGCTGGTTAAAGGTCAGGCATGTGGGGTTGCCCCCACATCTGGTCTTTGCTAGTAATAGCTAGTCTTAGCTTGCACTGTCTGCCGGAACTGATGGTATTTATTTGCTCCCCCACCGAGCAAATTAGGCACAAGTCCGATTTTTATATGAGGAGTGAAGGGAGGGGGAAGAGAAAAAGGGGGACTAGCTCCCGAGAGGTGGGAAATGGGAGCTGGTTAATGGTCAGGCATGTGGGGTTGCCCCAACATCTGGTCTTTGCTTGCAGTATCTGCCGGAACAGATGGTATTTATTTGCTCCCCCACCGAGCAAATTAGGCACAAGGCCAATTTTTATTGTGAGTAGTCCAGGGAAGGGGAAGGAAAAAAGGAGACCAGCTCCCGAGAGGTGGGAAATGAAAGCTGGTTAATGGTCAGGCATGTGGGGTTGCCCCCACATCTGGTATTTGCTAGACATAGCTTGCAGCATCTGAAGAACAGATGGTATTTTTTTGCTCCCCCACCGAGCAAATTAGACACACGTCCGATTTTTTGTGTGAGGAGTGAAGGGAGGTTGAAGGGAAAAAGGGGACCAGCTCCAGAGTGGTGGGAAATGGGAGCTGGTTTATGGTCAGGCAGGTGGGGTTGCCCCCACATCTGGTCTTTGCTAGTCATAGCTAGTCATAGCTAGTCATAGCTTGCAGTATCTGCCGGAACAGATGGTATTTATTTGCTCCCCCACCGAGCAAATTAGGCACAAGGCCGATTTTTAATGTGAGGAGTGAAGAGAGGGAGAAGGGAAAAGGGGACCAGCTCCAGAGAGGTGGGAAATGGGAGCTTGTTAATTGTCAGGCATGTGGGGTTGCCCCCACATCTGGTCTTTGCTAGTCATAGCTAGTCATAGCTTGCAGCATCTGAAGAACAGATGGTATTTATTTGCTCCCCCACCGAGCAAATGAGGCACAATGCCGATTTTTAATGTAAGGAATGAAGGAAGGGGAAAGGGAAAAAGGGGATCAGCTCCAGAGAGGTGGGAAATGGGAGCTGGTTAAAGGTCAGGCATGTGGGGTTTCTCTCCACATCTGGTCTTTGCTAGTCATAGCTAGTCATAGCTTGCAGCATCTGAAGAACAGATGGTATTTATTTACTCCCCCACTGAGCAAATTAGGCACAAGGCCGTTTTTAATGTAAGGTAAAAACCAGCTCCCCTAAAAGTAGCCAAAAAGCGGGCACTCTGGTTACCAAATATAATAATTGTTCCATTATAGAGGGTTTCCCCTCCATTGACTGGTACAAATTATCTTAAAAGTAAGCATATGAAGAACAGATGGTATGTATTTGTTCCTCCACTGAGCAAACAAGGCAAAAGGCCAATGCTTAATGTGAGGTGTGAAGTTAGGGGGAAGGGAAAAAGGGGACCAGGTCCCGAGAAGTGGGAAATGGGAGCTGGGTAATGGTCAGGCATGTGGGGTTGCCCCCACATCTGGTCTTTGCTAGTCATAGCTTGTCATAGCTTGCAGTATCTGCCGGAACAGATCGTATTTATTTGCTCCCCCACCGAGCAAATGAGGTCCCAAGCCCGATTTTTAATGTGAGGAGTGAAGGGAGGGAGAAGGGAAAAAGGGGACCAGCTCCGGAGAGGTGGAAAATGGGAGGTGGTTAATGGTCAGGCATGTGGGGTTGCCCCCACATCTGGTCTTTGCTAGTCATAGCTTGCAGCATCTGAAGAACAGATGGTATTTATTTGCTCCCCCACCGAGCAAATTAGGCACACGGCCGTTTTTTAATGTGAGGAGTGACGGGGGGAGGGGGAAAAGGGGACCAGCTCCCGAGAGGTGGGAAATGGGAGCTGGTAAAAGGTCAGACATGTGGGGTCGGGCCCACCTCCGGTCCCTGGTAATCATAGCTAGTCCTAGCTAGTCATAGCTTGCAGTATCTGCCAGAACAGATAGTATTTATTTGCTCCCCCACCGAGCAAATAAGGCACAAGGCTCATTTTTAATGTGAGGAGATAAGGGAGGGGAAGGGAAAAAAGGGACCAGCTCCAGGGAGGTTGGAAATATGAGCTGGTTAATGGTCAGGCATGTGGGGTTGCCCCCACATCTGGTCTTTGCTAGTCATAGCTTGCAGCATCTGAAGAACAGATGGTATTTATTTGCTCCCCACCGAGCAAATAAGGCACACGGCCGATTTTTAATGTGAGGAGTGAAGGGGGGGAAGGGAAAAAAGGGGACCAGCTCCCGAGAGGTGGGAAATGGGAGCTGGTTAAAGGTCAGACATGTGGGGTCGCCCCCACCTCTGGTCCCTGCTAGTCATAGCTAGTCCTAGCAAGTCATAGCTTGCAGTATCTGCCGGAACAGATTGTATTTATTTGCTCCCCCACCGCGCAAATTAGGCACAAGGCCGATTTTTAATGTGAGGAGTCAAGGGAGGTTGAAGGGAAAAAGGGGACCAGCTCCAGAGAGGTGGGAAATGGGAGCTGGTTAATTGTCAGGCATGTGGGG
Source organism: Euprymna scolopes (assembly GCF_053919585.1). Classification (NCBI taxonomy): domain Eukaryota; kingdom Metazoa; phylum Mollusca; class Cephalopoda; order Sepiida; family Sepiolidae; genus Euprymna; species Euprymna scolopes. Next base: position 11,265,630 of record NC_136523.1, on the reverse strand, counting down.
TTGCCCCCACATCTGGTCTTTGCTAGACATAGCTAGTCATAGCTTGCAGCATCTGAAGAACAGATGGTATTTATTAGCTCCCCCACCGAGCAAATTAGGCACAAGGCCGATTTTTAATGTGAGGAGTGAAGGGAGGGGAAAGGGAAAAAGGGGACCACCTCACGAGATGTGGGAAATGGGAGCTGGTTAAAGGTCAGGCATGTGGGGTTTCCCCCACATCTGGTCTTTGCTAGTCATAGCTTGCAGCATCTGAAGAACAGATGGTATTTATTTGCTCCCCCACCGAGCAAATTAGGCACACGGCCGATTTTTAATGTGAGGCGTGACGGGGGGAGGGGGAAAAGGGGACCAGCTCCCTAGAGGTGGGAAATGGGAGCTGGTTAAACGTCAGACATGTGGGGTCGGCCCCACCTCCGGTCCCTGCTAGTCATAGCTAGTCCTAGCTAGTCATAGCTTGCAGTATCTGCCAGAACAGATTGTATTTATTTGCTCCCCCACCAAGCAAATTAGGCACAAGGCCGATTTTTAATGTGAGGAGTGAAGGGAGGGGAAGGGAAAAAAGGGACCAGCTCCAGAGAGGTTGGAAATGGGAGCTGGTTAAAGGTAAGGCATGTGGGGTTGCCCCCACATCTGGTCTTTGCTAGTCATAGCTTGCAGCATCTGAAGAACAGATGGTATTTATTTGCTCCCCCACCGAGCAAATAAGGCACACGGCCGATTTTTAATGTGAGGAGTGAAGGGGGGGAAGGGGAAAAAGGGGACCAGCTCCCGAGAGGTGGGAAATGGGAGCTGGTTAAAGGTCAGACATGTGGGGTCGCCCCCACCTCTGGTCCCTGCTAGTCATAGCAAGTCCTAGCAAGTCATAGCTTGCAGTATCTGCCGGAACAGATTGTATTTTTTTGCTCCCCCACCGCGCAAATTAGGCACAAGGCCGATTTTTAATGAGAGGAGTCAAGGGAGGGGAAAGGGAAAAAGGGGGCCAGCACAAGAGAGGTGGGAAATGGGAGCTGGTTAATGGTCAGGCATGTGGGGTTGCCCCCACATCTGGTCTTTGCTAGACATAGCTAGTCATAGCTTGCAGCATCTGAAGAACAGATGGTATTTATTAGCCCCCCCCACCGAGCAAATTAGGCACAAGGCCGATTTGTAATGTGAGGAGTGAAGGGAGGGGAAAGGGAAAAAGGGGACCACCTCCCGAGATGTGGGAAATGGGAGCTGGTTAAAGGTCAGGCATGTGGGGTTTCCCCCACATCTGGTCTTTGCTAGTCATAGCTTGCAGCATCTGAAGAACAGATGGTATTTATTTGCTCCCCCACTGAGCAAATTAGGCACAAGGCCGTTTTTAATGTGAGGTAAAACCAGCTCCCCTAAAAGTAGCCAAAAAGGGGGCACTCTGGTTACCAAATATAATAATTGTTCCAGTATAGAGGGTTTCCACTCCATTGACTGGTACAAATTATCTTAAATGCAGCATCTGAAGACCAGATGGTATTTTTTTGCTCCCCCACTGAGCAAATTAGGCAAAAGGCGAATTCTTAATGTGAGGAGTGAAGTTAGGGGGAAGGGAAAAAGGGGACCAGGCCCCGAGAGGTGGGAAATGGGAGCTAGTTAATGGTCAGGCGTGTGGGGTTGCCCCCACATCTGGTCTTTGCTAGTCATAGCTAGCTATAGCTTGCAGCGTCTGCCGGAACAGATAGTATTTATTTGCTCCCCCACCGAGCAAATTAGGCACAAGGCCGATTTTTGTGTGAGGATGAAGGGAGGGGAAGGGAAAAGGGGGACCAGCTCCCGAGAAGTGGGAAATGGGAGCTGGTTAATGGTCAGACATGTGGGGTTTCCCCCACATCTGGTCTTTGCTAGTCATAGCTAGTCATAGCTAGTCATAGCTTGCAGTATCTGCCGGAACAGATGGTATTTACTTGCTCCCCCACCGAGCAAATTAGGCACAAGGCACATTTTTAATGTAAGGAGTGAAGGGAGGGAGAAGGGAAAAAGGAGACCAGCTCCAGAGAGGTCGGAAATGGGAGCTAGTTAATGGTCAGGCATGTGGGGTTGCCCCCACATCTGGTCTTTGCTAGTCATAGCTTGCAGCATCTGAAGAACAGATAGTATTTATTTGCTCCCCCACCGAGCAAATTAGGCACACGGCCGATTTTTAATGTGAGGAGTGAAATGGGGGGGGAAGGGGAAAAGGGGACCAGCTCCCGAGAGGTGGGAAATGGGAGCTGGTTAAAGGTCAGGCATGTGGGGTTGCCCCCACATCTGGTCTTTGCTAGTCATAGCGAGTCCTAGCTAGTCATAGCTTGCAGTATCTGCCGGAACAGATGGTATTTATTTGCTCCTCCACCGAGCAAATTAGGCACAAGGCCTTTTTTAATGTGAGGTAAAAACCAGCTCCCCTAAAAGTAGGAAAAAAGGGGGAACTCTGGTTACCAAAAATAATAATTGTCCCAGTATAGAGGGTTTCCCCTCCATTGACTGGTACAAATTATCTTAAGTGCAGCATCTGCCGGAACAGATGGTGTTTATTTGCTCCCCCACTGAGCAAATTAGGCACACGGCCGTTTTTAATGTGAGGTAAAAACCAGCTCCCCTAAAAGTAGGCAAAAAGGGGGCACTCTTGTTACCAAAAATAATAATTGTCCCAGTATAGAGGGTTTCCCCTCCATTGACTGGTACAAATTTTCTTAAGTGCAGCATCTGCCGGAACAGATGGTATGTATTTGCTCCCCCACTGAGCAAATTAGGAAGAAGGCCGTTTGTAATGTGAGGTAAAAACCAGCTCCCATAAAAGTAGGCAAAAAGGGGGCACTCTGGTTACCAAAAATAATAATTGCCCCAGTATAGAGGGTTTCCCCTCCATTGACTGGTACAAATTATCTTAAGTGCAGTATCTGCCGGAACAGATTGTATTTATTTGCTCCCCCACCGAGCAAATTAGGCAAAAGGCCGATTTTTAATGTGAGGAGTGAAGGGAGGGGGAAGGGAAAAAGGGGACCAGCTCCCAAGAGGTGGGAAATGGGAGCTGGGTAAAGGTCAGGCATGTGGGGTTGCCCCCACATCTGGTCTTTGCTAGTCATAGCTAGTCATAGCTTGCAGTATCTGCCGGAAAAGATGGTATTTATTTGCTCCCCCACTGAGCAAATTAGGCACAAGGCCGTTTTTAATGTGAGGTAAAAACCAGCTCCCCTGAAAGGGGTCACTCTGGTTACCAAATATAATAATTGTCCCAGTATAGAGGGTTTCCCCTCCATTGACTGGTACAAATTATCTTAAGTGCAGCATCTGCCGGAACAGATGGTATTTATTTGCTCCCCCACCGAGCAAATTAGGCACAAGGCCGATTTTTAATGTGAGGAGTGAAGGGAGGGGGAAGGGAAAAGGGGGACCAGCTCCCGGGAGGTGGGAAATGGGAGCTGGTTAATGGTCAGGCATGTGGGGTTGCCCCCACATCTGGTCTTTGCTAGTCATAGCTAGTCATAGCTTGCAGTATCTGCCGGAACAGATGGTATTTATTTGCTCCCCCACCGAGCAAATTAGGCACAAGGCCGATTTTAATGTGAGGAGTGAAGGGAGGGAGAAGGGAAAAAGGGGACCAGCTCTCAAGAGGTGGGAAATGGGAGCTGGTTAAATGTCAGGCATGTGGGATTGCCCCCACATCTGGTCTTTGCTAGTCATAGCTGGTCTTTGCTAGTCATAGCTTGCAGCATCTGCCGGAACAGATGGTATTTATTTGCTCCCCCACTGAGCAAATTAGGCACAAGGCCGTTTTTAATGTGAGGTAAAAACCAGCTCCCCTAAAAGTAGGCAAAAAGGGGGCACTCTGGTTACCAAAAATAATAATTGTCCCAGTATAGAGGGTTTCCCCTCCCTTTGACTGGTACAAATTATCTTAAGTGCAGCATCTGCCGGAACAGATGGTATTTATTTGCTCCCCCACCGAGCAAATTAGGCACAAGGCCAATTTTTAATGTGACGAGTGAAGGGAGGGGGAAGGGAAAGGGGGGACCAGCTCCCGAGAGGTGGGAAATTGGAGCTGGTTAAAGGTCAGGCATGTGGGGTTGCCCCCACATCTGGTCTTTGCTAGTCATTGCTAGTCATAGCTTGCAGTATCTGCCGGAACAGATGGTATTTATTTGCTCCCCCACTGAGCAAATTAGGCACAAGGCCGTTTTTAATGTGAGGTAAAAACCAGCTCCCCTAAAAGGGGTCACTCTGGTTACCAAAAATAATAATTGTCCCAGTATAGAGGGTTTCCCCTCCATTTACTGGTACAAATTATCTTAAGTGTAGTATCTGCCGGAACAGATACTGCACTTTGATCTTAGCCAAACGCCCAATTAAAAAAAATGCGTATTGGAGAGAGGGAGGAAGGGATAGGGAATTAGTTGGTGCATATGTAGGAGCAAAATACCCGGCGTCGCCTGTAATAGAATGGCATAGTACTAGCACGCCGTATATACTAGCTGATTACCCGGCATGGCCTAGGATTGGAAGAAGACTCGGCGACGCCTGGGATTGGAAAATAAATGGTTGATGTATGTACTAGCAAAATGCCCAGTGTCGCGCGGGATGGATTACATAGGTGGGTATCTGGACTAGCAAAATACCCGGCATAGCCCAGAATTGGATAAAGTAGGTGTATATGCACTAGCAGAACAACCGGCGTCGCCCGGGATTGTATGACATAGGTGGGTGTGTACTAGCAGAATACCAAGTGTCGCCTGTGATTGTATGATATAGGTGAAGTATAGGTGCGATTCGATAATTTTGAAGGTGCTTGTGCAGTATATGTTCGATTTGAAAAATGTTGATGGTGCTTGTGCATTATAGGTCCGATTTGACAATTTTGAAGGTGCTTGAGGATTATAGGCCAATTTGACAATTTTGTAAGGTATTGTGCAGTATAGGTCCCAATTGACAATTTTGAAGGGGCTTGTGCACTATAGGTCCGATTTGAAAAATTTAGATGGTGCTTGTGCAGTCTAGGTCCAATTTGAAAAAAAATTAGAAGGTGCTTGTGCAATATATGTTCGATGTGAAAATTTTGAAGGTGCTTGTGCATTATAGGTCCCATTCGACAGTTTAGACGGTTCCTGTGCAGTATAGGTCCAATTTGAAAAAAAAATTATAAGATGCTTGTGCAGTATAGGTCCAATTTGAAAAATTTAGAAGATGCTTGTGCAGTATATGTCCGATGTGAAAAATTTAGAAGGTGCTTGCGCAGTATATATGTTACAATATGCAAGTGACCTCCCTTGGATGTAGCTTCATTATCAGATTCCATTAGATTAATATACAATCATTGTTATAATAGTCAAGTGACCTCCCTTGGATGTAGCTTTATTGTCAAATTCCATTATATTAATATACAATCATAATTATAATATGCAAGTGACTTCCCTTAAGTGTAGCTTCATGCCTGTACTAGCAAAATACCCGACATAGCCCATGATTGGATAAAGTAGGTGTATATGCACTAGCTTAACAACCGGCGTCGCCCGGGATTGTATTACATTGATGGATGTGTACTAGCAGAATACCAAGTGTCGCCTGTGATTGTATGATATAGGTGAAGTATACGTCCGATTCGACAATTTTGAAGGTGCTTGTGAAGTATAGGTCCTATTTGAAAAAAAATGATGGTGCTTGTGCATTATAGGTCCGATTTCACAATTTTGAAGATGTCTGTGGATTATAGGTCGATTTGACAATTTTTAAGGTGATTGTGCAGTATAGGTCCCATTTGACAATTTTGAAGGTGCTTGAGCAGTATAGCGTCGATTTGAAAATTTAGACGGTTCTTGTGCAGTTTAGGTCCAAGTTGAAAAATTTATAAAGTGCTTGTGCAGTATAGGTCCAATTTGAAAAATTTAGAAGGTGCTTGCGCAGTATATATGTTACAATATGCAAGTGACCTCCCTTTGATGTAGCTTCCTTATCAGTTACAATTAGATTAATATACAATCATTGTTATAATATGCAAGTTTCCTCCGTTGGGTGTAGCTTCATTGTCGAATTCCATTATATTAATATACAATCATTGTTATAATATGCAAGGGACCTCCCTTGAGTGTATCTCCATTGTCGAATTCCATTAGATTAATATACACTCATTGTTACAATATGCAAGTGACCTCCCTTGAGTGTAGCTTCATTGTCGAATTCATTTAGATTAATATACAATCATTGTTATTATATGCAAGTGACCTCCCTTGGATGTACCTTCATTGTCAAATACCATTAGATTAATATACACTCATTGTGATAATATTCAACTTACCTCCCTCGGATTAAGCATCATTATGGAATACTATAAGATTAATATACAATCATTGGGGTAATATTCAAGTGACCTCCCTTTTATGTAGATTCATTGTCGAATTCCATTAGATTAATATATAATCATTGTTATAATATGCGAGTGAACTACCTTTGGTTGTAGCCTTATTGTCGAATTCCATTAAATTAATATACAATCATTGTCATAATATGTAAGTGACCTCCCTTGGGTGTAGCTTCATTGTTGAATACCATTAGAATAATATACTATTATGCGGGTTAAGTCTTAAACAATGATTGTCGGAATTAGTAACACATCATAGAATAATGAAAAATGATTAAATGTGAGTTATTTGATTGGTGTGTTCGTAATGAAATAGACAGGCTAGAAGATGTATCAAAGTTGTTATTTTTGTAAGAGGAACGTGATCATATCGGTTAATGAGGGGGCGATTATTTGTGTTACTTTATTAAAAATAATTCTGGAAATTAGTAACATATCCAAGAATTATGAAAAAACGGTAAAATGTGAGTAAATTGATAAGTGTGTTTGTAATGCAAAAAAAAACAGCCATACAATGTCTGAAAGTTTTTATTTTAGTAATAGGAGGTGGCGATAATGTGGATTAACTCTTGCAAAATTATTGTCGAAATAAGTAACACATCCAAGAGTTATGAAAAATGAAGTTTTAGTTATTTGATTGGTGTGTTTATAATGAAATAAACAGCCCAGTCAATGTAGCAAATTTATTATTTTAATAAGAATTGGTCGATTATATGTGCGCGCTCATTAAATTTGATTGTCGAAATTCATAACACATCCAAGAATTATGAAAAAATGATAAAGTGCGAGGTATTTTATTGATGTGTTTGTAATGAAATAAACTGCTGAGAAATGTCTCAAAGGTATTACTTAAGTAAGAGGAGAGGGATTATGTGATTGAACTCAGAAAAAATGACGTTTGAAATTGGAGAGAGGGAGGAAGGGACAGGGAATTAGTTGGTGCATATGTAGGAGCAAAATACCCGGCGTCGCCTGTAATAGAATGGCATAGTACTAGCACGCCGTATATACTAGCTGATTACCCGGCATGGCCTAGGATTGGAAGAAGACTCGGCGACGCCTGGGATTGGAAAATAAATGGTTGATGTATGTACTAGCAAAATGCCCAGTGTCGCGCGGGATGGATTACATAGGTGGGTATCTGGACTAGCAAAATACCCGGCATAGCCCAGAATTGGATAAAGTAGGTGTATATGCACTAGCAGAACAACCGGCGTCGCCCGGGATTGTATGACATAGGTGGGTGTGTACTAGCAGAATACCAAGTGTCGCCTGTGATTGTATGATATAGGTGAAGTATAGGTGCGATTCGATAATTTTGAAGGTGCTTGTGCAGTATATGTTCGATTTGAAAAATGTTGATGGTGCTTGTGCATTATAGGTCCGATTTGACAATTTTGAAGGTGCTTGAGGATTATAGGCCAATTTGACAATTTTGTAAGGTATTGTGCAGTATAGGTCCCAATTGACAATTTTGAAGGGGCTTGTACACTATAGGTCCGATTTGAAAAATTTAGATGGTGCTTGTGCAGTCTAGGTCCAATTTGAAAAAAAAATTAGAAGGTGCTTGTGCAATATATGTTCGATGTGAAAAAATTTTAAAAATGATGAAATGTGAGTTATTTGATTGGTATATTCATAATGAAGTAGACATACCCTACAATTTATGAAAGTTATTATTTTAGCAAGAGGTGGCGATTATTTGGGTTACTTCATTACAAATAATCCTCGAAATTAGTAACATATCCAATAATTATGAAAAACGATATAATGTGAGTTACTTTGTTGGTGGGTTTGTAATGAAATAACCAGCCATACAATGTCTAAAGGTTATTATTTTAGTGATAGAAGGGGGCGATAATGTGGATTTACTTATGAAAAATGATAGCAGAAATTAGTAACATACCATAGCCTATGTATCAATGTTTTTATTTTAGTAAGAGTGGAGGCAATAATGTAAGTTAAATCATGTGACATGGTTGTTGAAATTAGTAACATATCAAACAATTATGAAAAATGATTAAATGTGAGTTATTTTGATGATGTGTTTGTAATAAAAAACGAGCCAAGACAATGTCTTTACGCTATTATTTTAGACATGTGAGCCATAATGTGGGTTAAATTGTCGAAATGTGTAACAATCCAAGAATTATGGGATTCAACGAGATACGTTAACATATATACTTACAGATTACCAGGAGTCACCTGTATTCAATGATATACATGCAGATGTATGCAAGCTGAATGCATTGTCAGCTGGGATGTAATGAGATAGATGCAAATATATACTAGCAGAATACTGGCGTTTCCTTGGATTGAACTAGATTGATTGAAATATATACTACCAGAATAACTTGCGTCGCCCAGGATTTCATGAGATTGATTGAGATATATACTCGCTAAACACCAAACGTTGCCCGGGATTGAATAAATAGGTGAGAATATATATTACCAAAATACCTGGCATCGCTTGCAATTTGATGAGATAAATGTGTTGCATATTACCTGTCCTTGCATATACATGCTGTAAATTGCCTACCCTAGGTAAGATACAATTATTTCATATGTGTAATACCCGTCTTATGTAGGTAAAATGTTCTTTTGCTCGAAATAGCAAATTATACATAAACATACAAAAATCCTCTTTCATAAGAATAATAAATATATTACAAAACCAAATTCAATTTTTTCATTGTGTATACCGTCCCTTGGCAACGCCGGGTAGCCCCGCTAGTATATATATAAAAGAAAAAATGTGTGTGACCATTTCATGTATGTATCGCAAAGGCTTCTTTCGCACACGCTCCCGGGGTCGATACTATCGCTTAAAACTGTTTATATACCCCCTATATCATAATATCTAGGATTTGGGAACGCGGGTCGTCTGTAGATTTATTTACGTCGACTTTTGAGATTCGCGCTATTTCGGTCTGTCCCCTGTTTGTCTTGAATTTTAGTATAAATACAGTGAAATTAAATTAAAACGTTGTTCTCGGCTTTCGCGCTGCTTTCCCCCCTTCCCACCATTATCTGAGGTAAGTGAAAACTAAAAATAACGATCCCGCGATGACCTCATTTAGCATCTTCCTGTCAATCAAACCTCTTTTTCTAGCTTTATAAGCCTTAACTTAACACGCTGATCAATTACTCTCTCTCTCTCTCGTGGTCGAGACGGTTAAGTAGTTGGCTTTGGTTTCCACCTCCACGTCAAGGCTTCCGGGTTCAATTCCTCTTCCCAACCAAAACTATTTTTTTTCTTTTACACCTGTATACACCTGGGCAACGTTTTTTCTTCGCTTATTCTTTAGTTTACAGAGGTTTATTCATGCCATTTTTTTCCGTTTTGGTTTTTTTTTTTTTTTACATCGTCTTTTTTATAATATTTAAGCAGGGTTATTAATTACCACCCCATACACACACCTACAAACACCCGGGCAACGCCGGGTACCCCCTGCTAGTTTGAAATATAAAGAAAATGTTTTACCCGAACTTTTAACAAAAAGTAACAACTTATCGACACTCCTTGGACACCATAATATACGAAGAGTTTTCACCATGTCTCAGAGTTTATGTACAGGCATTTAAAATTGTCGTAGCCTCTTGAAAATTCTGTATGTTATTACTGTGCATCTGCCTAATTTTTATGATTTACTTTTCAAGTAAACGGCCATAGCAGGAATTGGAATACACTCTACAAAACCTATTGACAGAGCTGGTGAATTTGAACAAATGCAATCTTGACGTGATGATACTTTAGTAGAACGGTATGCAAAACGATACATGTTTTTACATATGCATCACCATTTATCCAGGCCAAGAGACCACTAGAGGAAAGGGTTAAAGGGTACAGCAGAAATTGGATACTGTTTTGAACATGGAAAAAATAGGCAACAGAAACATATTGAATGCTTACAACACTAGCGAATAAATACTGGGAACTCAAAGAAAGCGGACATTCGCCGGTAGTCGAATGGAGAATAATGAGACAAACTACCAAGTGCAGACATTTAGACGACCCATGTAAATTATGCCTCCATGAAAAATTTGCTATCCTGTACTTTAAAGAACCTCAAAATCTATTAAACTGTAGACGAGAAATAGCAAACAACTGTGTTCACAAAATAAAACTTACTCTAGGATAGCGATACAAAATAGCTTTAAAACTAACAATAACAATAGAAAACAAACACATAAATTAAATAAACATGAATATACATAAACGATCACACATATATGTATATATATGTATATATATGTGCATGTATGTGTGTACACATAGGTATATTTATTTATATATATATATTGAACCACTAACCTAGCTCTAAAACAGATCATTTGTTCGATAAAATGCATCCCCAATGGCTGATAGGAAGGGGCGCGGTGGATAATAGAAAGCTGATTGGCTAACCAGAAATCCTCAACATATATAAAAACAAGAAGCAACCACAGAACTCGCGCATAAGCCTGACGAATCCTATAAGTGGGTGAAACGCAGAATAATCAGTGTAGCTTAATCGCCATATATATTTTATAAATTACTAATAAATTACTATATATATATATATATATATATATATATATGAAGAAGAATAAAAATAGCTGTAAAGTAGAAATTTGTCAGCTGATAATATTATTATATCATTGTCACTGCGTAGGGACTTGATAGCCAATACTGCTTCCTGTGAAAGGTTCAGTTTTGGAGGCTTTGAATTCTCAAGTTCTTGTCTCACTTTCCACCTCAGTTCACCTCTTTATAATACTACCAACTGACAAAGGCAATGCCACAGTTGTAATGGATAGACCAGAATATTCCAAGAAATTGGCAGATCTGATAGAATCTAGTGCCTACTGTAAAGTGAAAAGCAACCCGACCCTGAAAACTGTAAGGACGCTGTCACAGATCCGCAGTAAGTAAAAGGACCTTATACCACTTGCGAAATATAGACAGTTAGTACATTATTACAGCAAGCTACCAGACCTATACGGCCTACCTAAGATGCACAAAGACGGTATTCCATTAAGACCCATTGCCAGTGCTCGAGGTTCATCATGGAATCCGTTGAGCCGGTTTCTGGTAGATATAATCAAACCAATTATCGGCAAATCTCCATCATACCTCAAGAACTCAGCTCACATCCAACCAGATAGTGAGTATAGATGTAGGGAGTCTGCTCACCAAAGTACCCACTGATGTGACTCTGACAGTGGTACAGTATAAGCTGACATCGGATGTCTCACTCAAAGATTGCACTTGCATCCCAATTGACAATAGAATGGAGATATTAACCGTCTGTATGGAAACTACATACTTCGTGATGGTATCTGATATATATCGGCAGTAAGAAACTACATGGAATACTTTGAGGGAATGGCATTAGAGTCAACACCACTTAAGCCCACAATGTGCTTGCGATATGTAGATGACACATTCATATTCTGCCCCCACCAGGAAGATGTTCAAATGTTATTAGACCATGTGAACTCGATCCGCCCAACTATATAATTCACAAAAGAAAAAGAAAATAACAATAAATTATCCTTCCTAGATGTGATGATAACTCGCCCAGGTCATGGGTTTTTTGTCATCTGTATACCTAAAGCCACTGAACCAAAAATGTTGTGCCGAACCAACCATTGATATAATAGGTCTCAGTGAAACACCTTGCCTATGGATTTTGGGGAGACCATACATTCTGGGACGTTGTGTCCCAGATGGTCTAATTCTGTCATAGACGTACTTGAAAAAAAAGCAAAACATTATTTTTAAATAATACAAATATACGCCTTTGCATTTTGGCCTCGTTCTTGCAAGTATTATCTGTCAACTCAAATTTCGACACATCGTAAAGAATAACTGCCATTTTCTCAACGTAGTCCGATTTGTGTGGTTTGCACATATAAATACCGGCATTGGACTTTAACGCTTTCATACTTTTAAATTGGGATATGTTCCAGACAAAGTCGCTATGATCAACATTACCGATAGATAGATACTTGCAAAAACGGAAAATTCAAAAAAGGGAAGGCAACCATTCACTACGGACTAGCGGTAATGACGATTACTAATATACGCAGGTAACAGTAAAAGCATTGTTTCTTTTTGGAATCTTTTCTCCGGATTTTTTTCTTCCTCGTTGTGCCAATATTTTAATCGTTTTTAAACGTAAATAGACTTAACTTTTGTTGTCCCCGTACTTTTAGCACATTCAATAGTTCTAGATTAAAAGATTCCGCATAATATTATTTTTTACGCTATGGGTTTTCTCCTGATAAGATGGTAGCCGAAAGAGCTCTTGAGAGACTTCCGCCTATTTTATTTAAAACTATATATAAATTCTGTACCTCCAAACATTTATATATACATATATATGTATATGTATATATATATATATATTTATATGTATATATATGTATATGTATATATATGTATATAGGTATATATATATTTATATGTATATATATATATATATATATATATATATATAACATTTAAAGGTCTCTTTGTCTGTGGAAGTGTCTCTAGACAACTCGATTACCAATTTTCAATCTACAAATGTGAAACGTCATACATAGGGGATTTAAACCTGAAGAGCGGCCGAAGTTTATAAAAAATATGTGTTTATATATGCATGTATGCATATATATATATATATATATATATACATACATATATATATATAT
>NC_136523.1:11115103-11250103 GCF_053919585.1 Euprymna scolopes | reverse complement strand
TACGAAAAAACCTACCCCCCTTTTTTCTCGTATTTCTTCTAAAACAACCATTTCTATAAGGTCTGCAAGGCTGTTAGATCGTAAACATGGGCCAACGTCCGAAACATATGTAACCAAACGGTAATAAAAAAAAATACCAGTACAATCTGTAAAAGTATATTTGTTCAGAACGAAAAAGACGTTGGCATTCAAAATGCGTATAAAGTTGTGGAATGAGTGAGATTTAAATATTGAATAATATATGATGCAATTTAGATTCTTTTTGAAATAAATATAGCCGTTATAATTCAAATGTGGGTGTGTAATTAATATGAAATGAGTGTATCTTTGTTTTTTTATTTATATATTGACTCTATTAAGGCCAGGGATCAGGCAACATATCTATCTATCTATATATCTATAAACGTGAACGTGTCTGGGTGTCTATGTGTCTGTCTGTGTGTCTGTGTACATTTCTCTACGCAATAACTCTGCCAATTTTTTAGTCGACAGACTCGAAATTTGATATACGGGTTACTGAGATTTGGGAAAATCGACGTGATGGGTTTCTGGCCAGAAAGTTTGCTGTTAAGGGGTCAAAGTTCAACGATTTGACCTTTGATAATACTACCAAACTCCTCAAACGCATTTGGGACTAAACACTTGAAATTTTAGATATAGGTTCTATGTACATGGATCTAATTTAATAACTCGATTTGAGCCCAAAACAATAAATGTTAAGGGGGCATAATAGCGGCCAAATGTTAAAAAAAGAACTTTTTATTTTGCTAAACATACACCTCCAAACACTCGTCCAACGCCGGGCACCAATGGTAGTATATCTATATCTATAAAAGTGAGCGTGTCTGTGTGTGTGTCTGTCTGTGTATCTGTGTAGATTTCCCTACGATATAACTCTGTCAATTTTTAGTCTAAACACTCGAAATTTTACATACAGGGTACTGCGATTTGAGGAAACCTAATAACATGATTGGAGCCCAAAGCAATAGATTTTAAGGGGTTATAATAGGGGTCAAAGTCAAAAAAATTGACCTGTTTTTCTTTTCTTTTTGCTCAGCATACACCTCACACCCGGGCAACGCCGGGTACCCATGCTAGTCTATATATCTATAAAAGTGAACGTGTCTGTGAATCTGTGTGTCTGCCTGTGTGGTGTCTGTGTGTGTGTACATTTCCCTACGCAAAACTCTATCAATTTAAAGTCTACAGACTCGAAATAGGATATACAGGGTACTGAGATTTGGGAAAATCTATGTGATCGGTTTTCGGCCAGAGATTTAGCGATTAAGTGGGCAAAGTTCAACGATTTGACCTTTGAAGGCTCTACCAAACTCCTCAGCCATTCTGTGGTCTAAACACTTGAAATTTTCGGTATAGGTTCTGTGGACATGGATCTAACTTAATCACTTAATATGAGTTCAAAATAATAAATGTTAAGGCGTCATAAAAGTGGTCAAAGTTAAAAAAAAATGACCGCTTTTTTTTGCTCAACATCCACCTCCAAACACCCGGGCAACGTTGGGCTGAAATGCTAGGTACTTGATAAAACTATTATGTGCGGTAATAAACCACCAGTATATGTGCATTTGGCATTAAATCATCCTCATTATTATCAGCTATGCTGGGTAGAAGCATTAGTTGTGCTCTCATAAACAATTCTCTCAGATATCACCTCTAAATTTTCGATTAGTCGCCATTAAATCCTTATTGATACTATTATCTAAAAGGAACTCTGCATGTCTGTGTGTTTATCTGTCTGTGAGTTCGTTTAATAAAGACTACAGACCGACGTGGCCGATCTTTTGAAAATTGGGTAAGTAAGGGGATTTATGTGTCAGGCATAGTCCGTTTTGGAAGCGGTAGATTTTTTTAGCATTCATTGTATTATTTCTGTGAAAAGAAAGCATATTTTATGATCAGATTTCAAAGACAAAAAAACGATTCAAAACATTTATTGCCGCACTGATGAGCTGTGAAACAGCGGAACAGTACTGTACGTGGATGACTATATATATATATATATATACATATATATATATATATATATATATATATATATATATATATATATAGTTTTCGAGGGGAATACTTGGCCTGAAGACGTAGCCTCCAAATACCGGGTGATTACAGAAATATGTATGCACATATGTAGCCATCAATGTTTGTAATAATAATAATAATAATAATAATAATAATAATAATAATAATAATAATAATAATAATATATATATATGTATATATATATATATATATATATATATTAAGTAGATAGATAAGTTTAGTATCTTAATATCTTCGATAAGTATCGATACTCAATAAGCGAATAATCCGATGAAAAACAGAGCATTCTCCATAATTATCACCATACACAGCCTAACATCACAAGCGCATTTGAGAAGTTTTATTACCACACAAGTCGAAAGGCCCAACACATAAAATGAACGTTCTTGCATATGATAGTGATGCGTTCGAAATGCATGTTTCTGTTTAAGGCATGATTAAAGTATAATACTTGACTTTTGTATAAGAAACATAAACTAATGTTATAAAATCAACAGTATGCGCTGCATAGTGCAATGTAAACTATAATGTATTGTGGAGCTGGTCACTGCGGGGGGCGGGGGGCATGTAAAGCTTCCTTACGGTCCTCAACTAGAGCATGCAATTGTCGATTTGATTACAAAATGGGCGATATCACCGATTTCACTGACAGTAAAATATAGGAGTGTGAACCATTCAACGTTCAATCCTCAATCAACGTTGGGTCTCCCTGATAGAAAAAAATCTATATATCTACTAGCAATGAGTGCCCGGCGTTGCCCGGATGTTTTGAGGTGTATGCTGAGCAAAAAAAAAAAAAACGGTCATTTTTTTTTAACTTTGACCTGTATTATGACCTCTTAAAATTTATTGTTTAGGTATCGAATAAGGTTATTAAGTTAGAGCCATATCCAAGGAACCTATATCTGAAATTTCAAGTGTTTAGACCCACAATTCTAGGAGGAGTTTGGTAGCGTTCTCAAAGGTTAAATCGGTGAATTTGGACCCTTTAATCACCAAATTTCTGGCCGAAAACTGATCAAGTCGATTTTCCCAAATCTCAGTACCTTGGATATCAAATTTCGAATCTGTATGTTTAAAATTGACAGACTTATTGTGTTGGGAAATGTACACAGACACAGACACGCGCACACACACACACTTTCACTTTTATGTATATACTAGCATTTCAGCCCGGCGTTGCCCGGGTGTTTGGTAGTGTATGCTGAGCAAAAAAAAAAAAAAGAGTAATTTTTTTTTTAAATTTGACCCCTATTATGCCCCCTTAAAATTTATAGTTTCGGGCTCAAATCACTTTATTAAGTTAGATCCAGGTTCAAGGAACCTATATCTAAAATTTCAAGTGTCTAGACCCAAAATTGTCGGAGGAGTTTGGTAGAGTTCTTAAAGGTCAAATCGTTGAAATTTGACCCCTTAACAGCCAAATTTCTGGCTGACACCCGTCACATCGATTTTCCCAAATCTCAGTACCCGGTATTTTAAATTTCGAGTCTATAGACTAAAAATTGACAGAGTTATTGCGTAGGGAAATGTACACAGACAGACAGACAGACAGACAGACACGTTCACTTTTATATATATATATATATATATATATATATATATATATATATATATAGATGAAAGTGTAATGTTCTATTCGTGTGTGAATTTCCCTACCAAACAACTCTGCCAATTCTTAGTCTACCTACTCGAAATTTGAAATAAGAAGTACTAAAAAGTAGGAACATCTTTTTAATTAGTTTACTGCAAGATATTTGGCTGTCAAAGGATAAAAGTTCAACGATTTTACCTTTGAAAACTCTACAAAACTCCTCCGACAATATTGGGTCTAAACACTGGAAATTTTAGATGTAGGTATCTTGGACATGCGTAAAACTTTTATTTGGCTTCGAACCCAAAACAATAAATGTTTAATAGTAAAAATTGAGGTCAAAGTTTCAATAAAATTGACCTCTGCGGTGTCTGCCAAATTATTCTGCCTATATTTGGCTAAAGAGTTTAAATATTACATAGTGTGCACTGACATAGGGCACGATTTCTAATCGTTTTTATTGTTTGCAGGAAATTTTGCTACAAAGTAATCACAGTTGAAAAGATTGGAGCTTTGCAGTCAGTAACATACAATTCAGCCAATTTGGGGTCTAAATATTTTGAAATCTATATATCTATAAAAGTGAACGTATCTGTGTGTGTGTGTCTGTGTACATTTCCTTACGCAATAAATCTGTCAATTTTTAGTCTACAGACTCGAAATTTGATATACAGGGTACTGAGATTTGGCAAAATCGACGTGATAGGTTTCGGCCAGAAATTTGGTTGTTAAGGGGTCAAAGTTCAACGATTTGACCTTTCAGAACTCTACCAAACTCCTCCGACAATTTTGGGTCTAAACACTTGACATTTTAGATATTGATTCCTTGGTCATGGATCTAACTTAATAACTTGATTTGAGCCCAAAACAATAGATATTATATTAAGGGTAAAAGTTTTAAAAAATACCGTTTTTTTGTGTGTGTGTGTTTTTTTTTGCTCAGCATACACCTCCAAACACACAGGCAACGCCGGCCACCCATTGCTAGTTTAACATAAAAGGAAAACAGACATAGACCACGCTTTGTAATGACGTTTTTGTGCGAGAACCTGGTTACCAAGAGGTAAAAGTTGAAAGAGTTGCACTTTGCAGACTCTACCAATATCCTCCGCCAATTTGCTGTATAAACATTTGAAATTTTAGATGTACGTTTCCTAGACATATGTCAAACTTTTAAGTAAGTAGCCTAGTGAGTGATACCCATTTCTCTTTCGTGTCCCCTTTTTCCCACACTACAGATGTTGCCCACCTTTCTCTGCTTTATCGTTATTTGCCTGGAAAATGTTCATCTGAGCTCCAATCTATAATCACTTCCTCGCCTGACTTTCACAAACAATACTCGCATAGCCGAAACCACTATCATTAATGGTCCCCACTCTTTATCTTTGTCTAAACCTAAACGTTGCTTCTATGAATCTGATTTCTTACAATAGTGCTCAGCAAAAAAATAACAATTATTGCATCTTATTTTCCAATCTTACTGAAGTATTACTTAATATTTTCCTGAATGCGCGACTTTAAATGATGAACTTATTGATTTTTTTTTCCTGCAAACTGTATTTTAAGAAAAAAACTTAACCAAAAAATCAGTCTGCGCGAACTCCGCTGAGCGAGCGTGAAACTTAGAATAAATATAGTGTACTCATAAAATCGTTTTAAAAGCCAGAAGGCTATCTGTTTCAGTGAAAATATTTTTTGCTCCACTGAACTCTATTTCCGGATTTAAAATCGTGATTCCGCTCAAAAGTTGCATCCAATTTTGTTTAACTTTGATATATCTTTTTTTTATTTAACGAACAATTTATGTCGAGATTTATTGCACGATTGAAGCAACAAGGGTAATTGGCTTATATCACCGTCGTTATTTAATAGCAGAATTTTACATTGGCATTAATAAATATTTCAATTTTTTAAGAAAAGTTATCCCAAGCAACATTTTACTTAGTAAATCAATCTTAATGTTATGGAATGTTTACAGATATACATATCTACTATTATGTAAAGCAAATTTGTATATCAGTATGTATGTGAGATTGTTCTCTATAGGCTCCAAAACGGCTGGACCGATTTTTTTAATGAATTTCACACGAGTGTACGTTATGTGCTTGACGGTGTTCTTAGATACTTATTGGATTGGAATATCGATAATAGATAATTGAAACAACCCGATTAAAGAAAGAGCAGGCGATTTTGATATCTCAAAATCACCTGCGGAGTTTGGAGTCAGTCTCTATTATCCTACGCAGACCGTCTCACTATCGACAGAAGGAGTTCGTTAGATCAATAGACTTATTTGGGGATATATTTTGACACTTGCTCCACCTGGTCATATATTTTATATTATTTATATATTTTATTCGTTTCCCCCCCCTCGGTAAAATTTACACGTATACACCACAAGTGTGTTCTTGCGAGTTTAATTATTTATTTATTTATTTTGATCAACAATTAACTCCTGATGAGTCTGTCGATGAAAGATGGCCCTCGGGCTTTGACGGCCCTTTTGTTTTAAGCAATAATATATATATATATATATATATATATATATATATATATATATATATATATATATTCTTATCAATTTAAAATCCAGACCTTTTATTTCAATTTTTTTCAGATACATCTGCCTTACTTTTAATGCTAGGTTTATTTATGGTGTCTTTTAAATTAATTAAAAACCCTTCAAAATTTGCTGACGAGGAGACCTTGCTTATTAAAAAAACTATATGTAATAATTATTGTCCGTAACTTGATGTCTACCACAATAAAAAAACATTGTTTTCCGAAACGATCGCACAGATAATTGATTTTGTTGTTGTTCCTTCTTATGAAACGGATTTTAAATTTAATTATAATTTGATTTTTAAATTTTAAATTATCAATCACATCACTTTACTTAATATATATATATATATATATATATATTTATATATATATATATATATATATATATATATATATATATATATATATATATATATATATATATATATATAAATGCCGGAAGGACACTCGTGGATAAGAGTTTATTAGTGTACGGATATACTCGAAACAACAGTTAGTAATCGGTAGTTGTTATATGCTTTTATATAGAGCGGTGTGCTTATCTGTTGGTTAGCTGTGTTTAACTGTGTCGGATATATACCCGAGATACAAAACAATGACAAGAAAATTCTGTTGTTATAGCTCTAGTTATAATACAATAGTTCACAAGTACTCGTTTGATGGAAAACTATGTGCTTTCCATGTGCTTCCTGGACCTTACATTTAATCGTTTAGTGATTGAATATGGAATATTGCATTCCTATCAACTATTTTATCGACTTTTCCCAGCTATGCTTTCCAAGCAATATTCCATTTTCGGTAGTGTCTTTGTAAAATGAGAGAACAACCACCTTTCATTGACTTGATTTGACAATGGGAGAATGAAGCCAAAAGATAAATCTTGAAGGAAAAAAATGTCAATGATATCAATACAATTCGACGATGAAGCGTTAACTTCGCATTTCTCACTTGGTCGCCATATTGAAAAGAAACCGAATACAAAGAAGGCATAATAACGTTCTTTTAAGAAACTATTATAAAAAAAAAAACATGAAACTCCTGACGTCATCCACGTCACTAACGTGATCATCTTCGCTAAGCTGTCTCTCATCTTTTAATAGTTATTTTCGTTTTCCCATATTGTGACGTCATTTTTAAAACGGCTCTGTATGTGCATATAAACGCTATAAGCGTTCTGTTACAAATTCTTTGCTAAAGATGGAAGTTTACTTAACATTATATATATATATATATATATATATATACTAGCATGTGTGACCGCCTTGCCCGGGTATTTGGAGATGTATCTTGAGGAAAAAAAGCGGTTATTTTTTTTTTAATTTGACCTCTATTATGACCCCTTAACATTTATTGTTTTGGTCTTAAATCAAGTTATTAAATTAGATCCATGTCCACGAAACCTATATCTAAAATTTCGCGTGTATAGACACAACATTTTCGCAGGTGTTTGGTAGAGTCCTCAAAGGTAAAATCGTTGAACTTCAACCCCTTAACAGCCAAATTTCTGACCGAAAACCGATCACACAGATTTTCCCAAATCTCAGTACACTGTATATCAAATTTCGAGTCTGTAGACTAAAAATTTACAGATTTATTGCGCAGGGAAATGTACATATAGACAGACGTACATACAGACACACAGACACGTTCACTTTTATAGATATATAGATATATATGTATATTTTGCCAGCAAATCATTATTTAAGCATATCTGATTAAACCCTACGGAGTTATTTTTTCCAATTTTCTGGCTATCTTTTCGATTCTCCGGAGGTTCTTTTTTATTTCAGTCGGCTTTTTTTATAAAATGGCGCCCAAAAGTTGTTCAGTTATATTCTAGTCAAACGCTTTCTATCTGTTCGTTCGATTATCGTCATTGTTGTTGTCGTTTTCTTCTCCCCTTTTATTTCTCTTTGAAGCTTAGTGTATTTATAGATTTGGAAGAGGTTAAAGGTGGGTGCACGATGGTTAGGGACGAATTATTTTTATTTTTCAATTTGACTTTCTTATTTTACAGCTAATTTATTTAGTTTCATGTTAGTTCATTTATAGTGTTAGTATATTTGCCCTGGTGTAAAATGAGATCCGGTTAAAAAAGGGCTGTAGTTTATTGATAAGTATGTCTTCTGGAAATTTTAGTCCTGTGATGTAATTGTTATAGCATCAAATTTTAGGATCGTTCGTTATTCAATAAAAAAAAACATACACTAATTCTCAAAGGATAAGGAAAAGAAAACGAAAACAACAACAACAACAACAACAACAACCGCTCCTGTTGGTAATCGGACGCATCGGTAGAAAGCGTTTGAGGAGAATATGTCTGAACATCAACTTTTGGGCGCCATTTTGTACATATGACGATGAAAACACCACAGGCCGCTCGGCGAATCGAAAAGATATTAAAATAAAATCTGAAAAAAGAATAAATCTGTCGTGTTCAATCAAATGTGCTTGAATATATATATATATATATATATATATATATATATATATGAGCCGCACCTTATTTTTATGGGATGTATTTATACATTAATGATCAAATGCTATTAGGTTCAGAAAAGTATATTCTATTTATAATCGTAATAACATTATATATATATATATATATATATATATATATATATGTTTCTGACTAATTGATATAATAATGAATTATTGTTTTTAAATATTATTACATTAAGGAAAGTATATTTTATGATCGTAATAACCTCACACACACACACACACACACACACACATATATATAATGTGTTTGTATATATAATGTTATTGATTGATTGATATAATAATGAGTTATTACTATTAAATATTATTACGGTCAGAAATGTATATTCTTTTTATAATCGGAATTACATTATATATATATATATATATATATATATATATATATACATATATACACATATACACACACATATATATATATATATGAGAGAGAGAGAGAGAGAGAGAGAGAGAGAGATTATGTTCTTTACTGATTCATATGACAATTAAGTAATTGATTTTGCGCTACGAAACAGATACTGTCAAGAATTGTGTGTCAAAAGCATCAAATAAACAAATTTTAAGATGGTCAACGTCATGAATTTTTGAATAGAGATTTTTGTCATTCTCTCTCTCTCTCTCTCTCTCTCTCTACATATATATGTGTGTGTGTGTGTCTATAAATATATATATATATATATATGTATATATATATATATACATAACTACTTCATTGGCTCACATAAAATTAATATATGAAAGTATAAATTTATGCGTAAACTTTAAGTATTTACTTCAAAAGTGTTCAATGCGTAGGTAGAGCTAGTTAGTAATTTATAAAATATATATGGTGATTAAGTTACACTGAATATTCCGCGTTTCATCCACTCTAGGATTCTTCAGGCTTATGCTCATAAGCCTGAAGAATCATAGAGTGTATGAAACGCGGAATATTCAGTGTTGCTTAATCGCCATATATATATATATATATATATATATATATATATATATATATGCAAGTTTATCAATATCCGAAATAAACACCATATAGTGTTCAATTAAAATAGTATGATATTATTGTATTCAATAAATATTCGGTTGGTGCAAAAATAATGTCGCTTTTTAACGTTTAACTTCATGTTACAAAACGACATTATTTTTGCATCAACCTAATAAACAAATTTTAATGAGCATTCTTTACGCTCTCTTCATCTATTATATTAACTATTTTTGTTCAGTCAACTTTACCTCTAACAAGGAATAACGCCATTTCGACGTAAGTGGCTAATATTTGTTATGTTTAAGAAGGGTTAACAAAATGTTGGTTTACGTTACAGTTAAACTTCTGCATATCAGTACAATTAGGGAAACAGGTTGCAGGAAATGAATTCCGACGTTTAGCTGTTCAAGCAAAGAAACTATTAAAGTAAAATGCTTTCTGGCATTTAGGTACCTCGACACTGAAGTGGTGTGGTTGTCTTGCTAAGCGGGTTTGTCGGGAGTATATACGTCGAGGGGACAAAGTGCATTCCATTAAAATACATTCCAAACAGGTAGATAACTTCAACATTGCTGTGATGGGAGAGGAGTATTAGCTTCATTAATAGTGGGATCTTTTAGAGGTAAGACTATTTTGGACCCAGTCAAAGATAGAAAAATTGTAGTAGATGCACCAGCCGGTGGAGGACGCAATACTTTATGCATCGTGAAAAGACGATTTTGCGGAGGTACAATATACTCTCAGGAGTAGTTTTCTGACACGATAGAGGGAACACACCAGTTTGCAGCAAGTTTTGCAATGCCCTCATTACATTTTTTACACGGTGGGCACCACTTATCAAGGCCCGAAAGCCACTCAGGGATAAGGGTTATTGCAAGTACAGTACGTTAGTGTGGAGATTTAATGATGTGTTTACTTAAGGGGGCGGTTCATTAGGAATGTGCTAACGTTGGACTTGAAGACATTCAGGTTGTAGTCTGGTGGGAAGCAGGCAGACGGAACAGTGTCCTACATGCGTGCAGTTCTAAGAAAGAAGCTTTGTTCATGGAATCTACGTTTTGATTTAGGCACAGATGAAGAGTGGGGAACATTTTTCACAGTGGATTCAGCTAGACGGGTGTTTTTCGTGAAAGATTGGCGAGGGGGACCAGAGATTGGAGTTCAGACGAGCATCTGCTATGGAAATAACGATAAAACAAGGATAGGCTCGCAACGTCTCTTCTGTGGGAGAGAGGTTTCAGGGTAGAGAAAAGGGCATCCCCCACTAAGCAACGAAGTCTATTTTGTACTCTGTCAAGGCAGGACAGGCTGTTTTTAGCAGCTCCTGTCCAGATATGGCAGCAGTATTCCATCCTTGGACGTACTTGGCTTTTATATATAGTCAATTCATATTTCATGTTAATGTTAAGTCGAGGAGTCCGACAGAAGAATTCCCTGGTAGGGAGTTATTTTCATGGATATCAGTGGTAGGCGATGCTTCTTTTAATTGTTTAAGTAGAACAGCTTAGTCTTACTATCATTGAATGTAATCATCTATTTACGGTCCCATTCCACTACGGTCAGGAGGTCATTTTCTAAGGATTCTATTATTATATTAAATTTGTGTACATTCGTTCCACTCTGGTGAATGGTATTGAACATTGCATCATCAGCAAATGTATCCATCTCTGACAGAACATGATCAGGGAAGTTGTTAATAAATATCAGGAATAATAATATCAAAAATCGATCTCTGAGAAACTCCCGCAGTAATGTTATGGTGTTTGGATGTAAGCCCATAGATGGCAGCCTAGATGCTCCCATTGTTTAAGAAGGATCTAATTATTTTTAGTATTCGTCCATTTATATCGTACGATTTGTATTTCATTAGCAGCCCTTTATGCCAGACTTTGTCAAATGCTACAATCCTGGCTTCGCCCGCGTTATCAAGTGCATGGTATGAGATCACTGCTAACATATTTGCTTAGAGGCATTGCCTAAATCGATACTGTTAGTCAGAGAGTAGATTAGATTTGTCGACGGGGGTGACCAGTGGTTGATTGATTAAGTTTTCAAAAGTTTTTTGCGAACAAGACGGGAAGACTGATAAGCTGATAATGAGAGGATCCGCCATTTCAGTAGAATTCGTGTACACTGGTAAAACAGAAGTTATTACCCAGCTATTAGGGAAGCTATATCAAGCAATATATTTGTTGTTGTTAGGAAAGTACTAGGCTAGTTCAGCTAAGCATTTTTGTTATTACTAATCATAGAAGGGATTAGATCTTATTCACATGCTTTGCATGTATAAGTTGTTTTATAAATTCTCGAAAGGGTGATTCTCAGATCATCAAATGTAGCTTAAGTCCGCATAGGGCAATTCGGGAAGGAGTTGTTTCTTGGCTCTACGATGGAGTTGGAGGCAAACTGCCGTGAAAGCGGTTCCGATTGTCGCAAATGTGACCTTTGTGTTGTTGGATAGTGGGCGGTTACTGATCGCTCTTTATTCACTGCACAATTATACATTTTCCGGAAATCACGTGATTATCTTCCCGTATTCTATGGCTTCTCTGCTTATTTTAGCATACCTTCTTTGGGATGTGGAGTTTATTCCTTATACTGCTTTCTAGCATTTAATTGTGTGCCAATTTGTATTTGACTTATGACGTACAGACCGTTGAAATACTTGCTGTTTTGTGCAATAGCAGCTGTACAATCTTTAGTAGACTATGGTTGTAAGTTAGGCATGCTATTATACTGTTGTGTGAGATAGATGCTTCAATGCCTGCTTTGCATCATTCAGTTTTCCAATTGGCACAGTTAAGCAGGAAGAGTTAATATATAGGTTCATGGAGAATTTCTGATGAGTTCATTGATGGCTTTCTCGACAGCCTTTCTCTATTAACTTGTCTTTTTAAGAAATGGTTCTTAACCTTGGGATTGGGATTAAAGTGTGTTGTCTACTGACACAGCTAGGTGGTCTGCTTGTTCAATTCTTCTGTAGACATCATTCACATACTCCATAATATTAAATTAAACTATAATAAAATATATTGTAACAACTTTATAAATTGGGTATATTTTATAAAGTTTTAATCTATTTTACTATTTTTTTAAATTTTAAGTTTGAATTTTATTTATACTGAGAACAAGTAAAAATATTTATAGGGTAGATTAATAAATTATTATATGAATATTAGGCTTATCATGATAATATCATGATTTTTTCCTTCAGACTAAGTGTTAATTAAGAAATTTAGCCATGATATATGTTTAACAGAACCGGACGTTATAAGTATGTGACACATGTACGTTAAGTCGTAGAAAATACCTTGCCCTCTTCCACTTCACTTTTTTTAATATTTGGACTTCAGTTCGCAAATAAATTACTTCTGATCGCCTAACATACGTGGGCGTTCTGACATAATTTTAATAGCGAGAAATGTCTTCTTTAAACTGATTTAACTATAGCCCCCTTTCTTAAACATAATACACAACGGTTAATTTTAAGAAAAAAAGATATTTTCATCTTTTTCCCTCTGATTTGTATTTTTTTTCTGTTTTTTATATTCAGTTTTTTATTTTTATTAAATGACTGGCCTCGAGTAAGAACAGGGGTATATTCTCGTTTTAAACCGTATGAAATCGAATGTGTGAAGTTCTTCAACTTTTTAACCTCATGTGACTTCTCATAACATCTGATATCGGACATACCCCAGGTAAGCCTAACATCGTAAAAAAAACCCTTATTTGTCTTTTTCCACCTATAAATTTACAAATATCTCCTTTCGGAGGCCGGTGCAGATATTTAGGCTTTTTTATTTATGGGGTTATATTTCTTCTGTGGATGGTAAATAAATGTGAAAGTGTAAATATTAAAATCGTTAACCCTTATGTTGCTTATATAATTTGTGTTTGTAAAGAGTACCCTAGCCGAAGATGGCGAAAAACATATCAATTATTTTTTTTCAATTGAAGGACACATATAGAAATATCTTAAACATTTTCTTCCGTATATTAATGTATCGTTATATCAGATATTTTCTTCTCAATAATTTTTACATGCAAAATAGTTTTTTTTTTTTTTTTTTACACAGTGATCACCACTTATCAAGGCCCGGAAGCCACTCAGGGATAAGGGTTATTGCAAGTATATTACGTTAGTGAGGAGATTTGCTGACATGTTTACTTAAGGGGGCGGTTCATTAGGAATTTGTTAACATTGGACTTGAAGACATCAAAGTTGTAGTCCGGAGGGAAGCAGGCAGACGGAACAGAGTTCCACAGGCGTGCAGTTCTAAGAAAGAAGCTTTGTTCATGGAATCTGGGTTTTGATTTAGGTACAGATATAGAGTGGGGGAAATTTTTCACAGTGGATTCAGCTAGATAACGATAAAACAAGGATAGGCTCGCAACGTCTCTTCTGTGGGAGAGAGGTTGCAGGGTAGAGAAAAGGGCATCCCCCACTAGGTATGAAAGTTTGATGTTCTTCAATGTGTTAAGCATACCGTTACTTCTTTTATTTATACGTCATATAGGAATTGCCCTAATTGTATGTTAGTTTATATAACAGTTTAAAGACTCAGCTATTGTCTTGATGTTGCTTGTCTTGATATTGATTGTCTTGTGTGATAGTCCTAGAAGTTCTTCGATTAAAATAACAAAAAAAAAAAACAATTACACTTATTTTATACGAAAATGTACTGAGGTAAAACGGTGACATTATTGTCATAATCGTCTTCAGTTTGAAGCGAATAAGAAGGCGACATATCATGAGAAGAACCCTACATAATGATCTCTAAGCTTTACTGACGTGTACATCTTTCTATATTACGAACAACTCTTCCTGTTTGTCAACGTTTTTATAATCAATTTTAAATTTTATTTTAAATGTCCAATTCTTATTGACTCCATCATTCATCCACATAAACGCGACTTCGTGGCATCGACGGAAGTCTTGAATTTGGTGAGCATCGTGCTTGGCTATCGAATGTTGACAACAATTTATTAAAATCCACGCACAACTGTTCCAGAAAATAATTCTGAATTAGACAAAACATATACGACGATTTCCAACCACTGAAGAGACATTGTAAATAGAAAAAAAACTTGATAAATTGGTGCCTCACGAATTAAACAATATCCAAACGGAACGTCGTTAAGAAGTTTCATTTTCTCTGTATTGGCGCAACAAGAACAACCCATTTCTCGACCGGGTTGTGACTTGCGATTAAAAGTGAATCCTTTACGACAACCAGCGAAGATAAAAATCGTAGTTTGACACTGATGAAGCTCCCACACACTTTCTGAAATCAGAGTTGACGAAAAGAAGATTATGCTGATTTTTTTGTGGTCTGCATCCAGTCTCATACGTTACAGATTCTTGAATGCAAGTAGAGTTCTATCAACAAATAGACAGAAAAGTATTGTCAACAAATGGATGCACTGCATCAGAAACGTCGACAAGAGCATCCAGTAATAGTCAACAGGAAATGCCCAATTCTCCACGATAATGCCCGACCGCAACTTGCTGAAACCACCCTGTAGAAGTTGGACGAATAAGGCTACGAAACTCTGCCGCATCCGCTATACTCGTAAGACTTCTTACCTATCGATTCCCACTTTTTCAGGCATCTCGAAAATTTCTGTTTGAGAAATGCTTGAAAATAACTAAGCGATATCAAAAACGCCTTCAGCGACTTCATCTCTTCCAGAATGGAATATTTTTACGTTACTTTCATAAATATCCTTGTTTTGAGTTGGGAAAAGTGTGTTGATCCTGACGATGCTTATTTCGTACAACAAATTCTTGCTTAAGATTAGATATATTCACTTGAATTTAAAAGTTATAAAGCAAGAACTTTTTTGTCAACGTGGTACATGATCCATACTCACTTGATTGTCTCACGTCAAAATACCCACACAAACACACATGCGCATATATATATATATATATATATATATATATATATACATACATATATATATATATACATATATATACTAGCATGTGCAACCTGTGTTGCCCGTGTTTTTGGAAATGTATGTATAGCAAGAAAAAACAGCAAAAAAAACAAAAAAAAACAGTAGTTTTTAAACTTTGACTCCTATTATGCCCCATTAACATTTATGTTTTTGGGCTCACATCAAGCTAATACGTAAGATCCATGTCCAAGGAACTTTTATCTTATATTTCAACTGTTTAGAGTCAAAATTGTCGGGGTATTTTGGTAGGGTTCTCAAAGGTCAAATCGTTGAACTTTGACCCCTCAACAGCCAAACTTCTGGGCGACAACCGATATCAAATTTCGAGTCTGTAGACTTAAAATTGGCAGAGTTATTGCGTAGGGAAATGTACACACACCGACACACTGATACACAGACACGTTCACTTTTATAGATTAAACAAAAATATATACGTATACATAAATATATATGGAAACAATTTGTGAATACTGTAAACTTTTTACCCCTATATTATGCAAGTATAAATCATGTAGAATATATGCATGCATATAAGTACACGTAATACTTAAATCAAGATGATGATCCCATCAGAAAACCGAAAAAATAATAGGGAATTAATTAAGATGAATGTTTAAAAGAATATGCAAATTAGCTAGATCTTTTGCTAGTAACTGCAATTCAACCACCCATATATAAGAAAATTGTATTTTCTTTTTAAACAAATACAAAGGAGGGTTTTTAATGTGAATATCAATACACACAAAAGACAAACGAATTTATAGGAATATATATACATATATATATGTGTGTGTGTGTGTGTGTGTGTGTGTGTGTGCGTCCGTATTCCATATTGTGTTATATATTTATGACAACCAAATTGAGAAAAGTGTGAAAATAACTGGTATATATTAATAAAGTAAAAATATTACATTATATAAGTTTCCTTTACATTTACCCATTATAATGCAGTGCATGTCGACAGTAAATGCAGATATACGAGAAAACAATATATAATTCACGAACATCGCAATACAATTTAACGGTGAAGCGAAAGCTTCGTAATTCGCATTTTAAACTGCAGATTAAGAAGGAAGAGCAATAGGAAGTAACATTTAGTTTTAATAGAAAATTCAGGGTGTCAAAATTGTACAATAAAAAGAAGAATATCTATAATATAAAGCTGAACGTCTGTGTGTGTGTGTGTATGTCTGGTTACGAATAGGCTCGTATATGTTTGACTATTATAGAAAACTGATAACATATAATGATAGAAGATGCATCGAGACACAGGAATTAGTATGTTTGATCTGGCAGAACGGTGGTTCATTAAAATTGTTGGGTCTGCGTTCGCGCCTGTCCCACAAAGTATGGAAATAAAAAATTTAAAAAGAAAAAAAACGTTTACTATGGTTTTTGAGATAGATGTACATAAAAATACTTTGATAAGCATGTTTCAACTTTAATAAGGATGGTATAATAACATTGTGGGGTCTGCCTGACCTCCATATAATGGAAATAGACACAAACTTTAATAAAGACTTTTCATATCTATCTGCCTAAGTATACTTTGACAATTATGTTTCAGTTTGAAGAAATATGATATAATAAAATTATTGGGTGTTCGTTCGCGCCTGACCTCCATAGAATGGAAAGATGTCACACAGTTTAACAAGGTTTTTAATATAGATCCACAGAATATTGTGATAAGTGTTTCAGTGTGATCAGGTATGGTATAATAAATTATTGGGTTTATCTATTTTTACTTTCATCATATTTTACTTTGGTTTTGATACCCACACATTCGAATCTCCCTTTGCGCCCATTCCTTTTCATAACCTATCATACTTTAATAAACAGAGTCTGTTTTCTGTAGCATGTTTTTGAACCCAGTCAACGACGGGTACTTTTGGTAGTATATATATATATATATATATATATATATATATATATATATATATATATAAAAGAAAAATTAGAATTATAAATTTCTTAACGATTATGTCCTATAATAGAAATATTTCTGACAACTATTTTCATCTTGCCTGTTATTTTAATAGCATTTCTATAAATAAAACGTTCGAGTGTTTTCAATAGTATAATATATATATATATATATATATATATATATATATATATATATATATATATATATGTATATACTTCATAATTAAATTATATAACAATCAACTGGTATGAGAACCTGTGATTATATGTTTTACAAAATATTATTGCCAGTAATATTCTATATTCTATATTCTTTCTGTAATATTTATATTCTTTCTGTAGACATGGAAACCATATAGGATAAGGAGGTATAATATTTCAAATATATTCTTTTTTCTTACATAGAATAATAAAAAGCTTTTTATTTTAAATTTAAACATCTCACGCCATTAATTCTTTAATTTATTGAATGGCGTAAATTTTAAATACACACACACACACACACACACACACACACACATATATATATATATATATATATATATATATATATATATATATATATATATAATTATTCACAAGGAAAACGACGTCGTGGATAACGAGAGTCATAAAAGGTTCAAGACTCGAGTTTCGCCCCCATAAAAATTCAACAGTTACACATATCCGAACTCGTGATTGGAAACCCGAGCCTCTTGTATTTGAGGTGAATACTCTTCCACATTAGCAACCATGCCGCGCACAAGAAAGTCTCTCAACCAACACATGGAAAGACTCTACTATGTCTTGTAAAAAAGGATGTGGTAATCCAAACCATCCAATATCTCATAAGTAGGAGTTTTATACTTGCTAGGACGATGCCATCGAGCATGATCACCTTGCAAGCAATTAGTAATAGAATTTTCAGAATGTGCGAGATATTGTAGTTATTTCTACCGTCATACAACGTCGCTACTCCCGATATCCATGACAGCCTAGACATAACATCGTCCTAGCGAGTATATTTATTATATCTGACCATTATTTTACAGAAAAATGCATACTATATATATATATATATATATATATATATATATACATATATTATATGTATATATTTATATATATTTATATATACATATATGTATAGATATGTGTGTATTTATATTTATTTTACTTATAAATCACTAATCTGCTGATATGCATGTTTCGAGATTCTATCTATTGTCAGCATAACAGGACTGTTTCTCGGAATCGAACCTGAGACCATGTGAATCATGTTTAATACGTTAACCGTTACGCCACAAAATCCTATATCACTTCACTAGTTATTTTTATTGCTTTTAAACTTAGGTAGATTGTTGTTTATTGTTATTCGATAATACAGTTTATGAGCGTCTTAAACATTGAAGATTGTTTTCCTTAGAAAATCACCGATATTTAATGGATGTACACAAATATAATTTATTTATTATTTTTTTATTTTACTTATTAAACAGCAATCTACGGACATGCGGGTTCCGAAGGCGCTATCTCTCTTCAGCGTAGTAACTCTTTCTGGGAATCGAACCTTAAACACTGTGTATTATGGTCTATTGTTTTAAGCGTTACGTTACAAAGCCACGAAGTCCCGGATCATTTTACGTGTTATATATATATATATATATATATATATATATATATATATATATATATATATATATATATATATATATGGGGGGAGGTGGGGGTGTACGTGTGTGTGTGTGTGTGCGTGCATATATATATATATATATATATATATATATATATATATATATATACAGGGTGCCCACAAAACCTTGCTACATTATCTATTATCTTGATGATCAGGATTGTTTCACAAAGTCTGGCTACATAATGTAGCCAGACTTTGTGGGCACCCTGTATATATATATATATATATATATATATATATATATATATATATATATATATATATATATACATATGTGTGTGTGTGTGTCTGTGTATGTGTGTTGGGGTCATTTTTATATGGTATTTAATGGTTATATACAGTTTTTTTATTAAACAAATTGTACATCTAATGAATTACAAATGTTTAAAGGATCCTTGATTTCATTCTAGAAGTGTCAGGGATGGCCTATGACGTCTTGATGAAGCACTTTGTTTAATTTACTTTTAAGGGACACTCTTCTTTATGTTAGAATACATTTGTCAATAACTCAAGACTCTTACTTAGTAATTGCTATCGAAAGGCGAGCATGCTAACCCCGAGAATTTGATAAATGATTTCGTTCGAAAGTTCGCTGCAGATTCGCGAGTTCAACAGATACAGCTGAAAATGGCCGGAGGTTACAACGGACCTTTAGTGATAACACATAACTCAAGTGAATATTTGTCCGACGAGTCTAAATTATACCAATAACATATTATAAAACAACCATCTTTTTACGTGACGTAATAAATCTTGATTATAATTTCAAAGAGAACACTTAGAGTAAATTCTTGTAATTACTGTATCAGTATTAAAAGCTATATAGCTAAAGCCGTTTCACAAGTAAGTCGGATTCTACCTTTTTAGGCGACTACGTGTGAAAAGAAAGAAGAGACTTGAAGTTTTAGTCCAAGTTCTGCAGAAGGGCAGGTCATGTAGTATCAGCAGAAAAGAGAGTCCTGTAAATTCAGAAGACGAGCAAGTCCCAAAAAATCACACACACACTAAGGTACTCTTAAAGCTGCAGCAGTTCACCGATACGATCACCCTGACGTCGATCCTAGAAAAGACACCCCCATGTTCCAAACACACTCCCTTTATCCTTCCGGCGTTCGTCCTCGGCCAATCAGCAGCCAAAGAACGGTCACGTGGGGCCCAGTGATGATCGCACAATCTACATTTTGGAATTTCTCCCGGGTTTCGGCCATGCACGTACGCACACCGTAGGAGCGTTCCAAGGTAAGGCATGACGCGCAGACACGTGGGCGCTTCCTCCCTTCATTTTCTTCGACTCTACAATAGCTTACTCCGACTATGTCTCTATTGGTATAGCGCTCATTAGATAATGTTGATTTTATTCATAATAAGCAAATCCTCCTATGTTTTACTTCCTGCTTTTAGTTAGAAATTACTGAACATCCTTACATCATTCGTATGCATTTATGCTGTCGACGCTACACTCATTAGCACATCAAAGACCGTAAACGTCCAAGTTCTCTCTGAATATCTCTCCTCTGACCTTGAGCATGTGGTACAAGGGGAAATAGATTATTGGTTACTTTGAATGCATCTAAAACAGAGCTTCTATCTCTACACCATCTACGCTCGTATGACAATGTGCTATCGGTTGAAATTAATACCTCTGGTATTGGGGAGGCTTCAGGTTTTGACAAGCTTCTGGCCTTGAGTTTACTCCTGACCTGAAATGGAACACGTATATCAAATCCCTTACCAAGATCGTGTGAAAAATTGTGGGATCCTTCTACTGCTCCAGTAGATATCTCACTCCTGGTGCAATTCTCTACCTATATAAAAGTCAGCCAACGATGGAGTACTGTTGCCACCTCTGGAAGCAGCTAATCTTGCTTTGACAGCGTCCAAAATACACTTCGGAGATTAGTGGGGAAATGCTCTGTTCTCTTCCCTGCAACCTCTTTCCCACAACTTATGCCCTCCCCACTTACCAAACTTTCACGAAAAACACTCTTCTGGTCAAAAACCATTATCAATAATTCCCCACACATTTTATCTGTCCCTAAACCTAAATGCAGACTCCATGAACAAAGCTTCGTTCTGAGAACTGCACGCCTGTGGAACGCTCTTACAGCTGACTACAATCTGCTTGTCTTCAAATCTAATGTAAACAAGTTCTTGATGAACCGCCCCTCTAAGTAATCAGATTTACAAAATGCCCACTACTTATATTTACTATGCTATAATCACATTAACTAATGTATACACATTAACACTTATCCTATATTATATAAATGCTGCTTCTAGTGTAAAAAAACATACTACTTTGTTTTTTAGCTCATGGTGGATTTTCTGTAGGAATTTTTTTTCGCGTAAATACACATTTTTATCAAACATATAAAGAGCGGGGGAAATACTGACAGTGGTTTCAGCTAGACGTGTGCTTTTCGTCAAACTTTGCCGAGCAGGGCTAATAAATTGCGGCTCAGACGAACACTTGCAATTAAAATAAGGATAAAGTAGACGTAGACTCGCAAAATCTCTTCTGTGGGAAATAGGTTGCAAGAAAGAGAAAGGGATACCTCTGACTAGGTTACGACGTCTATTCTGAACTCAGTCAAGGCAGGCTAAAATCTTTCTAGCAGCTCCTGTCCATGCGTGGTAACAGTACCTCATCTTCGGACGTGCTTGGCTCTAATATAGGTAGATCATTGCATCATCAATGAGATATCTTCTGGAGCGGTAGAAAACTGGCACTGTTTTTCCAGTAACCTTGGCAACAGGTGTGGTGCAGGTGTTCCAATGCAGATCAGGAGTAAAGGTCAAACCCAGAAGCTTGTCAAAGCATAGAGTCTCTCCAAGATGAGCGCCATTTATTTCAGTTGATGCCAGATTGATATCAGAGCGTTACTGATGTAAGGATACAAGCTTGGTTATGTATTCTTCCATTAAGAATTTACATTTGTGATATTTTGTATATTTCTGTCCATTTCTATGCAATTTATTATTTGAGTTTTTAAATGATTTGACTCATATACGGAATAATAACCTCGTATACATCGGTTCCCCTTAGATCACCGAAGTTGAGTCTGGTAAGTACTAACATTGGTAACAATTTGAGTATTCCCAGTGTTGTATTTGCTCCTTTCTTATCTCGACATTGTATCCTGTAGTTTTGGATTTCTCCCTGCTACTAGACTAAAATAATTGCCGATTCATGAAGGGCAATTGTTTAGGATTGCACAATACTTACCTCACATTTACACAATTATCTATCCTTACAGGGATATCCATTGTCTTTCGCAACTAATCGGAGGCATTCATCGACATGATTTGATCCTAGCGAGCAAGGAATATGAACTTGATATAGTTACGAACTCCTTGCAAAGGAGCTGAAAACATAAATAGCATAAGAATACGTTATTAAATATTGATTATTGCAAAAAACGTCTGATTTTATATGACATGGTCTGGAATTCAGACAATTAATGTCGGACTGCGTGCATTTTATTATATTAAAATTCTTAAAACAGCCTAAGGAATAAAATGTTCTTCAATTTAATATGTGAATTATGATGTCTTGATTTGTTTCCTGTATTTTATGGAGTAGCCGTATTGTACGGTGTAACACACTCGGTAAAAATAATGAAGATAAAGATAAATGTTATTTGCTAAATAAAATGGAGTAGAGTAAAACTTGTGAAATCAGTAAACGGAAACAAAGAAAAATAATTTACTGTTTCTGAAGAGAAAATTCTGTAATTTTGTTATACCAATTGCTATTACTAAATCGATTGATAGGAGATATTTTGATTTTAATGGTTGCTTGCTTAGTATTCGTCAATCCTATTCGTTATTCTAAGAAAGAGATTATATGCAACTCAAACAGCGTCAACTAAAAAAGCGTATGCTTGAAGGGGTTACCTGAATTTATGTAGTAATTATATACTAAGTAATATGCCTCTCTCTTGGCCACCCATCAGGAATGAGGACAGTGATCGTCTAGATTTTAGTGTGTACGAAGATGACTGGTATGGCCGAGCATGGCCTTTTCACAATGAGACTAGGTAGCCCCATTTCTATTTGCAGGATTGGTTAATTTATCGTCATCATTCTCTTTATCTTCTTTTATTCTCCTCGATGGTGACGATTACTTTCCTCCATATTTGAATGGACTTCGCCTGGTTTTCCCATACGAGGGGCGGGCAATAAGTTATGCCTCTGACCCATTCCAGTTGTCAGATCAAGCTGAAATTTTGCAGGTGCAATGATTTATATCTCCACGGCTTATGTGGCAAAGTACAGCTCGAAACTAATTGTTGTTCCTGTTTTACAGGTGTTTGAACTGATTCAGGTGTGAAATGTAGCTTATTGAATGTCGAGCTGTGATCCGGTTTTTATATTTGAAAGGACGCACACCACATGGGACTTTTGATGAAATGAAAGAAACTTATGGTGATAATGCCCCATCATATGCCCTTGTAAAACGCTGGCATCGTAAATTCAAACATGGCCGGAAGTCTGTTGAAAAAGCTCCCAGACCTGGTCGCCCCCCTTTTGCCATATCCGTCAAGTTAAGGCTGCCAGTTTGAAAGATCGGCGCATTACTATTCGCCAAATAGCCCAAGATGTCAAGATTTTACAGGGTATGTGAAAACTATCACTCATAACCACTAAAGCATATGCATAAAATGCCTACCAGATGGATTGCCAGGTTGCTCACACAATTCCAGAAGCGAGAACGCGTCGAGTGCTCGAGGATGAATTTGAACATGTGCCAAGAAGATGAGTCAAAGTTTTCCAAAAGACTGATTACATAGGATGAAAACTGGGCCCATCACTATTATCCAGAGACCAAAGCCCAGTCAATGCAGTGGAAGCACTGTGACTCACCACCTCCAAAGAAGGCAAGGATGCAACCCTCCGCTGGCAAGGTCATGTTCACAGTCTTCTGGAACCAGGACGGCGTAGTAATTTCAGATTTCCTGGTAAAGGGTACCACAATTACAGGAGCCTATTATGCTTCACTTTTGACGAAATTAAGGAAAGCTAT
Source organism: Euprymna scolopes (assembly GCF_053919585.1). Classification (NCBI taxonomy): domain Eukaryota; kingdom Metazoa; phylum Mollusca; class Cephalopoda; order Sepiida; family Sepiolidae; genus Euprymna; species Euprymna scolopes. The sequence continues at coordinate 11,225,808 of NC_136523.1, read as the reverse complement.
CAAAATCAAGAGGCGCGGCAAGACCAGCAAAGGTACCCTCCTCATGCAGGATAACTCTCCGGTCCACAACTCGTATGTCGCCAGATCAGAAGCACGGGCGTGTGGTTATTAAATTTTTCCCCATCCTTCCTACTTTCCTGACCTTGCACCCTCTGACTTTCACCTCTTCCCAGCCATGAAGTTGTTTTTGAAAGGAAATTTTCCCAGATTATGCAGCCTTGATTTCTGAAGTCACGTCGTTGTTGGAGGATCAACCTGGGGTGTTCTACAAAAACTGTCTCCACAGGTGCATCAAACGATGGGAGAAATGAATAACTCTGGATAGATCCTATGTAGAGAAAGACTAATAAATGTGCCAAGTCTCGTAACTCTATCCTATGGGAAGTGGATCAGGGTCATTACTTATTGCGCGCCCCTCGTATGTATGTGTTGAGGTCACACATCTTCAGGTTTGCTTTTAGAAGGCCATTATATGTTTGCTTTAGATATCATTGATTGCGCTTATAAGATAGGCGTATAGTATGTTTTGTGTTACACAATGGAGCACTAATATGCTTGTAGAATAGTATAATGGCAACTTGTCCGCACAGATGTCTAGGGAAAACAAATATACAAGAGCAATGAATGTAATCATGACATCAGTATCAAATAAACGTATTGGGGTTTAAGATGAATGTGACGCTTGTACATTTCTCACTCTTAGTAAAGCTTATCTTAATTTTATTGCAAGATGCTTAATTTAAAAATGTAAGTCCTGTCGGTAGTATGTAAACTTAGGCAAATCGAAAAAACGGACACATATACGCCGAGAAAAACACATTTAAGCGCGACCTCGAGCGTAAATATAATCAACTTCCATCTGTAGACAGCATAATCACGTTAACGTAAGTTCTCGCCAGATTACAAATGTTTACCAACTATAAGCTTAATCAGTATCAATGTGGTAATGCTAGGCGCTGTATGTAGCGCGCCGGGATGTAGAAAATTTCAAGTTGGTATAATTGGGCACGTTTAAACCACTGCGAAGATGCACCCTCATCGGTTAAGGCAGTCATCTAGGAAAAGGAACACTCTAATGTAAAGCATGCGGTCTATTGTCTGCTTTATTTAGTGTCAGCCATTGACCCGACTAAGATAAGCTGTTATTCCCTGTAAGTGCGGTGTGTTCTACACAAAACCGACATTTGTATAAACAAATTCCCGAGCAGTTTTGTGTGGCGGATCTCATATATCGAAATCGATGAGAATATCATAATTCTATTAACCACTTGTGTTTACAAATCTATACTCGCTTAATATAAAGTAGCAATTTGCCTTTACATTATTATATAGACGTACTACATATAAAATAAATGATTGCTTCGTATAAACGAGCTGTGTGTGTCACGATCAGTCTTATACGTCGTTTTCGATTCTCAATATATCAAGTTTATGCTTATATACATACATACACACACATACACACACACCTATATATATATATATATATATATATATATATATATATATATATATATATATATATATATATTGTGTGTGTGAGAAATACTTTTAGGTTTTCAGGTGAGAAGACTTCTACTCGAAATAAAAGTGTAACCGCTCAATCCGCCAAAGCCTCTCATCTTGTCACCAACTAATCCGATGTAAATGTAGAATTACACAGAACAATACACAAGATGCAAGTCCAGAAAATGTGAGGATACTTCTAAGATGCATCTAACAAGACCTTTTAATGTGAAAATTCTTTTGCCTACGTAAATCATAGAGAAGAAGAAAATTGTTGCTTAACGCTTACATTTATGTGACAGACCGACATAAATAGTACCTCAAGGATAAGCGTGCCAGTTTAACACTTTTATTATTTCTAATTTTATGTTTTAGAGACCAAATATAGAAGTTTAAAAAAGTGTGACAGACCAACATAGTATTTTATACTAACGTGTGGCGGACCAACGCATATAGTATTTTAAACGTAAACTTTAGAGAACAACATATTATTGTATAACTACGTGTGACGGAATAATACTTGTAGTGTTTAAAACTTAAGCTTTACAATCATATATATGACTAGCAGAGAAGGGCATCCGGCTTTGTCCAGTCATTAAATATGCTTATGATATTTTCAGTTGCCCATATTTCATATATATTATTATAGAATCGTGATTTCAAAAATAAAACAAGTATTTGAGTGCCATCGGTCAGAATCGAAACTGAAGCATTCGAAGCTGCTGATGTTACCACATAGAAATATAAACTGCGATTAAAGTATAAAATGTATAATGTTTTTTTTTTTTTACTCCTTAAAACTTTTTATCCGGCTTAAGAACGATCCATAAAAACCTAAAACAAAAAAATTTGAGGCCTTTTCGTCGCTCTGCCACTTTTTGCTTCGGAGGAGATAGAGTTTGAAAATATAGACACAAGCATACAGACATGTATCCTTTTATATATTAGATTTCAAACTAAGACGTAAAAGTCGAACAAACATAAAATTATAAGTTTAAGTCATACATTAAAAAGCTTCTTTTTTTAATCTTACACTTCATAAATCAATAACAAGTAATATAAATTAATAACAAATAATATAAATCAATAACAAATAATATAAATATAAGTATTGTGGCCCTGGAATAGTCATTAAGGAAAACACAGACATTGATATGAGTTAGAAAAAGTAAAATATATTGATACAAAAACAGCATATGCATAGAGCAACGCTCGTGGTAAGTAAGGTCAAGATGGCGGACTACGAAAGAACACTGACCACACTATCTTTCATTAAAACTATACAGGTCGCTGGGAAAATGGTGGGATATTTCTACCGCCCCAGAATATATCTCACTAATGATGCAATTCTCTATCTATATAAGAGCCAAGTACGTCCAAAGATGGAGTACTGCTGCCACATCTGGGCGGGAGCTGCTAAAAGCAGCCTACCCTGCCTTGACAGAGTACAAAATAGACTTCGTGGCCTGGTGGGGGATGCTCTTTTCTCTACCCTGCAACCTCATTCCCACAGAAGAGACGTAGCGAGCCTGTCGTTCTATCGTTATTTTCATGGCAAGTACTCGTCTGAGCTCCATTCTCTGGTCCCTCCTCGCCAGTCTTTTAAAAAAAAAACACCCGATTAGCTGAAACCACCGTCAATTTTCCCCACTCCCTATCTGTGCCTAAATAAAAACGTAGATTCCATGAACAAAGCTTCGTTATTAGAACTGCACGCCTGTGGAAGTCTGTTCTGCTTGCCTGTTTCCCTCCCGACTTCAACCTGGATGTCTTCAAGTCCAACACAAACAAATTCCTGATGAACCCCCCCTAAGTAATGACACCTTACCAATTCTCCAATGCTATTGCTACACTATCCCTTTGATTACTGTACACACTCGAGTGGCCATTGGCCTTGATAACTGGTGAACTCCATGTAATAAAAACAGTTCCGAAGTTTGTCTTTTGTACATGCGTGATACCTCACATCATCCTATATATTTAGATTGGTTCGGGTTAAAAAAACACAAAGTCGGAGCTGATACCCTTAGATGCAAAGTAGGAAAGAGGCGATCATGTAGTTGTACAATCTTGAATTCCTGATTAATCACTCAGCTGGCTGGATGAATCACATTCTATATTTTGTAAACTGTTTGTCTTCGTGTTTTCATTACAACCGAAAGCTAAATGTGTTTTGTCCATCATCTTGTAAAGTATTATGTATCCCCGCCACCATCATCTTAAAAGAACTGCCTGTCTAATGCAAATGATCATTAAGCAATGAATTTCATCTCCGTATTACAATAGGATAAACGAATTCTCATCACCGTCGTCATGATGACATTTATATTGTTATATTAAGCTTTAGGAGAAGGGACAAACGAATATATTATTTTGAATTTCAGCAAAATAAACCAGAAAACAAAGGATTTCAAAGGCAAGCGTGGCCACCAAATAAAATAATATTTCCAACTAAATAGGGCCTGTCGGTGGGGCATTAGAATACGTCGACTGTCCCCCTGCAGAGGGTAAAAGTCCCTCAATGGGGGTCCTGGATATGACCTTAAACTATATCCAGTGGTGAAGCCCCAGCTTGTGGGCTTTGGGGAGTGTGGAGCCACCCTTTAATTACCATTGCTCTCAGGTCCACTCTGACCCGGAGTGGTAGTACCTGTTAGGGTCCCAACTACGGGTGAATAGAAACCGACGTGAAAACAACACATATATTCTATTAAAAAAAAATCTCTTCAAAATCTTTGGATTCGGCTTTAAATAACCCGAAAAGTGTTGATATGCCGTAAAACAAAAACAACCAATCAACCAAATAAATAGAAAACCAAAAATATTACCTTAAACTAAAGCATCTCAGACGAAGAAATTATTTTTCATACCGTGCATCATAGGATAATATACTTCAGTTTTTTTGTGTGTGTTTTTAATGACGCTTCATAATTTTTATGATTTTTATTATTCAGACTAGGCTTCTCATCTTAGTTGCGATTTTCACAACGTTCCGGCCGAAATAACCTCCGACTTAATTTAAGTGTATCTTATCTAACTGGGCAGGAATCTGCATGAAATTTCGAACGGAACCTTTTTGATATGAGTTAGAAAAATTAAAATTTATTGAAACAAAAACACCATATGTATGGAGCAACGCTCGTGGTAAGTAAGGTCAAGATGCCGGACTACGAAAGAACACTGACCACACTATCTTTAGATTTACTCCGAGGGAATAGCATGTCCTCGTCCTGGCAGTCATGACCGAGTAGATATACTAAGTAATTCGTAATTATGTTAAAATTATTTCTCCTGCAATGGTCTGGACCCTCAACATCAATAAAAGTCACATCATCTTTTTCTAACCAAGTACTGTTTCCGTTACACCACTTAAGTATTGGGATAGATTACAAGTTTGATGAAACGATTCTCCAGTTCAGCTACCTGGTCTACGCTCTCCCTCGCCCCTAAGGGGCTCCCACTCTCCTTCTGACTCTATCACCTTTGTGGTCTGCTCCGATTATCTGATCCTAATTTCTGACTCTTCCTCAGAACCCTCGATTCCCATATTGAGAATCTCTTTTGTTTATGTGGTTGCTAACATGGCTAATTACACGTGGATTTACATATGTGTGCCCTAACACACTTTTGGCAAGAAAAAGGAATCCTAAATTCTAATTGTTAATTATCCAACCTATTTGGAAACAATATTTTTAACACGCGTTGACCATTCTTCTAACTGAGATATTTAATTCCCAGTTATTCTATAAGAATGGACAGTCGCTTTCTCCGACATAAATAATATTTAGCTATTTCTAAAAGAATTAACATTCTTAGTATTCCGATAGTCCTCTTGCCTACAGGGTTCAATTCTAGCCTTTTCCTAACATCATTTTCACTTATCTAGTCTATCTTCTTATTTACATGAGAAGGGGGCACCGTAAAGGGTTACATACGCTTGTCATTCAGATAAGCCCTTCCTTCTATGGAGTCAAGTAGATCAAATGCTGGTGGTTGCGTTACATTAAAAGCGAAAACTAGACAATTTTGAAAATGATATTTGGAAAAGGTTAGAATGGAACCCAGTAACTAAAGTTTAAAAATAATATGGATATGGATATAGAACGCTTGTCATTGTTCTTGGAAATAACTAAATATTATTTATGTCAGAGTTATATATGAACCATGCAGATTAGAATTAATGATTAAATAGGTTAGATTTTAAAACAATTAATATAGGAACCTCTTTGTTACTAGGGGCGTGTGTATGCATATGTAAAACGCACGTGTAATTTGAAACGTAAGGGAGTCACATTCTTTGGCCATGCCTCAGACGTCATAAAAAAAGGAATTCCAATATATTGAGATGGGTTCGAGTTAGTTAGAGAAAAGACAGAGTCGGAGATTGTCTTTTACAATGATTATTGTATTGTGTGCATTGAACTATGTATCACAATATTACTTTCTGTATATTTATAAGTATTTATATCATTTATCTCATTGGATCACTTTTATATTTAAAATACAATGGACACTGTGTTTATCGTAATGTAAATGAACTCATATGTGCTGTGTAATATTGGTTCTGTTACAAACCACTTATTTTTTGCTATCCAGAAATATATAAGCTTTTTGAAAAACTATTTCTAGAGTAAATATATTTAACATTTAGTGGAATTTAAACGGGTCCCCATAGTTATAAGTATTTCATGATAAATTATATAAACACAACGATCATTCTAGAAGTCTTTAGACTGTTCCGTGAAATTTTAAACGTTTTTAAAATAAGTAATATAAATAGGGTTGTGACAACAGCATATTCTTTCATTGCTTTTACTCTCGAGTATATATCCGTCAGCGTTAGACACAATAAATCAGCCGAGAATTACATCACTCTATATACAAACATATACCAATGGATATATACCTGAGAATCAAATCAAGCAAAATAATATGCTGGTGTCATAGCCCTATATGAAATAAAAAAAAATACCAGAATTAGAATAAACATTTTACAAATTGCATTCTTATATATTGGTTTTAAGCGTCATCACCGCTCCGTTAAGTTTCAAAGAAAATGGATACAACGTGTAAGAATGACTACGCGTGCAATTGTGAAGCAAGAGCTGCTCAAACTCTGTTCTCAGTATTATTTGTATTCATTGGATTACTGTTCCCATCGTGATGAGAACAGTAGGCCGATGAATCAAATTATATGAATAACTAATCCTCATCTAAAAAGATTCAAAAACGGCAATTTCTGTTATGTTTCTTCATTAAACATTAATGGTCTTTATGAACTTTTATATTAATGTGTTGATTTTCAAAACCAAAACGGGCAGACGCATGGCACGCTTTATAAGAATGCGAGGACCTATTTGAGTAGATTTTTTTCTGTATAAAACAGAAAGCGCTTTAAGTCGATAAATTGATAGAAAGTGTGATTTAGTTTGACAGCTGAATCAACGCTTAAAGTTCGAGATTCTTTAGTAAAACAAAGCTTTCCATTAGAAGGGGAAACGCCATTAAAATAGGTGCAAGATTTCATAGCGAGGCAGCCGTACTGAGGTAAAGGTTCAATCAGTAAAACAATTTTTCTGGTTGGAACTCTTCTTTAAAAGACGATTAATAATTTAAATTATTCGTATTTTTCAGACTATTAGTCTCATCTAAGTAGTTTTCTTCACAACGCGTCTGCTGAGGCACGTCTTCTTTCGAAAAGTCATCTGAAACGATTCAAGTTTCTTTCACGTTCAGTCGGTAACCGCCGACACAGCAGTTAAAAATAATTAGGCATATACAATTAAACGGATGTACAGTTCGACAATGATAATCCCTACGAACGCATTGAATAAAGCTTAAAGTTACTTCTATACATTATATCATTGCTTTGTTGTTTATGACTCGTAATGTCATTTCTGAGTATTTTGTTAACATTATCGTGGTTATAATAAAAATAATTAATTATAGTGAGTTTTCAAACAAAATATATTTTACTTATTATTAATGTATCACATATTTTATTTCGACTTTTACATAAGGATTGCCAGTTGATATCTCAAAGAATGGCATATACGAGGTGCTTTAAATAGGTTCCCAGGCTTTTCCGTACAGACATTTATAATGGTCGTACGCTCTGGAAATTTAGTAGGTTATTGCTATACATCTTACGAGATAACTGACAACTTTTTTATGAATTAAGGTTCAAATGAACGGCTACAGTAAGAAAGTGAATACTCCCTACTAAAGCCTGGTTTTTACAGTTAGTGAATTGTAATTAATTATTTGCCATCTGGGCGTGAGGAGGACAGTTTAGAAGAACGATATGCAATAAAATTCTGTTTTAAACTTTAAAAAAATACCCCCCCAAACGGATGGAATAATTTAGATTAATTTTGGGATATCTTGCATGGATTTAATAAGAGTTTATGGGTGGCAGAGGAGATCTAAGGATGGCAGGAAGTCTGTGAGGGATGATGAGAGGTGTGGGAGAGGTAAGAAAATCGGAACAATAGAATCGATTGACCATTTAAGTAAAAAATTACATGGTCAAGAACCGTCGTGTGTCAATGCAGACAATAAGTGAAAAGTGTGATGTCAGTGTAAGAATTGTACACGCAGGTGTTCGCGACAAACAGAAGGTGTTGAAGATTCGATCGGCATTTGTCCCGAGAGTGCTCCATCATTGTCATAGAAAATTTGACAAAGATGGGCATCTAAATAGTTCCTCATTTCTCCTAAAATCAAAACCTAGCTCCCTGTGATTTTTTGTTATTCCTTAAGTTCAAGGAAAACTCAAGAGGCTGCTGTTATGAGACAATTGGGGTTGGTTGTTTTTTTTTTGTTTTTTTTTTGTTTTTTTTTGTTTTGTTTTACTGCATATTAAACCTTTTAAGGTTATATAATACCGAATCCAGATATTTTGAAGGACATTTTTTTAATAGAGTATATTTGTTTTTTTATATTTTTAAGTCGGTCTCTATTTAACCCATAGTTGAAACCCTAACAGGTACTACCAGTTCGGGTCAGAGTGGACCTTGAAACAATGGCAATTAAAGGCTGGGTCCACACTCCCCAAAGCCCGCAAGCTGAAACTTCACCATCGGATAGAGGTTTAGGTCATATCCAGGACCGACACAATTGAGGGGATGAAAGAGACTATGAGTAATGTTATTGAAAAGCTCACACAAATGATCCCAATAAAGCCTTCTACAAATTGTTGGAATGGTGTAAGTGCATTGGCGCCGAAGGTGATTATTTTGTAGGAGACTAGTGTTGTGTGTCTACTATCAATAAAATGTCCATAGTAAATAAGTCTGGAAACTTATTGAAGAAACCTCCTATTTGCTTGAACTAAGTGATTTTCTTGGCTACTGTAATTGAATAATACAATCGGGAAAGTCGCCTTAATAGAAGGCTGTTCGTAGACCTAACTGGTAATCATTATAAGCTTTAAGCCTTGAGTGTGTATTTCGACGTTTTCATTTGTCGCTCTACCCGTCCATACTTATGAGTTAAGCCAGCTAAATCTATTCTTTAATTGAAACAAGGCTATATTTCTTTGAATCAATAATTTTCATTTTTTTTTAATTTCCGAACAACTATTATAAATTTTTGTATGATAGTCACACCGTCATTCTCTCATTTGAGCCATCTATTTTTTCCTTAAGACTAGAGTATAAATATATTTTATAAGTTTATATGGTTCCTTATATAGATATGTTTCTATGGCATATACATAAAAACGGGTTCGTAATATCATATATTTGTCTATATTGGTAGAGTATTCCGTTCGCAAAGCCCTCTAATTAAACTACTTAGTTATTGTTTGGGGTCAATTATGCGGTTGGTTTCCTTACACAACCTTACTTTACGATACTACTTCTCGTAGGTATATACTAACAGTCCAATTACAAGCGTTCTAAAAGCGACTGTCAGGAACATTTTCACGCCAAATACCACGGATTATCTCCTGAAACAAAATTGGAAGATGAACGATCTAATTAGATGCATGAAATGGAAGGCTTTTTTTAAATTTCAAAATGAGGATACAGAACTAAGTAAAACTTTAGATATTAAAGATTGAAACTTATAGTCCCCTTACTATCAGTCTTTGAAAGGATGTTTACGACCTGACAAGAAAAATTCAATTCCAAGGAGCAAGATACACTTACAGAAGGAACTCGATAATATTATCATATACATCAAGAAATCAAATAACCTCTTTGTAAAAGCTGATAAAAGTAGTAATTTATATAACTTCAATTAACAACACTATGGAGACCTAAAGAAAAAATAACAAAACACCTACAAAAGGCTACCAACATCAACCTAATGGAAATCATCAACAATGAAAGCAGAGGAATTACGGAGGACATACAGACCATCAGCAGAGTTAGTAAACTCAAGAGAAATGGATCCTACATCCTACTCAAAGAGAATAAACCGGACCTCCCCCAAAAACAGTAATCAAAAGAAAACTCTATGAATAAATCAACCTAAAAATTAAAGCCATATACAACTGGATTAACACATTGGATTCAATCAAATAGTTCAACAATATTACTGACAAGAAAAAATGTGCTTTTGTACAATTTGACATCATACTACTCGTCAATCACGTCCAGTTGTGTCCTAGTCAATGATATCGATATAGCAATGGAAAGAGCAATAAACAAAACAAAAAGACGAAATGAGTTCTTTGATCTGATTATGTGCTCCCTAGACTCAGCAAAAGCCACTGAACTATTTGGATTATTAACATTATATAACATTACCCTAAATAGCGACATAAAAATCAGGGATATAGGATGATACAGGGACGACGGCCTGATGATAGTTAACGACGCTTTTAGCATAACATATTATGAACTTAGGAGAACATTTCATATAGTTATGAAAAATATGGACCTTATAGTGGAAATTATCAGCAGTCTTAAACTGAGAAACTTTCTGGACGTCACATTTGTTTTAGCTACATATACATACAAATCATGTATTAAAGACAACACAAGCCCCACGTATATCTACCCACGCGCCAACCACCTACCCTCTATTATTAAGCACATACCTAAATTAATTGAACGGAAAATAAATAATAACTCCTCACATTATAATATTCGATACATACAAAAATATTTATAACAATGCATTAAAATAGACGATATAAAAATGCCACCACTCAATAGAATATAAATACGACGAGATCTGATAATTGAGGTAGAAAAATAATTTGGTTAACACCCCCTTAACCCAATGGTAAAAACAAAACTTGAAAATAGGTTCTTACATCTTATAGAAAAACACTCCCCACCAATAAGTAGACTACATGCAGTCTTAACAAAACCACCTTAAAACTTAGCTGCAGCTGCACTATAAACATATAAAGAATAATAAAAAGTACAATAATATAATATTCAGGAGAAATAATCCTACCACAGGCAATAATAATAATAATAATAATAATAATAATAATAATAATAATAACAACAACAACAACAACAACAACAGAAATACCTATAATTGCCAAAGACCGAACGAATGCCCACTAAGCAATACATACCTTACATCGTCGGTGGTATACCAGGCTTAGATATGCACAGTAGAACCTCGAGAAATAGAAGAATTCGACATAAGTAGCATCTCAATTAACGTTAAAACAGATTCGCCGGCCAAACACTATAAATGAATAACACCTTACTCTCAGACAACTCTTACGAGTTTATCAGGGCGAACAAAACATGTTCAGTCGAACAGAAAATAACTAGGAAAGCAAAACCATTTAGCGGAAAATATGAGATCATTTGCTTTAAATACCGTGATAAATTAATAGATGTAAAAGTAGAATCCGCTATAAGCTGAAAACTCGTTGGAGGCTTCCCTTTAAATAAGAGGTTAAAAAAAAAAACAATAACGATCCACTCATACCAGTAATACTACAAATCATTACCCCTTTACTCACAATATTCAATTAATTAGTAAATGAACCAAGGGAGAAGTTTAAAGGATAAAAAGTGTGTCCAGTATACCGAAAAATACTAACCATATTACTAAAAACCGGCATACTTCTCATTAATGAATAACTACACACACCGAAAAGATTCGAAGAATTGATTTGGCGTAAATAACTTAGCTAAATTAAGGGATGAACCACCTTCTCGTTTGTCCTTAACATTATCTCAAGCGATACCTTTTAGTATTTATCTAAACGAGCAGAAACACAATATGCCACCAAATGGATAAAGATGAGTACATTTTGCAGACATAATATTTAAAAAGATTAACTAAAATAATCCAAGAGCCTAGAACGATTGTAATTGAAATATTAATATATAACTACGGGGAGGTGTATCGTAAAGCAAATTGTATAGGAAACCAACCACATAATCCACTACAAAAGATAACTAAGTACTCTAACTAGAGAGCATTGGGAACAAAATACTACACCAATATATACAAATATATGATATTAGGTACACGTTTACATGTGTATCGCTGGGAAACTTATCTCTATAACGAAGCGTATGAATCTATAAAATATATTTATACTCTAGTATTAAGGAAAAGAACAACAATAGATAGAAAAAAGAGAGCCACCGACCTTAAGCTTGTATATATAGATTTGAATACCTTTGTCGCTGTAATTAAATTATACACCGCGGTAGAGTGGAAATATTACTTTCAGTATACTACTTTTTTAAATAATATAAATAGGCTTGTACATCGATTCACTGATTTGACCATGAAGACATATATCTTATAAATAAATAAATAAGTAAATAAATTAATAATTTGAAAACGAGAAGCAAGTGAACGGATAAAAAGTCGAGGAATACAATAAATAGATAATGTAGTCGCTACGAGAAAAGAAAAAAAAAAGACACAACCGTAAAATAAAACGGTAAGGGTGTTAACAGCAATGTGAACATTATATTACTTCGGACCAAATCGAAAAATTAGGCCAACAAATAACCGCAAAGTAAAAAAATAGTGCTAATACTCCTGATGCTCAAGTTTGACCACATGAGATCGCACTTCTCCCTGCTTCCCTCCAACTCTCACCCCTACTGCCTTCGTTCAACACACTCCCTCCAAAACCTCTGTTGCTCATATTCAAGTATATACCCCCCTTTCTTACAAAGCGAAAATCACACACGAATATTCTATAAAAAAACGAATATAATCTTGACTCCCTTTTTAATATCGCCCCTTCTTTGTGCTGATGAGGTGGTGTCCCTGGAATATGAACCCGCTTAAACATGTATGCATATATGTAACTAATAATATTTGTATAATAAACAGACTATATATAATCTGTCTTCCATTTATTACTCGTTAATAACCACATGTTTCATCGATTTCCCTCTAGGAAACCAATCTATACAACCATTATACATTATGTATATATATATATATATGTGTGGGGGGGGTGTAGTCATCGACATACAGTCCTGTTTTTTTGTATCCTAACTCATCAGTCCCTCTAGACTAGCATCTCTCCCAAGTCAAGGATTGAACGTAGAACCGACGTGTTGACAGTCGATAGTTCTCCCACTAGACCACGAAAGCCGTGCCCGCAAATAACCTGTCCGAATGTCTATTTAAACAAACATCCGCCCACCTCTTTTACAGTGCCCAAACCGCCTGTTTGAGAACAAACAAACAAACAAACACCGAACCTCGTATTCTTCAGCCAAGTAAGTTACAGGTGAGATTATTTACGACAGTGCTCTACCCAAAGAGAGGGGCTTAAAATATATTTGTAGCCATCGTAAGGGGAAGAACTGCCGACTGTCATCACGACGGTTCTAGGTTCGATCCTCGGCTTGGGATAGGTGCTAGTCTAGCGGCACTGATGAGTTGTGATACAACGAAACAGGACTGTATGTCGATGACTAAAATATATTTTATATAGCCCCCCTCCTTGGGTAGAGCACTATCGTAAATAATCTCACTCGCTACTTAATTTGGCTGAAAAATCCGAAGCTCGCGATTTGTTTACAAACAAACGTTTGAGCACTTTACGAGTGGCGGACGGATGTTTATTTAAAGAGACATTCGGACGGATTAGTTACGGGCACCGCTTCCGTGGTCAAAGGGGTAGAACTGCCGACTATCATCACGACGGTTCTAGGTTCGATCCTCGGCTTGGGATAGGTGCTAGTCTAGCGGCACTGATGTGTTGTGATACAACGAAACAGGACTGTATGTCGATGACTAAAATATATTTTATATATATATATATATATATATATATATATATATATATATATATATATATATATGTGGTGAGTTACGGTAAACGAATGTTTTTAGAAAGCTCCTTTCGAGCTTCGCATTTTTCAGCCAAATTAAGTAGCGAGTGAGATTATTTACGATAGTGCTCTACCCAAGGAGGGGGGGCTATATAAAATATATTTTAGTCATCGACATACAGTCCTGTTTCGTTGTATCACAACTCATCAGTGCCGCTAGACTAGCACCTATCCCAAGCCGAGGATCGAACCTAGAACCGTCATGATGACAGTCGGCAGTTCTACCCCTTGACCACGGAAGCTTTCTAAAAACTGTATGTCGATGACTAAAATATATTTTATATATATATATATATATATATATATATATATATATATGTGTGTGTGTGTGTGTGTGTGTATGGTGAGTTACGGTAAACGAATGTTTTTAGAAAGCTCGTTGCTTTCCTTTAGTTAAGGATAGGAAATGAGCAAGGTAGTTTTGAGCGTGCTTAAGATGCGGTTTAGTTAGGTGTTGATTTTTGTTTGTCTTTTACATTAAATTTTGTTTTTGTTAGTTATTGATTTTTAATTGCTTTCCTTTTTCTCGAAATATTCCGTGCCTCACCATATATATATATATATATATATATATATATATATATATATATATATAAAGACCATGTATGTGACCTACTCTCCTTGTGATGAGATATCAATTCCCATGTTAGGATACTTCTGTTAACGGAGACATTATATTCTATATGTACTTTCAATATGCAGGATTCTTCAAACCACGTTTACGTTATTGAGTTACGGTTATTAACATATCACATTAAATTAACTCTATCTAAATAATTACGTCGATGCCATTACTTATTCGACATAATAGCTTTGTTTCAACTGTACTAATAAATACAGTTGTCATTATTTAGTTTATTTAAATTTTAAGTTATATGTGATTTAACTTATTATATCTGAAATCTGAAACCCTTTTCTTTTCAAACGAAAAACCAGAAAACCAAAAGTGAAAATAACTGTGATAGTTTAATTGAAACGTTATTAAATATTTCCTCTTTTTGTTTTCATCTCGAAATATTATTGTAAGCTGAATTTTTATTTTTATTTTTATTCGGAGGAAATTGTTTTCGCTTATTCTCAATTTTAAGTAACCTTTTTCATTTTTTAGAGAAAAATAAAACTAATGTCTTCATTTACTTGCATCCTCACGAGGGCAGATTTAGTCAGAGACACATGTGAACAAAATCCATCATCCCCTGCTCTTTTGTTTTAGAAAATTTAATCGGTGTGCCCAGCATTTATTATAATTATTATACAAAAGTGTGCTTTTGTAAACTTACTAACAGCATAATTAGCGTCCTTAATTATAAGATAAAAAAAATAAACCCATCTCTTAGTAAAAAAGCGCCACTTTTCGGGTTTGCTGAAAACGAATATCACAGTTAAATTTGTTTTATGATATGAAGAAATTACTACCTGACCAGAAAGTGAGTGGTCATTTTACGTTAAATTTATATAAGAACGTGATTCTTCACTTTTTGAAAAAGTAATTTCTTCATATCATGCAAACTTCTTATCTGCCCCAAATTTAAACGTTTTCAGCACAACGGAAAACCATTAAAAGTCGTCATTTTAAAGTTTTTGAGGAAGATGGAAAGAAACTTGACATTGCCAATAACATTTAATACCTGTTTTTTTTGTGGCCTAATACGTTTAAGCAGTCTTTATAAATAATATGGAAGAAGAAATTTTGAAGTGTTTTTTAACATTTTAGCGTAGGGGATAACTTTTATATATAAATTTAACGTAAAATGAGAACCGACTGTTTGGCCACAAAGCGTCTAACTAGACATGTTATCTCTAGCATTCTTTTCAAGTTTGGCGATCGAGAGGGGGGGGAAACATGACAAATACAACAATTTTTAGTTTTTTGTGGTGGGGGGAATTACATTTGAAATATGAAATAACGATAAATTTAATTATTTTTTATGAAACCATTCTGTACTTTCACCTAACAGTTTTATAAGCAGAACGAACCCCAAAATATGACAAATTCAATTTTTCGGGTAGGGGATTATAAATATAAAATAATGAAAAATTTCATTTAATTGTTTTTGGAATTACTTATTGGTAGATTGCTTTTTTTTTTTTTTTGTGATCGGACGGCCATTCACTGTTATTTTTATTGAAACAAAAGTTGTAATGATTTATTTTTAATATCCGGATAATAGTTTCTTGTCTTTGTAGCCCTTCTGCCGAAATATCTGGCGGAGAGAGTATCACATACTTCTTTATTGGGACGATCATATTTACATGTTTTCATCCGTTCTTAATTTTTGTTGTGGGGGAGGGTACCACGTTGCCATGATGAAAATGATTAGTATACCGGTGTGTTTCAAACATAACTCCATGTCAACCCAGGCAACGCTGGGTACCGCTGCTAGTATATATATATATACATATACATATATATATATATATATATATATATATATATATATATATATGTGTGTGTGTGTATTTCTGTGGAAATATTCTTTATTCGCTTATATTTCCTTTTATGTATACGAATCCTTATTTAAGAAGCTCAGTTTTATTACAAATCTCAAAAGTCTATATTTAATATTAATATTACATAATATTGACTGTATATAATTCATTGTTTTAATTTAGTTGGCACTTACAATCATATACATATATATATACATATATATATATATATATATATATATATAATTAAATAAAAAAATTACAATTAAATTTACCAAAATGATCCAAGATGGTAAAACTAAAGTATATTATAAATATTAAAGAATTAATATTTATACTCTCAACCAGATTTAAAAAGCTCGATAAAACAAAATAGAGATAGAGCTTATAATAAGAGCAAAGAGTTAATAAAATTGTTTATAAACACTTTGAAAAAGAGTTAAAAATATATGTAATCTGAAAAGGAAACACTTGATAAATGGATAGTCCTTAATCCGCGAAGTTTTGAAGAAATACTTTCCTATTCATCAGGGCGTAGGAATTACCAAAATGCGGGATCGGATTTTGCATACAAAAGTATTTGATGAAATTATAAGTAAGTCAAAGATCTTACTTGAGAACAAAAAGTGAAGCAGGGGGAATATGGTGAAGAAAAGGGTCGGTACAGGTGAATTGCTAGTCTGTTGAAAGGTGAATAATCCAATGACGGTAAAATCCAAAAATATAACTTCAAGAAAGTTAATTGAATTTACATTTGCACAAGTAGAATCCAAGGAAATCTCGTAATTGGAAGATGGTCCAAAATAATCTAAAAGGCCGAAATCCATAGAATAATTCATAAATATGTACAAAGAAAAAAAAAGGGAAAATTCCAATAATATTAATTCATACTATTATAGTCGTTGCGTTTAGAAATGTGGTATATAGAAATTATTATGGCTCATGTATGCGAATGTATGCTAATCGAATCCGCTGAATACGTGCAAAGCGCTTTCACGTATAAATAGAATCGTTCTAAAGGAAAAGATATTTAAAACCATTTAATATTCATAGATTCATGCAAGTTTTCTCTTTGAATAAAATATATTTGCATATTCTGTTTCTGCAAATTCAGGCATGTTTTTTTTTTAAATTATTATTATGACAGCAACTCAAACACAATTTTAATAACAAAAACAGACTGATAACTATGCACAAGTTCAGCTGAAAGACAATTTCACCTATTTTACGAATATATGTCGGAAATAATTACAGATTTCAAAAAGAAACTTATATTTATTGACCTCGTATGTAATCTCTCTTCATATACTTACCTTTCCATTTATCACGAAGCTATATTGCTTTTGTTTCTTTGCCTGTCTCCATATTTTCAAACTCTGCCCCCCCCAAAAAAAACTATTAGTTGTAGAGCGAAGCTAGGCGCCTAAAATGATTGGAATTTTAGTAACCGTTTTTTCATAGATATTTAGCCGCCAAAATTGATCTGAAGGGGTACAAAAATGTCAAAAAATGCACAAATCCTTATACATTTTTTTACATTGGTCGTCATATATTTTTAATTTTTGATTTTTAATCAGTTCATATGCGTGCAACATTAGGAAAATGGTAACGTCACTATCTTTGTATACTACAGTTTTGCTTTCGATTTCGATTCTTGCTGATTGCACCCTTATTTTTTTTTTTTACTTTTGAAATCAGGACTCTATAATAATATATACGAAGTATGGACGAATTAAAATATCATATTTAAGCGTACTTTACGCCCGGGCAACACCGGGTGCCCCCACTAGTATTATATAAAAAAGAGAGCAGAAAAGTGAATTGGATTTTTTTATGGAATGTCCTTTTATGGATCTTAGCCGGTTAAAATAGTTTTAAGAGGTACAAATGGGGCGAAATTGAAAAAAAAGTCGTTATATATTTTGTACATTAATCTTAGTTAATTTCTTATTTTTAATATATACTCAGTTCATATGAGTGTCATGCTGATACAGTAATAACGCCACCAGCTTAAAACGCTACAGTGTTTCTCTTCGATTTCGATTCTAGCTTGTCGTGCCCAAGTAATTTTTTTTAACTTTTGAAATAGGACCGACTATATAGTAATTGTTTAAAAAGTAGTTTTTTTTTTAAATAACTCGTCGGGCACCACCGAGAATCGAAACCGAAACCTTCAGCTTACGATTAATATTGATTCTGCTGTTGATTACTGAGCTATAAAGACATGTTTGATGCATGGCTAAAAATTAAAACATAAACTGAAAGCTACTACGTTATGCATGCATATTCGTAATGCTGGCTTCTGGCACTAACCTGTAAAATTTAATTTTTTTAATGTTGACAATTTTGTACCAATTATGGGTTCAGATATCTTATATATGAAGTTTCATGTCTCTAGATCAACAACTCTTGGAGGAGTTTGGTAGGCAAAATATTTTAAACAAAAACATATATGTATACTTAAATATATAGGGAAAGAATTTTGTTTTTACGCAAATATTACGCAAGAACAAATTATGTAGAATATGTGCATGAATATAATTACATGTAATAGTTAAATAAAGATGATAATCCCATAAGGAAACCGAAAAGACTAATAAGCAATTAATTAAAATTAATGTTTAATGGAATATACAAATCAGCAACATCTTTTTCCATGGCCCATATATAAGAAATCTGTATTTCCTTTTTAAATAAATTGAAAAAAGGGTGTTTATATGAATATCAATACATACACAAAAAAAAACAATTAAAAAAACAAATCTACAGGCGTATAGATTGGACCCACTATATAGTAATGTCTTCAAACGTGACTAGCACACTAAAACCGAAAAACGAAACCAAATGCTTAGCTGACAATTCTCAAACTATATACTCAACAAGATTGTGATATATAGTGTGTTCAGACATGTGGAAAGGTTTTAAACTAGTTTTCATCCGCAAAAAATGGCTGCTATTAGGTCAAAATATAAAAGAAAATGGCACGTTGGGGGCACTTGACTTTTATCTGTAAGCTAATCATGTCACGAATGCGCATGCGTGAATCGTACCCATGATAAAAATAATGTACTTTGTTATAATATATATATATATATATATATATATATATATATATATATATTATAACAAAGGACATTATTTTTGTAACTACTTCATTTACTCACATAAAATTAATATACGAAAGTATAAATTTATGCGTAAACTTTAAGTATTTACTTCAAAAGTTATCAATACGTAGGTAGAGCTAGTTAGTAAGTTATAAAATATATATATAGTGATTAAGCTACACTGAATATCCGCGTTTCATCCACTCTAGGACTCTTCAGGCTTATGCGCATAAGCTTGAAGAGTCATAGAGTGGATGAAACGCGGAATATGCAGTGTAACTTAATCGCCATATACATTTTATATATATATATATATATATATATATATATATATATATATACGTAACCAACCTAATAGGTATGTTAAGAATAACAGGGTTTAACGCGCCTTTCAAAGATCGTGTAAAGCTGGTATATTGTCATCCTGCGCCACTCACTGTTTTTAGGTTTTTATTTCGACCTAAGCCCTAGTATTTTTCTATTTACTAGAAAAGAACAGTTTAGAAAAAAGGAAAAAAAAAAAAAAAAAAAAAACAATAATCGCATGCCCATGTCTCAAGTTCTTTATGAATTAAAATATAATATTTATGCGTATTTTACAATCGGACAACGCCGGGCAAACTGCTAGTAAGTAATAAGTAATTAAAAAAAAGGTGTGTGTGTGAAAGGGACATATTCCGCTTCTGCCTGTTCGTAACTCGCCGACCATTGCCTGATATGTAAATGCTGCGTTATAAATTGCAGCTCTTCTCTTTAAAAGCGGCACTGATTACAGTTTATGTTTATGAGAGTAGAAATTATCGTGTCCTTTATTTTCGCAGTGGCTCATAAATATATCCCACATATTTAACACTACGTTGCTTATTTGCATTATTAGAGCATTTTCGCTGATTTATCACATATCTGTTCTCTGGTCATTATTAGGGTTCTGACTCCCGTGCTAGACACACTTAATCAACCAAGAACCACATCTCACTACATAAAAGCATATACAATATAAACGGATAGACATCCGAGAGCCAAAACAATGAAAATAATATGCTATTATCCTAGCCCTAGTCATACTACACCACTCTCAGGTGTAAAATATTGTGAATTGCGGTAATCACTGGTCCTTGGAGGAGTAATGCTATCGTATGAGTGAAAATTCTATACCGCTAGTTTTTAGCCAGTCTGAGAAATTTTCTTCGGATAGATGGGCTGTCGCATAGCTTCTTACTATTCCGGTAAATGAAGAGTGTATGAACAAAATCGTATGTGTTCTGGAGGGCTTCCTCGCACTTTTGACATACTAGGTTGTGTATTTGTCTCAGCTTCCTTTTGTTTACTGCATAGCTGTAGTGTTTTGCTCTGATCCGGTTTGCGGCTACCCACTGATTCTCACTATTTATAGCAAAGCCTGAGAGGTGCAAAGTTGCGTATCTAATGATGTCGCCTCCTTTAGGTGTATTGCTTTTCCCGATCTTAAATAGATTGACATTTTTGTTTTTTTAGTTGAAGAATGTATTTTGGGACTTGAGTCTGGGGGTATCTGGAGCTTTTTTTTTTTTTAAATTTATTGGATCGGTAAATACATGGTTTTCTTCTGCCCGAAGGATCACCCCTTTTGCAAAAGTGTGTACGCTTTAAAACTAAGAGGGATCCACCCGTGTGATCACACGGCGTTCGTAGACTTTCTGAATCCCTTCATGATCATTTCTTCTACAGTACCAAAACAGTAAAGCAAATTGTATGAGTAACATGCCCCTACATTTGACATCTTTTATTATTAGAATATCATATTATGCAATTGTGAATGTTGTTGCTTTAGCATTATTCACTTTTCTATCAAAATTTTCTATATTAATCTTTTTTTTTTTGTCTTAAGCATATATTATAACCGGGCGACATAGCACAAAAATGTATTTTTACAACTGGATCAAAAATCTGACTAATTTCTTTTAATAACGAAACGGTTTATTGACTGCATCTTTTTGTATTAAAGTTTTATTTAAAAAAAAATCGCAAAGTCGTTATTAAAAAAAAAAACACGTGAGGCTCCCTCATGTTGCACCACGATGAGTCCCCAACTAGAGTAAGTAATTGATCCATTTGATTGAAAAATAGGTGATTTTACTGATTTCCATGGCAATAAACTCTGTGGAGTGTGAAGCCCGGGAATTACCTGAGGAGATGCTGCTTGCCAGGTTATTAGGGAATAGGAATAACTAGCAGGGAAACACAACATTGCCGGGGATTTAATTATGAACGAATATTTAAGACTCCTATATTTTTTATTGTCATGGAAATCCGTGAAATCTCCCGAGGGGAAGCTTCCCATGCCTCCATGCAGTAACTTAGTCCAAAAATATATGTTATTTTACATTTCACTCTAGAGAACCTACTGTCTCTTTTAGAAAATTATTTTATATAAACGTCTTTCCAATCAACGAAAAAAAAAAAACAACATAAAGAAATTTAAGCGCATGGCTCGAACCGTCAGAACAATTTCATACATAAAAAACGTAAATTTCAAGTCTTATAAAATTCTTTGCAGTTAATGAAAAAGAAAATTACGTGCGGAATTTGAACGTACATACAAGGTCGTGCAAAAAATAACAAAAGAACACACACACAAAACACGCTATCAACGTAGCCATAATAGAATGTTCATATCCCGGTGTCCTATCATTGTTGCTAAGCAGCGACATGTAAAAATGGATTTACTGATGATAGATAAATTAAAATAACGGTTTCGATTATCGATAATTATCCGGGGTAGTCTGACACAAAACTTAACTAAGATCACTCCCAGATTTATATACGAAAGTTCTGTAAATTTGCATGAACATATCTAAGGAGCCTATAAGCAACGAACTCACACACAAAGTTGCATTCATATAATTGCAGAGATAAAGGGGAACCCATCCTATTATATTAGCAATGTCTGAGTTGGATCGCATTCAAAGCGAAGATCTACAAAAGCTTTTCAACTTCACACTTCGGAAATTAAGTACTGGTCAAGAAAAAATTATTTTACCCAATCATATACGTCTATTTTGAAACAAAAAAGAGATAACTAATTGTTGCGCAAAACAAATATACACATTTCATGAGAGAAATATTGGAACATTTTTTTATTGTTAAGCAGTAAATAAATTCATAAATATTAGCTTATTTTCCCATCACAATATTTCTTAATATATACCAGAGATTTATAACTGGAATATTTTATACATATATAATTTAAATATTTCATAAACATAACTGAAAAATGTAAATCATATACAATGTAAATATATTATGCATATATAAGTTAATTATTTCATACATATAGATCTTGAATATTTTAGACCGATATAACTTACTTCATACATATGTACCTTCATTATTTGATGCGTACATAACTGTAATATTTTATTCATATGTAATTTTAATATAGTATATACATATAAATTAAATACATTTTACACATATAACTATAATATATCGTGCACATATAGCTTAAATATATTATACATATATAAATATACAATACATATACAACTGTAGTATATCATATGCATATATAACCAAACATATACATTTAGAAGTACATATATTATATAAATATAACGCAAAAACATCATACTCATCTAACTTGAATATATTATATGCATAAAATTTTAATATATTATACGTAACAATAATATACAGATATAACTTAAATATAATATGCACGCAAAACTTCAATAAATTATTAATACATATAACTTAAATACATCATACACATATAACTTGAATATAGTATACACATATAACTGAATTATATTATGCATATATAACTTAAATATATTATGCACACATACCTTAAATACAGTATACATGTATAACATAAATATATTATACGTATATGACGTACCCAGATTAAAATTCGCTTTAATTTTAATTAAAAACAAAATATCATTTCATATTTTAATTTTTTTTTAATTCTTAAATTTTTATACGATTTTAGATAGAGTAGTTTTTGACAGAGGCAAATTTATTTTTATTCGAATTCAAGTGCTTTTGGGGGGGGACGGGGAGCTGTATTTCCACAAAATTATGACTGGACTTTTGTAAAACGTGGTCCTCATAGAGAGATAAAAAAGTAGTTGAAAATCATATATGAATTGCATGCCATATTAATTTTGTTTTAATTATACGAGGGGCGCGCAATAAGTAATGCCCCTGGCCCACTTTCAGTGGTCTGATCTAGCTAAAATTTTGCATGTGCAATGATTTATATCTCTACGGGTTAGATGGAAAATTCCAGCTCTAAACTAATTGTGGTTTCTGTTTTACAGGTGTTTGAACTGAGTCAGATGTGAAATGGAGCCTGTGGAATGTCAAGCAGTGATCCGGTTTTTGTATTTGAAACGACGCACACCACAGTAGACTTTTGATGAAATGAAATAAACTTATGGTGATAATGTCCATGATATGGCGTTGTAAAACGCTGTCATCGTGAATTCAAACATCGCCGGACGTCTGGGAAACAGCTCCCAGACCTAGTCGCCCCCTTTCTTCCATTGATGAGGCATCTTTCCGTCAAGTTGAGGCTGCCATTTTGGAAGATCGACGCATTACTATTCGCTAAATAGCCCAAGGTGTCAATATAAGTACAGGGTCTGTGGAAACTATCATTCCTGAACATTTGCATATACATAAGGTGTCTACCAGATGGATTCCCAGGTTGCTCACACTATTCCAGAAGCGAGAACGCGTCGAGTGCTCGCAGATCAATTTGGAGATATGCCAAGAAGATGAGTCAAAGTTTTTCAAAAGACTGATTACACAGAATGAAACCTGGGCTCATCACTATGATCCAGAGACCGAATCCCAGTCAATGCAGTGGAAACACTTGGACTCACCATCTCCAAGAATGCAAGGGTGCAGCCTTCCGCTGGCAAGGGCATGCTCACAGTCTTCTGGTACTACGACGGAGTAGTGATGACAGATTTCCTGGCAAAGGGTACCACAATTACAGAAACCTATTTTGCTGCACTTTTGAGGAAGCTATCAACATCAAGAGGTGCGGCAAGATCAGCAAAGGTACCCTCCTCCTTCAGGACAACGCTCCGGTCCACAACTCGCATGTCGCCATATCAGAAGCACGGGCGTGTGGTTATGAAATCCTTCCCCACTATCCCTACTCTTCTGACCTTGCACCCTCTGACTTACACCTCTTCACAGCCATGAAGTTGTTTTTGAAAGGAAAGCGTTTTCCAAATGATGTAGTCTTGATTTCTGAAGTCACGTCGTGGTTGGAGGACCAACTTGGGGTGTTCTAAAAAACGGTCTCCATAGCTGCATAGAACGATGGGAGAAATGCATAACTCTGGGTGGTTCCTATGTAGAGAAAGACTAATAACTGTGCAAAGTTTCGTTACTCTAGTTCTATGGGAAGTGGGTCAGGGGCATTAATTATTGCACCCCCCTCGTATATACTTACAAGAAAATAAAATTACAGAAACTAAAATTCATGCATATATTAGTTCATAAGATGTGTGCATCCTTAACGTCAATACTCGCAAGTCACCTAATAAGAAACCAATCCCCACCTAACAGCAAGAAACCAAATATATGACAATACTAGCAGGCCACCTGACATTGTCCGGTCGAAAAATACGCTTTAATATCATATTTTGATTAATGCAGATTTCGTATATATTATTATAATAGATTGAACCCAATATATAGTATTTATTTAACATTTTTTTTAAATGACTCGTGCTCCACCAGCAAGAATTGAAACCAAAGCGTTTAGCTTAGGATGTTTTTCCTTCGATGTCAATGGCTGACCTATTAAGACATGTTTGCTGCATGTCTAAAAATTTAAACATGAACCAACACCTAGGAGGTTAAGCATACACATTCGTAATGCCGGCGTTCGACCTTCACCTGGCAAATTTAATTTCGTTAATTCTAACAGTCTTGTACCGATTTTCGCCGCCGGAAACAAATATGAATTTTCGAAAAGTTTCGAATACCCTATGTATTAAGTATTATATCTGAATATCAAAAACTTACGATGAAGTTTAGTAGACAAAATATTTTAAACAAATATCTCATACATATACGTATACATAAATATATATTGAAAGAGGTTTGTGTTTACTATATCCTTTTCAAGCAAATATAACGCAAGTATACATCATGTACAATATCTGCATGACTATAATTATCGTTAACGAAGTATGATCATCCCATGAGAAAGCCGGAAAAACAACTAATAGGGAATTAATTAAAATGAAGGTTTAAAAGATATTCAAATTATCCAGATAATTTGCTAGCGAATGCAATTCCACGACTCATACAGTGTAAAGTTGTATTTTCTTTTTTAGATAAATAGAAAAAAGTGTTTTGATATGAACATCAATAAACAACAAAAAGATCGAATTTATAGGCATAAAGATAATTTAATTTAATGTAAGCGTTTTTCTTTTGTGTATAATAAGTTTATAGATGATGTAGAAACTCAAATACACGCGTATCTTCACCGTGAAGCAATGCCCTCGATTATCTGTTAAAAAAATATTACTAAACTTCTATGTTAATTAAAAGTTTTATATAATGAGACAGCCACAGAACATATACTAGAGAGTTACAAATTATATACGCATGTAGAGAAAGATAGACAGAGAGATAGAGAGAGAGAGAAAGGGAGAGAGAGAATAAGAAAAAAAACGGATAGAATAACAGAAAGATAAAGTCTGAGTTCTAGACATTATAGAGCTAGCATCCACAGGCGTATATTAACTCGCACCAACCAAAAGAGACTTAAAATTCCATGCGTTACATGATGTTTAGCTGAGGCTCAAACTGCTGCATTCGCAGACGGATCTCATTTTCTAACATATGAACGCGATAATAATTATCTGATTTTAATCAATAAAAGTAACCTAACAACCATTTGCGCAGCATTACAAATTTTCGTATATGCTGCCTTTAAACTATGATCGACACGACTGCACATGTTCGGGACGATCATTTCTAGACATTGACTAGAATGGTACTGAGATTACGGAAATTTGGGGAATTGCTGACGTTCACACAAATACTATTGAAACCGCCAGAATTTCTCAGTTATAAAGTACTAAAAACGGCTGGTGTGATAACACACTAAGTTTAATGTTAACGAAAAGAAAAGGAGAATTATGGAAATGTATTGAGACTTGTCTCAGACTACAGAGATCAGCAACTGTTTTTTTCTTCACTAACAAACAATAAATATTTAATAAATAATCACAATTCTATAGAAAAAGTGCATGTTTTAAAAAATCTTCGCTTTCGACATCTGCTCCCTTTTCTATTTCTAAATTTCGATCAATCTATATAGCTGTCGGTCTGTCTCTGCCGATGATATCTAAGAAAGTGTTGAGCTTTTGTGTTCCTCTGCCAAAATATTTGATAACTTGCCAAACAAGTAGTCGAGGAGTTATCATCGGCTGCCCATCGCCTCCTTCCGATCTTCTGCATCCGCTATCCGAATGAGCAAGACAATTTGAGCGGATACAAAAGCGCGCCCACGGAGACCATTACAAAATATTGAGGAACAACAGAGGAAAATGAACGCAAGTTGGGAGAAGATAGAAAAAACAGGGGGGGGAGTCATTGTTTTTACCACTTTCCTGTGAACATCTGAGAATAACAAACGAAGTGAGGAACAATATTGATTGACCACAGTTTTGTGCAAGCAAGGAAACATAAATATATATGACCTTTTTCTTATCCGGCGTAGCCAAGGAACTTTTTTTCTATTATTTCAATTTCATTCCTTTTTTAACTATACTTCTGTGGTTCCTTTAGCAAATATATTGTTCAAAAAAGTATTTTGACAGGGAAATATTATTTATCTCGGTTAAGGTTTATCATTAAAATAAAAGTTACAGAAGAACAGTTTAGAGAACTAGCTCCTATGTTTGGCAATGCTTATCTAGCAAGAAAAGCAATTAAATAATTAAATACTATATTAGAAATTAGGTAAATCTCATAAAAACATGTTCTATCCATATCGGAATAATCAGTGTACAAAGTTATGGCTGTCAATGGCGGTGGGAGCCGAACCATGCAACAAGGGTATCTCTGTAGCAAGGAAACAAACCACAGAGCCACCGTATATCACACTCAAGTGAAACTAAGCATTTATAAGGGTATAACGGTTATACAAGAAGGATCTCCAGCGAGCGATCGATGAATCCGTCGCTATCTAGCGCGCATGACAAATTTTTAATTTTAACATACACGGTTAATATGTTAAGAAACTTTCTTTTTAATAGGATGCAAATAATTATAAATAATTATTTTAGCACCTGTTAATCCTCCCTGGCTAATCAGTGCAGGAAGATATGATTGCCACTGGTCGGGATATTTACCCCCAACGAAGCCATCTTTGTCTCTATTAGCAAAGAAGAAATCACAGAGGAGCCGTCAACCACAAAGATATTCAAGTCAAATTACGCATTTATGAAAGCTATAAAGTGTCGCTATCAGGAACATAGGCCAAATTATAGACATTTTCATTGCAACAGACAGTACTCAATTACAAAGGAACGTCGTTCTTTTTCACAACAGATTAATAGTTATATATATATATATATATATATATATATATATATATATATATATATATATACTAGCAAAAGTATTCGTCGTTGCCTGGGTTCAAAAACAGCCTACAGAAAATGGACTCTGATTTATGAAAGTATGATAGGTTATGAAAAAGGAAGTGTCGTAAAAAGATAGCTTCGAATTTGGAGGCACCAAACCAAAGCAAAATATGATGAAAGTAAAAATAAAATAGATAAACCCAATAATTTATTATACCATACCTGTTCACACTGAAACACTTATCACAATATTCTGTGGATCTATATAAAAACAAACCTTGTTAAACTTTGTGACATATTTCCATTCTATGGAGGTCAGTTTTAGTCAATTTTATTATACCGTATGTCTTCAAACTGACAAAGTATTATCAAAGTATACTTACGCAGATAGATATGAAACGTTTTTATTAAAGTTTGTGTCTATATCCATTCTATGGAAGCCAGGCGCGAACGCAGACCCCGCAATTTTATTACACCATTCCTATTAAAGATAAAACATAATTATCAAAGTATTCTTATGTACATCTATATAAAAAAAACGCTCGTATTTTTTGTAATTTTTTTATTTTATATTTCCATACTTTGTGAACCAGGCGCGAACGAAGCCCCCACAATGTTAATGAACCACAGTTCTGCAGGATCAAACATATCCATTCCTGTGTCGCGATACATCTTCTATCATTATATGTAATCAGTTTTTTTTTAAATAGTCAACGATATAGGAGCCTATTCGAGACCAGCCAAACACACACACACATTCAGCTTTATATTATATATATATATAGATTCATATATAGATGTATATGTATAGTTATATAGTAAGAAATATATATTAATATATATATTTATATATTTATATATATACATATATATATAGTTATAAATTTATATATATAAATATATATATATATATATATTTGAAAAGTAAGTAAGCCGATGATGAATGTTGTCATATTGGATTTCTGTCTTTTTAATATTACGTTCCATTTGACTAGGGGCATACATTTCTTTGATCTACTGCACTGCCGAAAAAAAAAAGAAAACAATTTTCATTATTTCAGCTTTTTTGAAAACTTTCCAATCAGATTATATGCATTGTCACGCTGGACTTATTTTGGAATACATTCTATCTAAAGAACTATTTTGCATTTTGGATCAACTTGAGAGGAGTTTCATTTAAGCTGAAATATTATGCGCGGTTTGTTTTATATTAGTGTTTTACATATCCAACATTTTTTCAATTTTTAGTTTTTTAATTTTTTTTTTATTACTACAATAAATTGCGGTTTCACTTAATTCCTAAACTAGCAAATTCTAGCATTTCTACAAATACAATTTGCTGATTTCTTTAAATCATCTGAGGAGAAGATTATGAAGAATAGCTTTCTTTGAAACTCCGCGGAATAAGCACTTTGCAAATTGTTTTTTGGACAATTCAGTCGAACAATTTACTGTTTTAATTTTCTTTCTCTTATTAATATAAATATATATATATATATATATATGTATATATTGATATTATATATATATGTGTGTGTATGTTTGAGTGTGTTTGGGTTTCTGTTCCTTAATAGAAGCACTGGTTGAGTTTAAATAAGATAAATACGTATTAGATACATTTGAAGCTAAAACAACGCATTATTATTAAATAAACAGATATTTTTTTGTTTGAAATTTATATTGAAATTTATAAATATATTTCAGAGATACACTCCATAAACACTATGTTTTTCTTTCTTTTTTCCATGTTCTTGTTGGAGCATAGAATCAGTAGATGTCCGTTTGTTGTTTTTACGGAAGTCTGTTCAAATGTCGGAACAGTGCGTTGGCCACGCGGAATTCAGTTTAGGGTTTGTGTTCCTTGATAGGAGCGCTGATTGAGTTTGACTAAAATTAATACATCTTAAATACGTTTATACATTAATATAATATATATATATATATATATATATATGTATATATATATGTGTGTGTGTTATATAAAAAAAGATTAGTTATTCGTATTATTTTGAGTGTCATTTTCACAACGTTGCGGTCATGCAACCTGCAACCTTTTTCAGGTTCATCTTGTCGAACTCTGGAATGCTTCTATAGATCTCGGGAATTTGGACGGAATTTCGAGCAGAACCCTTTATTTACTTGCGGCTCGTTGCGCAGTGTTTAGAGTATTTGGAAAAAAATCAGTTGCCAAAGGTGATATTCTTCTGAAGGCTGAATGTTCAATCCTCAGTTCGAAAAATACAATTGTGAATTACTTAGGACCTCTATCCTGTCATGGCTGATGGAACAATAGTACGCTACCCCCTTGAATAAATAAAGGGGTTCGCACGAAATTCTGAACCAATTCCGCAGTTCGATTGAAACATTCTAAAGTTCGACAACATACACCCGAAGAAGGTCGGTGGTTATATTGACCGAAACGTTGTGAAAATGACACTGAAGATGAGAGCAGTAGTCCGATTAATCCAAATAATACGAATAACTAATCCTTTTTTATCACTCATGCCGATTTAATGTCTAGCTTTTTTGCTTGTGTGATAACACAACTCCACAAATGCACTTGTGATATTAAGCTACATAATGTGTTAACTTTGGTCAAAATCGTCTGTTCCTTTTTCATTGGAATTTTTTCGATTATAGATTTTACGATATCAAAAACATTCGGATACAAAACCTATCTAAAAAAATTACCATGTTCATCAATTACATTCGTATGAAATTTCATAAAAATCAGTCCAGTCGTTTCCGAGTCCATACACTCACACACAAACACATAAGTCCATACAATCACAGACACACACATAGGAGAGAACTTGAATGCCTACATGGAGAGAACTTGAATGCTTACTAGACACTATCCTCGAGTCTTTGAGCTCTCTCTTTACAGGGGTTTCCCTAGAAGTACACCCTGATTAAATATCCAATATCACATAGTATCCGCAGCTTATATAAGATCTCTTTTCTATGGCTAACCCACATAAGCTTTTACAAGGACTGGTGCACCTTCTCCATATGATGTTACCTCAAGTAACTTCACGAAGCTTGATACTCCACCAGACTGGATAATTTCTTGTCATGGAATCCAGTAAGGTCAAAAGACCTAAATAAAAGATATACTACAACGTATGAAAATGGTTAATTAGGGAGAGGAAAATTATGTTCTCAATTTCTTTACTAACTCAGTGTTTGAGAGATAAGGAAGTGTCATAAAACATTCGGATACCTATGCATCTCATGTAGAGTTCAAGTGTTAGACCCAGGTTACGGGCCCCTTGATTTCCGAGAACTTCGACTGAAGTAAAACAAGACAAAAATACAAAGTTCCTTTTATATAATAGTAGATAATCGACTTCTTTTCTGAGTCAGGAAAATAATCTGCTTACAAATCGCAGAACGTTTAATCTAATTTCAAAATATAAAAAGATATTACTTTTATTTTCATATTTTTGCTGTTATTAATCATTTTCATCCCATCCCAGGGAGATATGACACACAGTCAAAAAATGCGGAAGTAAAGCCAATATCCGTTAAGGAAGAACGTTCCCGTTTTAAACATTGCTTTGGGCGTTCCATTGATATTACAGGTCAAGACATCTTAAGCAGTAATTATTAGACATTTCGTCACGTCGACGAAAAAAATGGGAAGTCGTAGGAGCGTGGACTACCAAGAACGACTCCCCAGCAACTACAATGTCAGCCGAATGATGCAGGTTTTACCGAAGATGAGAATATCGACTTTTATGTGTCTGCGACTTCAACCGTAGGACAATTTAATCTTGCTGTTATTAATTTCCTTCCAATCGAAGGAAAATCTTTCAAGAAGTCTGAAAATGAGGACAGTCAAGCCAACGCCTCCAAATGCGTAACAATCTTCTCTGTTAAAAATTTCCAGGGCAACTCCGTCGGTATTCTCAGGTCAGCTTCTCTCAGACAGTCAACAATAAATTTCCTCCCCTAGAAAAATGAAAGTCAAGTGCTGAAAGTGTAGACCACCTAGAAGGAATTTTTCAGCCAAGCAGCGGAAAGATCACCGACATGACACAGTTTCTGCTCAATTGTCCGGGCCGAGATATTTGCTTCCATGTATCTCCGATCTAAACTTCAGATCAAATGTATGGTGCATATTTTATCTGAGACGTATTTACTTGCTTCACACCGAAGCAATGCCCTCTATAATCTGTTAAAAAAATTACTGAACATCTAGGTTAATTAAAAATAAGTAAAATCACCCTTGTCCGTTTGTACGTGCGTCCGTTCGCACTTTTTCAATAATTACACCTTGTTTTTTTTTAATGTTGCACAAACATTAAAGATGATATGAGTAAAAAAGTAACAGAGCGGATATCCCGGGAAACCCCCGGTTGCCTCTCCTAGGGGTGCCTTTCGGGATAAAATGGCTAAAATTGACACTTCTTGCTCATCAAAAAAATTGATGCCTGATTGTTTTATAAAACTTTTTTTTAAAGTTGTAAATAACTACCCTCTACATAACCTTTTCTATACTTTACGATAACTGTTAAATGTGCCCCAGTGGCTCTTTTAGGGCTAATAAAAACACACCATTTTGGGGATTATTTTACCATATTTTGTCCAAATCTTCTGTGTATGTCTATTTAGCACTTTTACATGATGCTGAACGCAAAATTCGGTGTTCAGTTTTAAACATTACACAAAAATATGACATTAAAATATATGAACAGCGGGGTTAAAATTGATGTGTTTTCTTAATAGTAAGATTTTATATATCTAAATACACCAGATTCAGTTTTATAACTATTTATTTCAAATGATATCTGTACACGCATCGAGTGGTGACTATGCAACAATTCTCGCCATTAAAGAGCGTCCTTTGCATAGCGTGCTGTTTTGATTTTGACATTATAGAAATGTTTAATCACAGGTTACGAGTAAATACCATACATAAAAGCTAAAGGAAACAAGTGAAGCATGCATGGTCCTACGTGAGTGCACAGTGACCGAGATATTAAAAAAATTATTAAGTTCAGCACACCCCACCATTTAGCCCCAAAAGTTCCCAGGGGACATCAAATCTTGATGCAAATGAACAAATGGTGCAGTTTTAGGGATTAACATATGTAAATGTGAGTTCTGCACCATGCAAAAAAAAAATGACTCTATGCGCCATTTGCCCGTCAACCCCCTATTTAGCCCCCAAAATCCCCAAGGCCGTAACATATGTAAATTTGAGTTCAGCACCATTCCAAACTGCTAAATAGAAAATTTTGGAACAAATATGTTAAAATAATCCCAAAAATGGAGTGTTTTTATTTGCCCTAAGAAACCCCATGACCTCACGCAAGAGTTATCGCGAAGTATAGACAAACAACATTATATAGAAATCAGTTGGTTACAACGTTTCAGAAAGTTTTTCTTAACAATCCAAGGCATCAATCTATTTAGTAATTACAAAAGTTTAAATTTTAGCCATTTTAACCCGAAAAGATCGCCATAGGGGAAGGTAACATGAATTTTCCCGGAAACTCCGTTTCGTTACATGTTACTCATACTGCAAACTTTCAAAAAATTCCAAGGCGTAGCTATTGAGAAAAGAAAAGTGCGGTCAGATGAATGGATAATAGTGAAATGACAGGTTCAGGGTCCTTTTGTCGGGGGACCAACAAAGAAAATGTTATACGAAGAGAATGGTATAGTCTTTTCACACGGCCGAGTACTCACGAAATGTGAGATTTGGCCACTACACTATAAGGATCAACACAAACATCAACATCAATATCAACAGGGGTTCTGTCACTCAATGAGGAACCCCTCCATTGACTTTAGCCATCTAACTTTGTCCCGAACTAATTGCTGCCATATGGGACCCATGTGCTGTATCAGGTTGTCCTTCCATCTCGTTCTTGGTATTCCTTTTGATCTCTTATATTCCTGTCCTAATGAACAATCTGTTGCCAGGTTGTCTGGCTACGCGCCCTGCCTATCTGTGTTTGGATGTTTTGTTGGCGGATTCGTATGTTTATATTTTTATCTTGCAGAGTGATGTCTGATATCCTCTCCAGTTTCCTTTGTGCTACTGCAAAGATCTCAGTTTGGCGAGTTTTCAGGGCCCGGGGTTCACTACCGTAGATCATCGCAGGTAGCACATATTCATTTAAGATCTTACCTTTGATTGACATATTTGCTGCTCAGTTTCTCATGATATTTTCCAGCTTCCCAGTGCAGCCTATCCCAATGCTACTCCCTCTTTATCGCAGGGAGGAGATCTTCATCTTTCGTAATGCTGTTTCCCAAATAGATATAGCTTTCAACTTCTTCCATTGTCTTTCCATCAGCAATTATTGGCGGCGTAAATAAAGATACAATTCAATAAATGGAGTCTCTTCTTATACATGTGCGGTCTATTCTTCATTAGTCAATCGTCTCTCCTCCACTGCATTGTTGTATCGTGTCATGTGTGTTGATCGGTTGTTTTACTTAGGCGAATAAGACTCATGTCTAGAAACCAGAGGATACTTGTTGGCTTTATCAAAGGTGTTTGGGGAGAGAGTGATCCATTTACGAAGCGGGGGAAATCAAAAGAAAATCAAATCAATTCATTCCTATTTAACTTTCTTGCTTGGTCATAAAAAAAATGATCCACGAAGAGTGAAGTATCAGAAAATCTATTGTCACATTTCGACACTTTCGGCACATTAGTTTGGCTCGTTTCCTCGCCTCCACCTTCCTTTAGTGTAACAGAATATCGGGTTGTCCAACTCTTTACGTAGCGCTTTTGTAAGCATAGTTCTTAAACGTAACCCACTATCAAATATGCCTTGTAATTCCAAGGATATTAAATTCTATTGCTAAAGAGAAGACTTACTCGTGATATTTCATATTATTTAAAGATATAAGACTATAGTTCTGTTCTTTTTATATTCGAGTTTAGCTCGATACACCTGAAAGAGGTGGGACGTTACCCCGGCCTGAATGCCGTGAACGTAACACTCAAGATGATAACAGTAGTCCAAATAATTCAAATATTACGAATTATCACCCATCAATTTAAAAATCAGAAACCGTTGTTACATAGTAAAATTATACGGCCCGATTCTAAAACAGAAACCATGGCATATTAGAGAAATGTTGGTTTTCCTGCTGTTTGCCTCTTTGGATCCCTTGAGTGTAAATTGCAGTTATATTTTCACATACATCTCCCCCAAAATATCATTCTGTAGATTGGCATGCAACTTTTGCAGGACAAGTATCACTTCAATTATTATTATTTTTTTTTTTGTAAGCTCGGTTTGTGTTTTTTGTGTTTTCTTGTTTTGGTGGAAGAGTTATTTAGTAGCAGGATGATATCCTAACTTTAACACGACAAACCGATCGTTCAAAAGAAATAAATATCTCTGAAAGACGACGGAGGGTCTTCCAAAAAGTTATACAAGTACTGAGAAAAATCATGTGTAAAAAAAAAAAAAAAAAAAAAAAAACTATCGAGACGGGCATATCTTTCATGTTTGGTTTTACATTGTGCGAATTGATTTCCTCCTGCAGGTAGGATGGGCGGCCATCACATTCGACTGGCCAGACGGAGTCCGTAGCTTGTCTGCGCCTTAAATGAACAACGGTTCAATACTTGTTATTTGGCTGGAAAAAGAAAAGACGGCAAAGAAAAAAAATCCTACAGTGTCTCTATTTTTAACGAAGAGTAATGCTGGTTCGTTATGTGATAACACGCAGACGCCTTTACAGCGTGTGGAATGGTGGTATTTAATTTTTTTAAAAGATATCAATCACCGGAGTTAAATCTGGCTGCTTTCGCCGACCGGATTTATTGATTCTTTTTGATTCATTCTGATTACTGCAGTATGAAAGCATCTATCTGTGCATATATGTTGAAGAACAGGTTTATGGAAAACTTTTCATCTGAAAAGTAACGCTATTTGTGTTCCAAGTTATTTATATCAATTAGAGGGGCCTGTTGGCAGTCTACAGTAGACTCTTCCATATGTAAAATATTGATGTTGACATTTTGTGAATGTTCAGCGTAAATAGAGACATCCGGATATTATTGTAGCTCTTTTGTTAAAACTTAAAAAGTATCTATTAAGCTAGCAGGAACGTCGGGCGTAGCGTTGTTCGGTCGTAAACTACGCTTAAATATGGTATTAAATTCATGTAGATTTCGTATTTAAAAAAAAAATATCCATATAATTTGCGTGCATCAGCTTTCATCGAGACCGAAACCAAAACTCATAAAGAATATATATGCCTGTATATATAGGTATGCGTATATATACGTTTATATGTGCATATATATATATAAATATGTAATAGTAATTTAGAGGAGATTATAGATAGATATATAAACACCCGTTCACATACACTTTTCACGATGAAGCTAGAACCCAGAATTAGATAGAATCGAGCAATTGCATTCACAACGAACAACGCCAGACTCAAAGTGGGTTTCGATGCACTGCATCTCATCAGTGACGTGCTCCGACATAGGCGCGAACCTAGGTCGTCGCACGCATGAAGTGTGCAATACTGACGATCTAACGAAATGGGCCACGGCGCAGTCTATTGGCTAGGCCTCGATTTTTTTAATTCTTATATTTTTATCCAGTTCTACATTCTACGATGTGACAAGCAACGCGTCCTATACAACTAAGATAGTTACTCCTGGTATGCAGGCGGTAGATACCACATCTACAAACATTAACTGAAATAGTTAGGTCGTCAGTATTGCACACTTCAGACGTGCGACAAAACCGCGCGTGATTTGAAAGTCTGGGTAGGTTTATACATTAAAGGCTTTGAATAAAATTGTAAAATCAAATAAGAGACCCGTTACATTAAACACGTTTATTTAATAAAGGTTTAAAACAAATTTTCGTTGTTATTTGGCTTTAAAGTGTTACATTTAACACGTCTCTTTTTTGGTTTTCAACTTTCACTCAACGCCTTTAATGGATAAACCTACCCAGACTTTCAAATCACGCGCGACCACACGTAATTATCCAGATACAGTAAAACCACAGCTAACATCAAGTAGACTTTACTTTAAATTCTTCCATTAAACATCATGACGAATAATAAGAGGAATATATATATATATATATATATATATATATATATATATATATATATATATATATATATATACTCCCGCATTTATGTCATATTGTTTAGATGTACGACCGTCGAGGACAACTTGAATTTTTCTCTTACTTAAGAAGGATTTAATTACATTATGAATTCTTCCAGTGATTCCATATGATCTAATTTTCCTTTGAAGACCATCGTGCCATACCCTGTCAAAAGCCTTAGATCTATCAAGGGTTGAAGCAGAAAACTAAATATGTACAATATGTGCGTACTAAATTAAACCACCTTTCCTGCCTATACCTAATCGCCTATACTGAATCCTCATCAGCTCACAATTTTCTCTATCTTCGGACTCTTAATTTCTTATATGTATACATATCTATATTCATACATACATATATATATATATATATATATATATATATATATATATATACATATATATATAAATATATATGCATACATATGCATAAATATATATAAATATATACATATATATACATATATATGCGTATATACACATATATATATACACATATACGCTTCTGATAAAAAATTTAAGACGACTTAAACATCTTAAAACAGAAAGCTTTTTAAGGATAGATTTACAACTCCTTCGACTTAAGGTAACTAATACTGCAATCTAAAAAGTTATGAAAAAAAAAGCATATTCCAAAAATCTTATTTAAACATTTCCATTTTTGTAAAAGTAGGCTTTTTATGCATGATCAAAATTATATGACCGAGGAATAAATTGTTAGATTCATGGTAATGTTTATATTTTTGTTCAGTTAGAGATTAGCTTCTAGAGTGTGTGTATATATATATATATATATATATATATATATATATATATATATATGTATATTTACATTTTTAATATATATTGATATATATAATTATATATGTATATATTGATATATATATTTAGATATATATTTTAATATATATTTATATACATATATTTAATATATATATATATATATATTTACATATATCTATATAAAGCTGAATGTGTGTGTGTGTGCGCGCGTGTCTGGTCACGAAGAGGCTTCTATATGGTTGGCTATTTAAAAAAAAAAACTGATTACATATAATGAAAGAACATGTATTGAGACACAGGAATGGGGATGTTTGATCTGGCAGAACGATGGTTTAATAAAATTCTGGGGTCTGCGTTCGCGCCTGGTACACAAAGTATGGAAATAAAATATTTAAAAATAAAAAAAAAACGTTTACAAGTGTTTTTGATATATATTTACATAGGAATACTTTGATAAGTATGTTTTAACTTAAAAAGGGACGGTATAATAAAATTTTGGGGTCTGCGTTAGCGCCTGACTTCCATAGAATGGAAATATGTCACAAAGTTTAATAAGGTGTTGTAATATAGATCCACAGAATATTGTGATAAGTGTTTCAGTGTGAACAGGTATGGTATAATAAATTATAGGGTGTATCTATTTTATTTTTACTTTCATCATATTTTGCTTTGGTTTTGATACACCAAATTCGAAGCTATCTCTTTACAACCCGTCATTTTTCATAAGCTATCATATTTTCATAAATCAGAGTCCATTTTCTGTAGACTGTTTGTGAACCCAGTCAACGACGGGTACTTTTGCTAGTTTATATATACATATATATATATTTATATATATATATATGTATATATATATATATATATATATATATATATATATATCGTAATATAACACAATAACACCTTACCAAGTATTTATCACCCATAGAACAAAGATGGCTAGATATCTTGAATCCAAGACGTTACAAAGCCCTTGCAATATAGGTGATACTTCTCATTAAGTTAAGCATCAATTACTATGCTCATCACCATTTACAATCAAGCATATTTTTTCCTACTCTGAATATGTGAAAAATGCAAATGTTCTGTTATGTCTAAAATATTTGAGCATTTAACCTCTTTTTATCAATACTACTTTTGCAAATACAATTAACGTATCTCTTCTGGTGCTATACTTTTTCTTTACTTTCCTCGATCATTGAAAGAGAAGTCCGTTAATATTAAGGATAAAAACAAATATTGCCATAATCCAGAATGCCCTATGAGGGAAGGGTATCACCACTTTAAAAAAATCTTGTGCCTAAATTTACTATCGCGCGAAGGCAAGTATCTTTCTTACATTCTTACATATGGAATATGTTTATTTTTGTTAATGTTCGTTCAAATAAAAAAAAAACAAACTCTGTAAACGTTCTTGATGCGTACTAGAAAACAGGGTTCGCGCTGAAAATTAAATGGATTAAAAGGTCGGAAAAAGAAGTTAAAAGTACATTAAAAAACATAAACTTAATTCTTTGGGGGGGGAGTAAACGGAAATAACACTGACAATCGTGCAGATACTGTAAACATTAAACGAAAATCAACAAATATGAGGTTAGTACAAAAATAATGTCGTTTTTGGAAGTTCAACTATTTTCTTCTTTTTTTTTTTTACAAAAGAATCACCAATTATAAAAGCCTGGATACCACTCAGGAATAAGGGTTAAATGAAGGCACAGTTGTAAAGGGGGGCATGCCAGTAATCTTTAGTGGTGAACATTAGGTGCATTGGATTACTTAAGGAGATAACTCATCAAGAATTTGTTCTCATTGGAATTGAAGACAACCATATTTTAGTCAGCTAGAAAGCAGAAAAAACGGAACAGAGTTCAATAAACATGCTGTTCTAAGACGAAAGCTTTGTTCACCGAATCTTCGTTTAGGTTTAGCCACACAAAGAGATAGGGAAATTATTGATAGTGCTTTCAGCTAGACGAGTGTTTTTCGTGAAAGTCAGGCGAGGGGATCGTAGATTAGAGTTAAGACGAGCACTTTCTATGAAAATAAAGATAAAGTACAGAGGCTCACCACGTCTCTTCCGTGGGAAAGAGGTTACAGGGAAGAGAAATGGTATCTCCTACTAAGCTACGAAGTCTATTTTGAACTCATTCAAGGCAGGGTGATTGACTTCTAGTAGCTCCTGCCCAGATGTGGCAACAGTAATCCATCCTCGGACGCACTTAGCTCTTACACATGTAGAGAATTGCATCAGCAGTGACCAACAATATGGATTTAGGCAAGCCCGTTCCACAGCAGACATCCTAACTGTAATCTCAGAGCGCATATACCATTCATTTGACAATGCAAGGGAGGGTAGAGCGGTAGCTCTAGATATATCTAAGGCTTTTGACAGGGTATGGCATGAAGGTCTTCTCAGGAAAATCAGATCATACGGTATGACTGGAAGAATACATAACATAATTAAATTCTTTTTAGATAAGAGAAAAATCCAGGTTGTCCTCGATGGTCGTACATCTATCCAATATGATATGAATGCGGGAGTACCTGATGGGTCTATCCTTGGACCTCTGTTATTCTTAATATTCATAAATGACTTCCCTGACAAAATTGTCTGTGAGATGAGTATATAACAGACTCTATAACAGACACGATAGTAAAACATATGAACACATGGAAGGAAATGTCAGAATCACTAGATGATGACCTTCAATCAGTAATCGAATGGGGACAACCTGGATGGTCACATTCAATGCTGCCAAGACTAAACTTGTTTCCTTCAATCACTAGAAGAAACCTTCTCTACCACCAATAGCAACGGCCAAAGACTCTTTATCTGAAAGTATATATTTTAAATCCTCGGCCTAACGTTCACAGGAAACATTCGTTGGAAAAATTACATTGAGATCATTGAGAGCTACTAACGCCCGAAATTATCCTGTACCTCCATAAGGCCACCATTCGCCCATGTATGGAGTATTGTTGTCATATTTGGGCTGATGCATCTGCTACTAGTCTCTCACTCCTAGACAAGGTTAAAAAAAGAGTCGCCAATCTGATAGGTCCTTAA
This sequence comes from Euprymna scolopes, assembly GCF_053919585.1. Classification (NCBI taxonomy): domain Eukaryota; kingdom Metazoa; phylum Mollusca; class Cephalopoda; order Sepiida; family Sepiolidae; genus Euprymna; species Euprymna scolopes. The sequence continues at coordinate 11,184,898 of NC_136523.1, read as the reverse complement.
CTTTCATCTAAGCGTCAGCCTCTGTCTCATCGATTAAATGTAGCATACCTCTGACTGTTCTACAAGTACTTTAACGGACAATGCTCCGTCTAACTGCAAGCACTTGTACCCCCTCATCGTAAATACGCCGACAAACCAGACAAGCAGCTAAATCCCACCCCTTCACAGTTGAGATCCCTACATGTAAGAGAGCCTTCTACTTCAGTAGTTTCTTCCCCAGAACTTCTATAGTTTTGAATTTCCTTCAGGGTTCCTGCTTCTGCAACTGTACTGACATGCAGAATTTCAAGTGCGACGTGAACCGACACATTGCTGCCCAACTCCCCACTTAGTACTCCTGCTGTTTATGTCTCTGATAGTAACCCTCTACATCAAAGTGGCAATGTGCCTTGTTTGGGGCGAAAATGTAATAACATTTTTTTAAAAGGATATCTAATGGAACAGGAGAACGATCCCACCATTTCCCCGGCAGCCCTGGATAAAAAACAACTTATTTTTCCACCAACCTACTTTCTTATAATAAACACAATAAATGTCTATTATCTATTTTTTTAAAGTGCTGTAACTCTGTGAGTGTCTTTTTATTTAATTTTTTTTAGCTGTATTTACAACAGAGAAATGCGTACTTGACGCTAACATTGCAGAAAAAAACAGTGTTTAAAAAAAGCTATGACGGACTCTAAATGTCTTGCAACTTTGAACTTAAGGGTAAGCGTAGAATAAGTCATTAGTTTACAAATATTTAAGGAATAAACTGACCCGTGCCCAGTTAAATGATAGGTGCCATTTTTGTTTAATTCGGTGTGTAAAACCGCTTTCAACTACATAAAAAAAAAACTTAGTTTAAACTCGTTTCGAATATAAAGTTTTATAAATAATAAAATTCTACACTATTTCGTATGAGCTGTTTTTGTTTTTGCAGTTTTTTTTATAAATTTAGACTGTCATCTTTTCTACACTGTTACCAAGAGAGAAACTTCTTATAAATAAAGGAGGGTGTTTAAGTTTTATTTTCAACTATAGAAGATAGAAGGCCTCCCAATAAAATGTCATTGAAGAATACATTTCATTGTAATTTATAATAATGATTGACAGAAAAATGGTAAAAAAAACAAATAGTAAACAAATAATTGTTACCAAAGGCAATATACGCTATTTTTTTTACCTTTCTGCACGAATTAAATTTATGTTTAAAGTATTCTAAACTTTTTTTTATTATTTATTTTACATTGTGGATGTGCGTGTGGCAACTATATCTAGATTTTCTAGAAAAACAACCGCTCGCCGTTAAAGTTTAATCCCGCTAATCCAGATGAAATATCCATATCTAAAAGGAAGTCACTAAAGAGAGTCGCCAACCTGCCAGGTCCTAAACTGTTATCTAAGCTTCAGCGTCTGTGCCATCGACGAAACGTGTGACACCCCTCCTCTTGTTCTACATGTATTTTAATCGTGAATACTCTGACGAACTACAAGCACTTGTACCCACCTCGATGTAAACATCCCCGACAAAACCGACAAGCATCAAAATTCCACCCCTACACAGTAGAGATCCCTAGGTGTAAAAAAAATCGACTCCAACAGTTTCTTCCCCAGAATTGGTAGACTTTGGAACTCCCAAGATTATGCTTTCCTAACTGAACTGACGTGCAGAAGTTCAGGTGCAATGTGACAGACATCTTGCTACTCACCCACCTTCATAATATCCCTGCAACGTAGTAGCCCCTTCTTTAAAGTGACCTTGTTTAAGGTGAAAATTGAATTGAAATAATTGACAACACACATGCGTAGTAAGACCCAAGAAACAGGTGGTTTAAGAATTACTCGTGATTGACCGTGTCAATCGGTTAGTCGCCGTTCAAACAAACGGTTCAAAATCCTAAGGGAGTGGTTGAAACATACCCATAGAAATCATGTATATTGTTTATTTTCTTTTTCTTTTATTTATTTACATGGTCTCTCTCTCTCCCTCTCTCTCTCTCTCTCTCCATATATATTTCTCTCACTTTCGTATTTTCTTCACACTTACAACCGGTATTAACAAACAAAAACAAGGACATATTTTCTATCAACCGAAAAACTAAATTTCTTTTTTTTTTTTCATCCATTGCGATTATTTATTAAGTGTATACAATTTTTACAGGGAATCATTATTTTATTGATTTTTTAAAATTTATTTTAGTGCTTCTTGTAGTATTGCTGACTTTGTTTGCGTTTCTGCGTTTTTATTGCATTGTGTTGATCTTTACTTTTGTGCATCACATGTAAGCGTTTATTCCTTGAATTCGTCCGCTTATTTTTCCTTTTAATTCTGATTGTATTACTTTATTTTTTTGGGGGGGTGACTTCATTTATTCATGTTCTACCTTACTTTACATTATTATTAAGCATTTACATGTAACCATTTTTTTTATTGGAATGTTTCTTTTACTTTTTAGATTTTTAATTACTACACGTTATTTTACTGCTCATTGTACACCATCTATACACAAAGCTTAACATTTTGATTAGTTTATTTTCTTTCGTCTATTTTTATTTTTTATTTGCTTTCAATGTTTTCCATTCCTTCGTAATGTATATTAGCTCGTTATATATCTGCTATGTATAAACCTTTCTTTTTAAATATTTTGCACTTTGCCATTTTAATTTCTTTGTATATACTATAGCTTTTCTATATAAGGTTTATGTAATTTTCGTCGCCTTTGAATATTTAATTTGCTTCTTATCTCTAATTTTTATGTAGTTATTTGCTTATTGATTTCGGTATTTTTCTTTCTTTTTCTGATGTATTTTGTCTGTTTATATATCTGCTATATGTGAACCTTTTTGATTATTTTTCTTCTACGGTTTTTATTTCTTTTTCCGCATTTTTTGTAAGGGGCCGTAGCTTTTTCGGTAAATTTATACAAACACCGTGACAGCGAATTAACCCTAACCCTAACCGTAACCCTAACCCTTACCCTAACCCTAACGCTGTCACGGTGTTTGTATAATAATACCGCTTTTTCTATATCGGTTTTATTTATTTTTCTTTTTTGGATAATTGTATTACCTTTTTACTTCATACTGATTTTTTTTTCTTCACTTCGCATTTTTATGTTTCGTGTTGTACATTATATCGTTATATTACTTTGTTTCTTGCAGTCGTTTTCCGGTTTCCATTTATTTATTTTTTTTTAAAGTTTTCGTTCAACTCATTTGATTAAGCATGCATTTCTTCCCTTTGCTTTGTTTTTCCTCTACTTTTAAGGTTGTACTGTTTACTGCTTTTTGTCTCACCGCATTTTCATTTGTTCCTGATATACTGTATCTCGTCATATAAGTTTTTCATGTAACGTTTAGTTTATTCCTTTGCATCTATTAATTCTGTTTGCTTGTTCTGTATTTTTTTTCATTTTTCATTCTTTTCTATATTCATTTTTGTCTTTTTTCCCATTAAAGTTATCTCCCCTATTCGTTTCTTTCTCGTATATTTTTCTATTTGCGATCGTCTTACAAGTTTAACTCTTCTCATTTCTTTCTTTAAATTGTTTCTTTCGGCAGTTTTCTATTCCTTATTTTCTTTTATTTTCTCCGATTTTGTACAACTCGTATTCGATTAACCATGTATTTCTTCCCATTCATTTGTTTTTCCCCTTCTTTTAAGATTTTATTGTTTACTGCTTTTTTTCTTGCCGTATTTTCATTTGTTCGTGATATACTCTATCACGTTATATAAATTTTTCGTTTAGTTTATTCCTTCGCAGCTATTATTTCTGTTTGCCCGTTCTGTCAATTTTTATTTTTATTTTTTTTCATTCTTATCAATATTTATTCTTTTTGTTCTTTATCCCCCATTAAAATCAACTCCTCTATTCATTTCTTTCTCTTGAACCGTCTACTTCCTATTTGCGATCGTCTCGCCATTTTTAACTTCATTTCTTTCTTTGTTTCTTTCGGTAGTTTTCTATTTCTTAATAAATTTCTTTTATTTTCTCAGCTTTTTTTAACTCCTTTCTTTCTTTCTTTCTTTTTTTGTTTCTTTCTTTTTAACTTTTTTTGTTTCTTTTCTTTTGTTTCTTTTCTTTTGTTTCTTTTCTTTGTTTCTTTCTTTTTAACTTTCTTTTTTAACTCATTTCTTTCTTTCTTTCTTTTTTTCTTTCTTTTTAACTTTTTTGTTTCTTTTCTTTTGTTTCTTTTCTTTTGTTTCTTTTCTTTGTTTCTTTCTTTTTAACTTTCTTTTTAACTCATTTCTTTCTTTCTTTCTTTTTTTGTTTCTTTCTTTTTAACTTTTTTGTTTCTTTTCTTTTGTTTCTTTTCTTTTGTTTCTTTTCTTTGTTTCTTTCTTTTTAACTTTCTTTTTTTAACTCATTTCTTTCTTTCCTTGTTTCTTTCTTCTTAACTTGTGTTTCTTTCTTTCTTTCTTTCTATCGGTAGTTTTCTATTTCTCAATAAAATTTCTCTTATTTTCTCATCTTTTTTGAACTCCTATTTGATTAAGCATATGTTTCTTACATTTCATTGTTTAACCCTTTCATTTGTTTGTTCGTGAAATATTTTATTTAGTTATAACTTTTTCATAAAAAAATGTTCGATTTTCGTTTATTTTATTCCTGCAGTTTTTTGATTCTCTGCCAATTCTCCATTTCATACTTTCTCTCGTCTCATCCCCTCTTCTTCGATCAGCTCTTTGATCTTAAGTGTCCCGATATTTATTTTGAATTTAATTTTATGGAGAGTCTTGTTTACTACTTGTACGTGGTGCTATTCATTATATATTTCTGTGTTCTCTATGGCATAGCACTGTTCATACTTGCCATACTTTAATTATATTTTTATTTTTTCTTTCGTGAATTTTCTTTAGAGCTGGGTTTCTTTATATCTTCCTTCCCCCTTTTAATTCTGTTTTTTTTTTAAATGTCATTCTTTTCCTTTATTATTTAAATTCTATGTTATTTTTTCTTTTATCATAAACCTTTCTTTATTTATTTCTCCTTTTTTGTTCTCATTTTTCTTTCATTATTTCTATCATTTTGGTAAATGTTTACGACGTAGATCAGCGTATTATAAACAACTCAACCTCCCTATGTTAAGAACGGCTTTCAGAATAAACACCGGGTTTGTATTACTGTACACATAGATTCGAAAAAGTTGTCAAAAAACAAATATATAACAAATAAATGTTATCAAAGGCATGATAATTTACTTTTCTACCAAACTGGATATAATTTTCGTGTTTTTATTCAATGGTACATGCTTATTCAGCTCGAAAAACATACAGTGTTTACCGATGTATTGGAAAATTCAAAATGGCGCCCAACTCTCTTATTAACACGGTAAGTTCGGGAAAAGGTGTTATAAATAATAAACTAGACAAAATACTGTTAGAAATTCGCTCAATATATGTTACCGTAACATAAGTTGACATATATTCGGTGGGTTTTTAATAGTATTTTGTCTAGTTTATTATTTATAACACCTTTTCCCAAACTTACCGTGGTAAAGAGAGAGTCAGACGCCATCTTGAATTTTCGATTACATCGGTAAACACTGTATGCTTTTCGAGTTGAATAAATATGTTACATTGAATAAAAACACAAAAAATATATCCAGTTTGGCAGAAAAGTAACTTATCTTGCCTTTGATACCATTTATTTGCTATGCATTGTTTTTTGACAACTTTTTTCGAATCTGTGTACAGTAATACAAACCCTAAACACCTCTTACCCAACCTTGAAAGTCGTTCTTAACATGGTGAGGTTGGGAGGGGTGTTTATTCCGAAAGCCGCTCTTAACATAGCGCTGTTTGGGGTGTTTATACTACGGTGGTGCAGGTCGTAAAAATACCAGTAGTTTATATAATCTTCATTTAACCTTTCTTTTTTTTTATTACCCTTAATTTTTTTTTCGAGTTCTTTTTAATTGTTTTTATTTCTATAATGCATTTCTGTATTCCTTTCTTATTTCTCTCCATTCTTTTTCATTTCGTTTCTGCATTTTTATTTTACGTTCTGTGATGTTGCCTTTCTTTTTTTCCTGTAATTTGGAAACTTTTTTATTTATTTTATTTTGTCATATTTCGTCATTCCTGTAATTTCTAACTTGACTTTTTAATTTATTACATAATTCATTTGATCTTATGTCCCCCATCCTGTTTGGTCATTTAGTTTATAATTTAAATCATTTAGCATAAATTTGACATCATTGTAATACCGGTAACTTTGTTTTTGTATTTTATTTAATTCATCCGATTGTCTCTGCTATTTTTCTGAGGGTGGTTTTTACGACATCGTAGTTCTATAAATCTATATTTTTATTATTCCATTTTTATGTGTATTCTGTTCTGTAAAGTAAAACAGGAAATTAAAACGGCGAAACCATACAAATGCATTGATATTCGCAATTAGAGCTTAATGTTTTAAAATTAAATGTAATTAAGAATGTTACTCCAAACATACTGACATGCCTTAAAACGGCTAACTCACCCAACACACTAGAAACTATTTGAAAATGCAATCACTTTTAAGCATAAACCAATTTCTTTGAATATTACAGCATTTTGACTTAAATAACCCGAGAAATATTGATATACAGACAAACAAAGCCACGTAAACTAAACACCGTAATAAATATTTGAGGATATAAACAGCCTGAAATATTAAACAAAAATATTAAAAATCAATTAATTCTGCCTTTAATGCCCCGAAAATGCCGTCAAAGCCATCAAGAAATCAATTTCAATCAAAATATTTTAAGATATCAAAATCTTGAAGCATACATGTTCTTGGAAAATTGTTGAATTCATCATTAAATAACCAGGAAACTGTTAGTGTAAGCGACGCCAAATAAAACACGACTAAAGCATACTCTATGAATATATATGGGAAGATATGAAGAAATTGAAGCTTCATTTTATTTTGCAAAATTACGGAGTTCGGTATTAAATTACTACAAGCATATTGATATGCCTAAACCAAAACGCTCCCGGATACGACCTAAGACTATATCCGATGGTGGGGTCCCATGTTGCGGGCCTTGGGGACTGTGGAGCCACCCTTTAATTGCCATTTCTCTCAGATCCACTCTGACCCGGAGTGGTAGTACCTGTTAGGGTCCCAACTATGGGTTAAATAGAATCTGACTTAAAAAAAATATACTCCATTAAAAATCGTTCCTCAAAATAACTAGATTCGGCATTAAGTAACCTGAAAAAGGCTTGATATGCCGTAAACCAAAAACAACCAACCAACCTAAAACAAAAGAAAAATACCAAATAACCTGAGTAAACATTTAAGGATTAAAACACGGCGAAGCGTGAATCAATTTTGCCAAAACTACTGGAGTCGGCATTTAAAAAACCCGAAAAAAATGTTGATAAATCAAAACAACGAAGGGAGACAATCGCTACACAGGAATAGTTAAAGATATAAAACAGTTTGAAGCATGATTTCATTTTCTAAAATAACTAGATCTCGCATTAATTCATCCGAACACATGTTGATATGTCGTTTAAACCACAAGGAAAAGGCAAAAAAAAAGCATGAGTTTGAATGTATTAACAATATTAAAAATGAAAAAAAATACAAAAATAACCACTGGACTCGGCATTACATTAACCGAAAAAAAGTTGATATGGTGTAAAACAAACACAACTTGTCTAAATTTTCTTTAATTCGTATTCATTATTCCACATTACCTTTTATTTTGACGTCTATTTTTTCTTTTTGAACTTTGACTTAACAAATATATTCATTTCATCCTTCATATCTGTGTTTATACAAGAACAGACACACACACACACATATATATATATATATTGAATGTCCATTTATAATTTTTAAATCTCATATATACCTATATTAAAAAAACAAAACATAATTCACCCCCTCCCGCTTTCTACTCCTCGTCTTGAAATTCAACGCTCGACCAACGTGTACTTGTCAACAGATTTAATTCCGTCTTCTTTGAATACGTTTTTAAACTCTTAAGGTAAGAGACTTTTTTTTTTCCTCATCGTACATTATAAAATCAATTTATCGGTGGACCTGAAGAATGTTAAGTTCTCTTGTTTTATATTTTCGTTTTGTTTTTCACTTTTGCAGCGGATTATTATCGAAGAGACACTAGTCTACCAGATTACATCTAATTGAAAAAGAATTCAATATTTAAATATCTGTAGCGGTGCTTAGTTTCTTATGCAAGACTCCCGTAAATCGATCACGTACTTTTAAAATCATGCAATATTTGTAGGCCAAATTTTGGAAATTAATCATTTTTTAAGTAGTTTAGCATTTTTTGGGTACGCTATTTTTAAAAGCAAAATTCGCAAAAGGTTAAACTACTTAAAAAAAAAAAAAAAGCTAAAGTCGTAGAATCTAGCTTGAAACGTCCACTTGTTCAAAAATCGGTGATTCATTTATTAGAGCGTGTAATTAGAAACTGATAACTTCCTACACCTATGTAAATATTGACTTTTCTTTCATTGTATTTGATAATTTGGTAGAGTAGTCTACATTCGATAATACTCCGATGAAAAAAAAATAAAAAAGCCAAATATAAAAAGCCATAAAGAAAAAGGGGCAAGATGCTTCTAGACTTCCAATTAACGCTTGATAAACTTTAGGCACCGCCAAAAATGGCCGAAAAATCAAGTTATTGTTTTTTAAAACGAAATTACATTTATTAAAATCCATTATTTCTGAGTAACTTTTTTTCCAGAAAGATTAAATCCTGACTTTTATTATATAGACAGCAGAATAATCTAAAACTTTTTTTTACTATTTTTAATTAAATTTTAAATGTTAAATTTTCCCCCAAAATTAAAAATTAGCGTTTTTTGTTTTGCACAAAAACGTATATAAATAGTAAACAAAAAAAAAGGTTTTTGAAAGAATTAATTAATTTATTTCTCGTCTAACTAAGATTTATGGAAATTTTCTATGGGAATATGTAAAACTATTATAATATAAGTACCTGGATTTCAAATAATTCCAGTTATTCATATAGGCAACTAGTTACTTCGAATCGAGTTGATTACTGTTTACATTTGTACTTGATGAAAAGCAAACTACGGAAGACCAAACAGGCAAAAAAAAAAAAACATATTTTTCAGTGACGAAAATTTCAATTTATTATTAACGCTGAGGCTGGCCAGTACCAGATGGGTGACCATTTGTATGAGTTTGTTTTTTTAATGTGTTTGTGTGTGGGGGTCAGGCTCTCCAAAATTTAAAGGAGAATGAAAAAATTATTTTAGCGCGTTTGGTCCACCGTAATCGAAAGGCGGCATACTTTTCCAAACTTTATCGAAAAAATAATGATATTTTTAACACAAAGGGCACAATATTTATCGAATTTTCTTTGTATCGATTCTTCAAAGCATGCGCTGTTTAATAATGGGCATTCAATATTCGTCTCGCTAAAAAGAAATTGTTAATTTATTCATCAAAGATTTTAAAATGGCCTTTTTCGTATAAATATTAAACAAGTTTTTTTTGCTTAACTTAAATTTATTATGTTACTTAACATATTCACCGAATTTCACACTTCAAAACTCAAACGCGGGATAATTTAACACAATCGAAGTTCTGATATTCAGACATCAAAATAAGGTATGCAAACAAGTTTTCTTTTTTAATCTATAATCCCATCCCTTACAACAACACAATATTTTTGTTCAGTGTCAGATGATTATTTTAAGCATATTTGGAACTCCCTCAAAACAAGGGGGGTCTGTAAGCAATGTATATATATATATATATATATATATATATATATATATCGTTTATGAAAAATAAGTAAACTGTTATAAAGGTCATTCTTCCCTTAATAATCGCTGAAAATGACGTATTGATTGGATAATTAGCTGATTTTTGGTAGATTTTTAAACAGACGGTCCGTCAAAAATACTTACCTGTCGCCCCCCCCCAGTTTTGGTGGTGCTTAATGATATTAAAGGTAAAACAATCCAGTTACTATAATTTTCTAGAAATATAATTACGCCGTAGAATACCAATAATTTCGTACGGAAAACTTTTATTTTACATGTAATAAAGTCCTTGTTTTATTAAGTCATGAGTTTCGAATAACAATTTAAAAACCGTTAAGCCCCTAACAATTTCCACATAATACATAGCACAGAATATGACAGGGATTTAGACCTACTAAACGTAATATAGTCGGAAAGAAAATGGGTTAGGATTAGGATAAGAGTTGTGGTTTGAAAACTATCACTATTTATCCCATTTTGTTTTAAGAAGAGTAAACAGACATATTAGCACGAAAAAAATATACTTAATATATTTCAATCAATGAAGATTCCGTATTTAAAATTACAAAGTCAATTCAATGCGGACTATTATTCTCATCTTTCATAGTTGTTGTTTCAGGACGTTTCGGCCAACTATTCATTCGGCCTTCGTCAGGCGGTAACCGAGAAGGGATAGGAAATCCTAATTTCCTAACTGATCTCGAGAATTACTGGCATCCATAGTTGTTGTAGTCTCGTCCTGGTAAAACAACTATGGATGGCAGCAATTGCTAAAAAACTAAGAAAGATGAGGATAATAGTCCACAATAATGAATTAATAAAATAATAATCAACTCAATAATAATGAATTCAAATTAAAGAATATAAAATCAATTCTGTATTGAATATTATATTGTATCTAATATATATATTATTGCCGGCAAGAAAAAATCCGCACTTGTAATTTCGTCAATAACTGCAAACGTAAGCTAAATTTAATGTAATTGTTCAAACAACTTATACCTCATCTGATTCGCCTTTTATTCTTCTATAATTTTACCCGTCCGTATTTGACTTTTAATTGAAATATTCTAGTGTTCACGTCACCTTTTTAAAAATAACTTGAAATTGAGGCAAAAAGAAAGTCGGCAGTAACAAATTCGCTTAAAACAGCTTTAAAGCATCTCTAATCGTAATGGTTGTTGTTCCAGGTTATACAAAGTAACATTTAATCCATATGCCACGACTTTTTTTTATTTTTTTACATTTTCACTCATAACAAGGCACATTGCCACTTTTCTGTAGGGGGCTACTATCAGGGGCAGCAACTATTGGGGTACTATGTTGGGATTTGGGCAGCAAGGTGTCGGTTCATGTTAAACTTGAACTTCTGCATGTCAGTACAGTAAGGGAAGCAGGGACCTGGAATAGAATTCCAGAATCTAGCGGTTCTGGGGAAGAAACTACTGGAGTAGAAAAATCTTTTACATCTAGGGACCTCTTATGTGTGGGGGTGGGATTTAGTTGCTTGTCGGGTTTGTCTAGTGTGTCTACGTCGTGGCAGCAAAAGTGTCTGCAGTTCGTCAGAGCATTTACCATTAACATACTTGTAGAACAGGCAGAGGGATGCAACGTTTCGTCGAGGGGACAGAGGCTGAAGCTTAGATGCCAGTTCAGGGCCGATCAGATTTGTGACTCTCTTTTGAACCTTGTCTAGGAGCGAGAGACTAGTAGCAGATGCACCAGCCCAAATGTGACAACAATACATGGGCAGATGGTGGCCTTATAGAGGTACAGGATACTTCCAGGTGTCAGCAGTTTTCTAGCACGGTAGAGAGAGCCTACTTTTTTCACAGTGGCCCTGGCAATGTTTTAAATATAATTGTTCCAACTCATGTTTCCTGTGAACGTTAGGTCAAGCAGTTTGAAAGATGTACTCTCAGACAGGGAGTCACTGACCATTGCTATTGGTGGCAGAGAAGGTTTCTTGTAATTATTGAAGGAAACCAGTTTAGTCTTGGCAGCATTGAATGTGACCATCCATTTATGTCCCTATTCCACTACAAATTGGAGGTCATCATCTAGTGTGTTTGCCATTGCTTTAGATATGTGTTCATTTGTCTTCCTGTCATGCGTGTTATAGCGTGTGGTGTCATCAGCATATATACCCATCTCAGAGGCAGTTTTGTCGAAGAGGTCATTAATAAATATTAGGGACAATAGAGGTCCAAAGATAGACCCCTGAGGCACTCCCGCATTTATATCACACTGTTTAGATGTACGACCGTCGAGGACAACCTGGATTTTTCTCTTATCTAAGAAAGATTTAATTATGTCAAGTATTCTACCAGTGATACCGTATGATTTCATTTTCCTGAGGAGACCCTTGTGCCATACCCTGTCAAAAGCCTTAGATATATCTAGAGTTACCGCTCTGTCCTCCCTCGCTTTGTCCAGTGAATAGTATATAAGTTCAGAGATTACAGTTAGGATGTCTGCTGTGGAACCGGCTTGTCTAAATTCATATTGTTTGTCAGTCCAAAGTTTAGCATCTGTAAGGTGCCTGACTAGAGCATGGTTCATTATAGTCTCAAATATTTTGGCGAAACGTGGGAAGAGGCTAATGGTGCGATAATTTGACGCGTCAGTTCTTTCGCCAGAATTCTTGAATACTGGTAACAGAGAAGCAGTTTTCCAACAGCCCGGAAATCATGATTCATTAAGGCATTTGTTGTAGAGTTTGGAGAGAACTAAAGCTACTTCGGCTGAGCACTTTTTTAATAGCACAGCTGCGATGAGATCAGGTCCCCATGCTTTTGAAGTGTCAAGGTTTTTTATGATAGCGTGTACCTGAGCAGAGGTGATTTTTAGATCGTCTTGCGTGGCGTCTGTCGGCAAATGGGGTCATTGGAAGGATGCAGTGTGGAGTTTGAGGCAAACCGCCTGGCAATCATATTAGCCTAGTCGGTTGCTGAGCAAACAACCTCGTGATTGTTGGTTAGCGGGGGAATTGTTGATTGCCCATTATTTACTACACTGTTGCAGATTTTCCAGAAGTCACGATTTCCTAATTTTTGTGCTTCGATGCGTGTTTTAGTGGTTTCAGTAAATTCTCACTTAGCTGTCGCTATTTATTTCTTAACGTTACTTCTAGCTTCTAAATAGTTCTGTTTGAACTGGATTTATGTCGGTTAAATCTGCGGTATGCATGCTGCCTTTGCGCAATGGCAGTTGCGCAAGTCGAAGTAAACCTTTGGGGAGAGTGGGGATTGCGATAAAATTTCCGCATAGGAACATGTGCTTCAATTGCTGTTTTGGACAATTCAGTGGTCTCATTTGCGCACTGTTAAGCAGAAAGAGAAAAATTATTTCCCCATGGGGCATCTCTGATGTCTGATGGCTTCCCACTCAGCCTTTTTATAATATATCGTTGTTTTGAGCACTGGCTTTTCAGTTTTGGGTCTTGAATTTAGGGCGATTTCTACCATTGTCACTGCATGGTCAGCGTTCCCGAGTAAGTTGTCAGCTTTTGTTGTACAATCCTCGGGAACTGTAGTCAGAAACAGATCTAGAAGTGATGCGTGTTGTTCTTGCTGGTCAGGGAAACGTGTTGGAAACGTAACCGTTTGTAATAAGGTGTGAGATATAGAAAAACTATGTGTTGTGCTGCCCGCTGCATCTGTGTGCGTAGAGAATCCAAGCCAGTTTTTGTGGTGAACATTAAATTCACCAAATACATGTACTTGTGCGTTAGTGTCGAGGGAGAGTGCTGTGTCTATGCTGTCAGAGACTTTGTTTATTATGGTGCAGTCCTGGGTCGAGAGGGAGTGGTAGAGAAAAGAAAAGTAGCTAATGTTATGTTGTATGTTTAGTCTACAGCACGTAAAGGCTTGATCGTCCGTTTATAGTTTTGGTTCCCTAGTCAGGATGAAGGTGTTACGAATGTAGACTCCAAGTCCGTGCATATGTCTATTAGAGTCCTTACGCAAGAGTGGGAGATAGCCAGCCATGTTAAAGTAGTTAGAGGGGATGAAGGAGTGTAGGTTAGTCTCGCTTTGTGCTAAAATATCCGGGGCATTTCTCTTAGTGATCGTCAGAAGCTCATAGATATCTACCTTTCTCATTCATCTAATCGAGAAATCGGCCGCAAATTGAAATCTGATGAGAAAACGTACTAAAGACTGTGCAAAAGCACCAAAACACCTGCATTGTTCGTGATGCCTCTAAATGTGGTCGTACTATAGTTACTTCTAACAGGGAAGACAATGCTATCAAAATCCGCAGCCTAAGAAACAGATTTAAAACGGCTCCCAAATCCAACAACAGTGTAATCTTGTTTAAAGGGATGTCTTTCTACTATCAATAACAGATTAAAGGAATTTAATTTGCGAGGGTATGTTTCAATGGTTTCTGTAAAGAACAGAAAGCGCCGTCCGGACTTCCTCAGATGCAATGAAGATCATGACTCTTCATATTGATCAGAAGTTCTTTTTAGCGACTAACGCAAGTTCAATAGGCAAGGCCGTGATAGTAGGTAGAACGTATGTCGAAGGAAAGACGAATAATTTTATTCTAGATGTTAGGATTTAACGCTGCAATGTGGTGGAGGTTCAGTCTTGGTGAGGGGCATTATTACTACCAATGATCCAGGGCCTATAGATCACTTGCAAGGTCGAATTAATTCGAGCAAGTATATTAATATGTTGACTGAAAATTTTTTTACCCCACTTATGTCGGGATTTGGATAATAAACCCATCTTCATGCAGGATAATGCTTCCATTCACACAGCTGGCAATGTCAAGATGTTCCTGGAAGAGTATGATATTCCGTGTTTAGATTGTCCTGCACAATATCCAGACCTCAATTATATCGAAAACGTATGGCATTACAGCATCCAACAGCTACACAATAATAACATTTAAAATTTGGAAGAAATTATGACAAAAATTAAAGAAAAGTAGGATGCTCTTTCCTCGAAATATTGCTGCAATCCAATTCAAGGAATTTCCAAAGAGGCTGCGAAATTGTAGATGGGCTATGCTATAAAATATTAATGCCTTCATTTTGTTCCTGTTGTGTTTGAATTGCATTAAGGTCGTAAAGATACATTAAAATAAGAATTTTCCACTGTGCGGACTTTCTATTTGCCTCCTCAATTTGAAGTTATTTTTTTTTAAATTGACTTGAACACGAGGATATTTCAATTTAAAATCAAATATGAACAGGTAAAATTAGAGATGATTAAAAGGCGAATCCAATGAGGAATAGTTTGCTTAAACAGTTATATTAAATTTAGTTAAATTTGCAGTTTCTGAAAAAAATTACAAGGGCGGATTTTCTTTTCTCCGAATGAAATCCGAAGATATGAAAAATAGATTTGATGTGGAAGGACCTGAACGCTAAACGTTTCGCCTGATTAATGCGTTTTTTTGTTTTATTTTGTCAATGACAATCCCTCTTGCAAAAGCAGCATGAATCGGGCGAAACGTTAAGCGTTCAGGTCCTCCCACCTCCAATCTATTTTATATATATATATATATATATATATATATATATATATATATATATATATTCCTTGGAATAATAAAAAATGTTAATTGATTAAAATCCAAATCAATTTTGCAAAATCGTAAGCATCAAAATAATATCACTTATTATAGAGCCCGTTCGAAAATTTGATTAACAACCCTCGGTAGAAAATTCTTTTGTAGCGTCATATTTGACGTGACACCCAACCCCACGCGTGCACACACAAACACACACACACACACACACACACACATATATATATTTGTTTTTTGTGTATTGGTGTTTATATTAGAAACCCTTTTTTTCTTTGGATGTCTTCAAGTCCAACGTTAACAAATTCCTAATGAATCGCCCCCTTAAGTAAACACTTCATGAAATCTCCACACTAACGTACTTTACTTGCAATAACCCTAACCCTTATCCCTGAGTAGCTTCCGAGCCTTGATAAGTGGTGATCACTGTGTTAAAAAAACGAAAATACAACTTTGTTACATATGGGTCGTGGAATTGCATTCATCTACAAAATATCTAACGTACATATTCTTGTAAACATTAGTTTTACTTAATTCCATATTAGCTTTTACCAGTTTTCTTATGGGATGATGCTTTTTAGTTAAATATTACATGTAATTATATTCATACAGATATTCTACATAATTATCCCATGAGAAAACCCAAAAAGGCCAATAGGGAGTTAAATAAAATGCATATTGAAAAAATATGCAAATTATCTAGGTCTTTAGCAGATAAATTCAATTACATAACCCATATGTAACAAAGTATTTTATTTTATAATGAATAAATCAAAAGGTTTTTAATATGAATATTAATTACCAAAAAATATATATTGGTTTTCAGGTCCTTAGGCTTGTGATTTTCTATCGCACTTTGTTTATTCTTGAGAGGGGTCATACGATTATCTGTAATTTGATTGTTTGCACAGCATCAGCATTGTCTCTCTTTCAAAACTTTTTTCTAATCTTAATTTTTTGAGACTTGATAATTATTTTAAACGCCTGCTATTGAACTGAAGATAATGTGTTTTGCTTCATGGAATTTTAGATATTCACAAATACTATGATAGAATTTTGTTTTAGTACTATGGTTTTATTAATAAATCATCCTTTATCAAAATGAGAACATTAACATATATTTACATATTTACATCGATTAATGTTTAATATAATTATTCAAACGTTGCTTGGTGTCGAAAACATGGCAGAATAGAAATAGCATCGGTAAAATGGCGCCGGTAAAAAAGGCAGAAGTTAATCACTAAGTAAAATGAACCAAAATTGGAACCATTCGAGAATGCTAAGCCCCTATTCCCCTAGCTTTAAATAGGGTGAAGGGCCTTACGTTATTTGGCAAAAGTCGGTTTAGTTAGGCCCATGTTAAGAAGAAACAGGGATAAGCAAAATTAGAACGTGTTATTTATTTTACAATAAATATTTATATATAATAATCTGAAAACAAAGAAAACACTGCCATAGTTACCTTAATTCAATTAAACATATTAAACCTCGAATATGGAAACCTAATTCAATGATTTAATCGCTGGCGGCAAGCTGATTGTAATTTTCTTACACCAAAAACATTTCGACTTAAAATATCTTATCCTACAGAAATTTCGAAAAAAGTGTCTCTCGTTACGCGAGAACAAGATAAAATGGCCGAGATGATATACTTTTTTCTTTGAAGTCTCGATAATGACGAAGATAAAAAATTAAACAACTCACTGGTAGAAACTCACCCAATAAATGTTACCGTAACATTTATTGGGTAGGTTTCTTCCGGTCTTTTTGTTTTATTTTTATTTTTAAGACATTATTGAGCATTTAACTTAATGACGGCTTTTTTAAATAATCTGCAGCACCTGAAGAGGGGGTTACTTATTAACTCTTATTTACTTTCACCTTTAAATTTAATTAAAAAAATAAACTTGGCAAATTGAAACTCTCGCCTAAAGTTACATTTCTGATGAAGTTTATTTTCAAGGAATGAATCTGCTTAAACACCGTTTGCTGCTAACTGTGAATCGGATACTGCCCTTTTCTTTGCCAATATTTATGAAATTATTGGTGCTTTTGTTTCGATTTTATTTCTTTTTCCCCAATTTCCCATTGTGAATTTTGTGAAAGAAAATTAGTTATTATTAGAGCGTTGGCACTTATGCAGTATAGTATGAAGCATACTTAAATAATGACGTTATTACTTTAAAATCATTCTCTGTTTAGAAAATATTTCCTAATTGAACTACATATTTTGGGGTTCAGTATTTATTAGAGGGCATCTTAGTAGCCTGTGAAAATTACACGTTTTCTGGCAAAAACAAAGAACAGAAAAAGAGACGAAAAAGCATAATACTTCTGGATTGGCTATGGTTATAAATTATGATGAAAGAGAGTGGATATATAAACTATTAAACGTTATATTTCTTATGTCTACCTTCAGAAACCTTTTCACAGCGGCTCGCTTAAAGAATCACTCAAAATATCAGAAAGATTGATCTTGATTAGTCCGTATTTATAAAAGAAATCTTATATCGGTGTAAATGCCTATACAAATAGTAGTTTTTTGTGTTTTTTTTTCTCAGGGGGAGACCTAGTGTCGGAATTATTTCACCAACAAGAAGAGAGGGGTGTAAGAAAAGGCAGTAAGGGCTTGCAACGAAATGGTGACGTTGCTTACAGTCTTTTGTTTCCTTGTAAATGTAACAATTAACAGGTAACGTTTGCCGAACAACAGTAACGAGGTAATTAGTCTGAGAGACGCCAACCAACTAGCAAGCTAGGTAACAAGGTTCTTAACTAATCACTAACCCGTACTGAGACAACTCCTTTTATACATACTAACTCTCAGTGGCGAGAATTCCAACGTGATTTCCGACGAGATTAGAATGTATGTTAAACTTAGTAGGAAATAGACACCCAGTTTCTCAGTAACGGCAAACAAAAGTTCAGTGTCGTTTCTTCCCTCCGTCCCACTCCCGGTAAGTCAAATCAATTTAAATTCGTACACTAGTCCTATTTTAAACTATGGGAATGTGAGTTTAACCGGTACTACTTATACGCCCCTAATTTCCGCTGCCAAAGTGTCATGTTTACCTATTTATTAACTTTTGCAATTTTAACCGGTTCCATTTGACCGTACTATGTTTTTGCTATCATTTTACTGGTGCTATTTTAACATAAATCTATATTCAATGAACATTATTTTGACAGTACATTAGTAAAGTAATACATTCAGAACCAAAGTCTACTGTACTGATTTAATTTTACATTCAAAATTATACGCAAAGAATCAAATGGTTTGCAAAAAGTGTAAAGGGATACGTGTAACCTTTAACCTACCCGTGAATATATACCTCAAACGATTTTTAACAAAAGATTCTTTCTGTAAACATTCGTTATTTATTTAAACACACATTTCATTGAGTCAGTGCGAACAAAGTAAACGTTTTCAAATTAATGGAGGTATTATGGTGAGATGGGCTCACCCAATCGAAAAACAGATCCATCAAAATACTTAATTTCGTTAAAATAAAAAAAAAAGTATTTTTGCAAATATTAAAATTTTCAAAATAAATATCTTTAATCTATGATAGGGTTAGAGGAAGGGACAAGCAATAATAAATAAATTCGAATCAGCTTTTCTTTCAGTTTAAGCAAAGGGCATGGGGGTAATATTTTACGACGTGCCCCAGCGTATTATAAACACCTTCCGACATAAGAGCGGCTGCCGGAATAAACACACCCCTCCAATCTCGAAAGCCGTTCTTAAACTGGGGAGGGTGGCGGGTGTTTTTTTTTCGAAAGCCGTTCGTAAACTGGGGAGGGTGGTGGGTTTTTTCCGAAAGCCGTTCTTAAACTGGGGAGGGTGCCGGGTTTTTTCCGAAAGCCGTTCTTAAACTGGGGAGGGTGGCGGGTTTTTTTCCGAAAGCCGTTCTTAAACTGGGGAGGGTGGCGGTTTTTTTTCCGAAAGCCGTTCTAAACATGGGGATGGTTGTGGGTGTTTATACTACGTGTTTATACCGGAATTTTTTTACCGTTACCTTTCAGACAGTGCCTGCATCTTGTTTCTTTTTTTCTTTTTTTCCAACTGTTCGTTTCGTCTGCCATGAGATTAACCAAACCCGCCCGTCCCGACACTAGCTTAAAAGTCTCTCGCTGTCATTGCGGGGTTACATGTCCATCTCACCTAATACGATTTTTCTTTCTACTTCACTACACGCTAGTCGTAGCCACCCATTTTTTGTCGTCGACTTTACACGTCCATGTTCTAAGGTACCAACGTTGTGTTTCTCCTGATCACGTGGTTTTCTTTTATTCTTTTCTTTTTGTTTCGCAAGCTCGCGCACACTTACTAATTTGCATATTTGCTGCTAATATCTTCGCAAGCAAGATATCGTACCGTTCTTGCTTATATTTTTCCACGCGATCATACGCGCTTTGTTACACTATTACATAAAGTGCAAACGGTTGTGTGTTCGTATGTTTGCATGTTTGCTGAAACTTGAAAGAAAACGCACCAACTACATAAACACTTAATAAAATTTTATATAGAGTAACCACCTAAACAGAGGATTTTGTTTTTTAATCAGCTTAACCCCAGAAAAATTCTAAAATTTAAAAATCCCCTGCTCACTAATATAAAAAAGGTTTTAAAAGGGTTCAAATTAATAGACAGAACTATGGAAATATTGATGTGTAAATTGCGGCTAATTTAAATAAAATTAAAGGTAGTTCAAGCAAACTCTATATCGAAACTGATGAATATTTTATCATGCATTTTATTTGCGTGATATGTAGAGACGAAATAGCTTTATGGAAGATATTTGATTCACTCAAACAATTACGTAACGATATATTCATTCATATATGATTTATGCCTTGTTCGAGAGTTTGCCCAGTAATATTGTTATAGTTTTCAAGGATGACATTTTTTATGATAGAAATCCTATAGATTCGCTTGACCTAAAGATCTAGAAAGGAAAACAAATACTACTTTAAGATCAGAAACTAGATAAAATTACGTGTTAGATAGATTCTGACCCAGAATAAAGAATCCTTCCCTCTTTCTAAGAAACATTGTATCTTGAATATGAGAACTAAAGGAAAATTGAGGTCAGCGAGTGTTACAAGGTTGTCAATAATAAACCCTAATACACGTTCCAATCTCCTATTAATATTGAACGCATAATTAGAAAGCAGCATGACCTGTAGAAATTTCACGGGATAGAAATTACATTTAATCAACAAATATGTGTTGATAAATATGTTTCTGGATAGCGCATTTTTTTTTTGTACATTAAACTAATAACACGAAGGAAATATGAGTTTCAATTAAATTTAATAATGTATATTGTATTTATAAATATAGAATTAGTCTAAATGAGATAACTTCAATAAGTACTAATAAATACCAAGAAAGTAATATTGTGCTATATAATTCAATACAATTAATAAAATTACATTGTAAGCAATAAAAAAAAAATAATTTACTCATTTAGTCCTACGCCTCTTTGTAGACACTTTCTTTATGTTGTCTCGTTTCTTTAGAATTTTTCTTTTTATAAAATCTTTATCGAACTTCTCTTCTCAGTGAAGAACCGCTATTCGTACGACTTTCTTTCTAATACCATTGCAACGATGACTATATATGATCATTATACAAAAACATGGCAATATAAAAGGGTAATTCCTCTTATAGTCTTGTTCAGGGTTGTAAAATTGTTAAAGACGGATTTCGCGAATTTGTTTAATTTGGAAATAGTTTGTATGAAAGGAACAAACAAAAGGAAGCTTCTATAGATAATTTTTATTTTTTATTTTTGCAGGTTCGTGTGCAGTGGGTGTTTATACCTGTATTCATACGTGACATAATGGAACACACACATGAAGCAATTCAATCTCAAAAGGTAAGGTTTTACTATATGAAGGCGTTGATTTATATTAAAAAAAAAAGGTAAAAAGTTTAGTAACTGATCGGAACGTATGGATTCTGAACAAGTCGACTTGTCGTGCTGATTCTGCGAGTGTATTTTCTGTCATTATTAGTTACGTATAATGCCAGTAAGTTATGCACATTTATGACCAAAATTTTTTCAGTTTTTATTTTTTATGCGTGTTTGGTATATATAAATATAGTTGCCAAGGCTGCTGCGAAGAATTAATAGAAAACTATTAACGCCTAAAAATATCCTGTACCTCTATAAAGCCACCATTCACCCATATATGGAGTACTGTTGTCACATTTGGGATAGTGCATCTGCTAATTACCTCTCACTTCTTGACAGGGTAGAAAAGACTCGCCAACCTGATAGATCCTGGACTACCATTTACGCTTCAGCCTCTGTCCTATCGACGAAAATGTTGCACCCCTCTACCTATTCTACAAGTACTTTAATGGTGAATGCTATGACGAACTACAAGCACTTGTACCCCCTCGACGTGAATACCTCCGACAAACCCGACAAGCAGCTAAATCCCACTTCTTCACAGTAGAGATCACTAGGTGTAAGAAAGCCTTCTACTCCAATCGTTTCTTCCCCCAGAACTGCTAAACTTAGGAATTCGCTTCGGGGATTCTGCTTTCCCAAATGTACTGACATGCAGAAGTTCAAGTGTAATGTTAACAGATATCTTGCCACTTATCTGTCTTCATAATACCTCTGAAACTTAAGTCCCCGATAGTAGCACCCTACTCCACAGTGACACTGTGCCTTGTTTGGGGTGACATGAAATTCCTAACGTCACATAATATTTATTAACTAGGATCAATCGTTAAGAGTCGTGTTCATTACGCAGACATGGCAATTCACAAATGTCCCTGGTAGGTAGGACAAGCAATTTCATACAACAGCTACGTGCTGTCTATATTAATAATTTTCGTAGATTGAAGCACATGATTGCATTTATTTAAGAGATTTTTATTTGCCCATCGATATTCTCGTTTAACTACGAATAAATTAAGGGATAAAATATTAATATATTTTTTTTACAAAACTACACAGATTGATAGTTTGTAACACACAATAACATACACCTCCTCGTCTATATATATATATATATATATATATATATATATATATATATATATATATATATATAAAAGCGAAAATGTGTGTATGTATGTATGTAGGTATGTTTGTAAGTGTTTGTGTGTTCGCTAAAAACTTTCGACAGACACGACTAAAGTTCACAAACTCTGTATCATATTGAACCCCATCCTTCGCACGAAAAATATCGAATAATTGGCCAAAAACCTTCATTTTTTTCACCCCGAAATCGATAATTCTCGACAAGAGGGGTTCAATAAAAACCGCCTCCTCGTGACCACGACAAGTTCTACGCATGCGTCAGATGACGTCATGACCTGATTTACTTTAAATAGTTGAAGACCTGACTAAATTTTATGTACGTCGCGGTAGCTCAGTTGGTTAGCTCGTTGGTTCGTTATCTAAACGTTTTGGGTTCGAATCGTGGGGTGAGAGGTCTCCTTTTTTTTCGAATTTTTTAAATTTAAATATTTAGCCAGTGTTAAGCAATTTTTCCACGTAACGTTCTTTTTTGTTTTTTTTTTGTTTTTTTTTTTGTACTTTGCTTATTCTTAGCGGAGCCCAAAAACACACGGGTACCCACCGATTTTTTAAATTTTAATATCGAAACAGGCTTATTTAAGCTATTTTTCAGGTGTTTTTTATTTTAAAGTTCATTTTTCTGTTTTCGTTTTCGTTTTTTTCTATTTTTACATTTAATATCATTCGTTTGCCTTACGTTAGTTTTTTTTGTTTTTTTTCGATGTTTTTATTACCTCAACCGCTTAAGTTTTAAAGTTCGTTTTTATGTTTTCTTTTTATACTTCGCCTATGACAAATAAACCTGGTCAGTGACCTCATTTGCTGAATAGCAATTGCTTGTAAGCAATAGCTATTCAGCAAATGAGTTGTATGTTTTCTTTTTTTACTTCGCTCATAACAAACAAACCTGGTCAGTGACCTCATTTGCTGAATTGATGTATCGTCGTCGTTGTAACTCTCTAAAACTTCCGTGCGGGCTCATGTTAATTTGGCTCTTTCTTAAATAAATTAAAACATCTTTCAGTAACTCATAATGGCTG
Source organism: Euprymna scolopes (assembly GCF_053919585.1). NCBI lineage: Eukaryota > Metazoa > Mollusca > Cephalopoda > Sepiida > Sepiolidae > Euprymna > Euprymna scolopes. Next base: position 11,161,520 of record NC_136523.1, on the reverse strand, counting down.
GCCGAAGGGTTTATGTTTTTTCACATTTTATTTTAAAACTTCGCCTTAGGGATCGGGGTTCGTTCCCCCGCCCGTTTCCTTTTTATATAACAGAACACACACCTCCAAACACCCGGGAAACGCCGGGTACACCCGCTAGTGTGTATATATATATATATATATATATATATATATATATATATATATACGCGTGAGCGCGTGTATATGTGTAATATATATAATATATACATGTATGTGTATATATAATATATATAACATATATGTGAATGTATGTACATAAACATGTATTTGTATATATACTATATGTGTATGTATATATACATGCATGTGTATATACAATATATATAATGTATATGTGTATATATACATGTGTATATGTACATATATATATATATGTGTGTATATATGTATATATACATTTGTATGTATGTATACATGTGTGTATGTGTATATATATACATGTGGGTATGTAAATAAATATGTGTATATATATATGTATATATACATACATGTGTGTATATATATACACATGTATATATACATGTATGTATATGGACATGTATATATACATGTATATATATACGTGTGTATATATACGTGTATATACATGTATATGTATATATATATGTGTGTATATATGTGTGTATATATACATGCGTGTATGTATATACGTGTATATGAATATACACGTATGAATGTGTATATATCTAATATACATATTAATAATTGTGTATGTATATACATGTATATACATGTAGGTGTATATATTATATATAATATGTATGTGTGTATATGTATACATGTATTCGTGTGTATATATCTAATATACATATATATGTGTGTGTGTATATACATGTATGCATGTGTATATATCTAATATATATGTATATATGTATGTGTGTATATATACAGGTATGCATGTGTGTATATATATATATATATATATATATATATGTGCGTGTATATATACAAAAATGCATCTGTATATATCTAATATGTATATATGTGTATGTGTATATATACATGTATGCATATGTATATATATAATATATATATATGTGTTTATATATACATGTATGCATCTGTATATATAATATACATATATATATATATGTGTGTGTATATACATGTATGCATGCGTATATATCTAATATATATATATATGTATGTGTGTGTATATACATGTATGCATGCGTATATATCTAATATATGTATATGTATGTGTGTATATATATATGTATCTGTGTATATACATGTATGCATGTGAATATATCTAATATATGTATGTGTGTATATATATGTATCTGTCTATATACATGTATGCATGTGAATATATCTAATATATATATATGTATGTGTGTGTATATATATGTATGTGTGTATATACATGTATGCATGTGTATATATCTAATATATATATATATGTGTATACACATGTATGCATGTGTATATATCTAATATATATATATATATATATATGTATGTGTATATACATGTATGCATGTGTATATATCTAATATATATATATCTATATATATATATATGTGTGTATGTGTGTATATACATGCATGCATGTGTATATATCTAATATATATATATATATATCTGTGTATATATACATGTATGCATGTGTATATTTCTAATATATGTATATGTGTGTGTATATATGCATGTGTATATTTCTAATATATATCTGTGTATATATACATGTATGCATGTGTATATTTCTAATATATGTATATGTGTGTGTATATATGCATGTGTATATTTCTAATATATATATGTATGTGCGTATATATACATGTATGCATGTGTATATATCTAATATATATATGTATGTGTGAGTGTATATATGCATGTGTATATATCTAAGATATATATGTATGTGTTTATATATATATATCTAATATATAAATGTACGTGTGTGTGTATATATACATGTATGCATGTGTATATATCTAATATATATATATATATATATATATGTATGTGTGTATATACATGCATGCATGTGTATATATCTTATATATATATATATATATATGTATGTGTGTATATACATGCATGCATGTGTATATATCTAATATATATGTATGTGTGTATATATATATATCTAATATATACATGTACGTGTATGTATATATACATGTATGCATGTGTATATATCTAAGATATATATGTATGTGTGTATATATGCATGTGTATATATCTAATATATATATATATGTGTATATACATGTATGCATGTGTATATATCTAATATATATGTATGTGTGTGTATATATATATATCTAAAATATAAATGTACGTGTGTGAATATATACATGTATGCGTGTGTATATATCTAATATACATATATATGTGTGTGTGTATGTGCATGTATGCATGTGTATATATCTAATATATATATATATATATATATATATATATATATATATATGTGTGTGTATATATACATGTTTGCATCTGTATATATCTAATATATATATATATATATTTATGTGTGTATATATGCATGTATGCATCTGTATATATCTAATATATATATATAAATATATATATATCTATGAGTGTGTATATATACATGTATGCATGTGTATGTATCTAATATATATATATATGTATGAGTGTGTATATATACATGTATGCATGTGTATATATCTAATATATATATATGTATGAGTGTGTATATATACATGTATGCATGTGTATATATCTAATATATATATATATATGTATGAGTGTGTATATATACATGTATGCATGTGTATATATCTAATATATATATATATATATGTATGAGTGTGTATATATACATGTATGCATGTGTATATATCTAATATATATATGTATGTGTGTGTATATATACATGTATGCATCTGTATATATCTAATATATATATATGTGTATATATACATGTATGCATCTGTATATATCTAATATATATATATGTGTATATATACATGTATGCATCTGTATATATCTAATATATATATATATGTGTGTATATATACACGTATGCATGTGTCTATATCTAATATATATATGTATGGATATATATATATGTATGCATGTGTATTACTTATATATATATGTATGCGTGTATACATGCATGTGTATTACTTATATATATATATGTATGTGTGTATATATGCATGTGTATATTTCTAATATATATATGTATGTGTGTATATATGCATGTGTATATATCTAATATATATATATGTATATATACATGTATGCATTTTTCTATATCTAATATATATGTATATATGTATGTGTGTATATATACATGTATGCATGTGTATATATCTAATATACATATATATATATATATGTATGTGTCTGTGTATATATACATGTATGTATGTGTATATATCTAATATATATATATGTGTGTGTGTGTATATGTGTGTGTATATATATGTATGCATGTGTATATATATAATATATATATGTATGTGTGTTTATATATATGTATGCATGTGTATATATCTAATATATGTGTGTGTATATATATGTATGCATGTGTATATATCTTATATATGTATGTGTGTTTATATATATATATGTATGTGTGTTTATATATATATGTATGCATGTGTATATATCTAATATATATGTATGTGTATATATATATGTATGCATGTGTATATATATAATATATATATGTATGTGTGTATACATGTATGCATGTGTATATATCTAAAATATTTATGTATGTGTGTATATATACATGTATGCATGTGTATATATCTAAAATATGTATGTGTGTATATATACATATATGCATGTGTATATATCTAAAATATGTATGTGGGTATATATACATGTATTATGTGTATATATCTGCTATATATAGGTGTGTGTATATATATATACATATATGCATGTGTATATATCTAATATATATATAATATGTATACGTGTGTGTATATATACATGTAGGTGCATATATAAAATATGTATGTTTATACTCGTGTGCATATATTTTTAATATATATATAATATGTATGATATATTTTTTAATATATCATATGATATACATGTATGGATATCCATATATACTTATATGTGCGCATGTATATATAATATATATGCATACATGTATATGTGTATATCTAATATGTATGTATATATATGCATATTTGTATATAATATATATGTGTATCTATATATACATATATATGTGTGTATATATAATATGTCTTTATATATAATATGTGTCTTTATATATACAATGTGTGTATATATAATGAGTATGCATATATAGTATAGATATGGGTATATATTATATATAATATGTATGGGTGGGTATGTATATATACATGTTTATATAATATATAGGATATGTATGTGTGTATTTATATATACATATATATGTATATATAATAAATAAAATATGTGTGTATGTATATATATACATGTATATGCTTATATATAATAAATAAAATATATATGTGTATATATACATGTATATGTCTATATATATAATAAATAAAATATATATGTGTATATATACATGTACATGTGAATATATAATAAATAAAATATATGTGTATGTATATATTCATGTATATGTATATATGTAATAAATAAAATATGTATGTTTGTATGTATATATACATTTATGTATAATACATACAATGTATATGTGTGTATATATACATGTATATATATAATAAATAAAATATATATGTGTGCATATATACATTCATATGTATATATAAATTAAATATATATGTGTATATATACATATATGCAATATATAATAAATAAAATATGTGTGTATGTATATATACATGTATATGTATATAATATATAAAATGTATGTGTATGTATATATATATATCTGTTAATTTATATATATATATAATATGTATGTAAACAAACATGTATATGTATATATAACATATATAATGTGTGTATTTATATATACATGGAGATGTATAGATATAATAGATAAAATATGCATGTGTGTATGAATATGTAAATTTATATATAATATATAAAATAAGTGTGTATGTATATACACATGTATTGGTATATATATATATATAATATAAAATATATAGATGTATGAATATATAATTGATAAAATATGTATGCGTGTATATATATATGTATATATATAATATATAAAATATAAATGTGTTTGTGTATATATACATGTATATGTATATATATATATAATATATTAAATATGTATGTGTATGTATATATACATATTTATAATATATTAAATATGTATGTTTATGTATATATACATATATATAATATATTAAATGTGTATATGTGTATGTATATATACATATAATATATCAAATATATGTATGAATGTATATATGTATATATAATATATAAAATATATGTGTATGTATATATACATGTATATATATGGTATATAAAATATATACAACTGTATGTATATATAATATATAAAATATATGTGTATATATATACATGTATATATATCATATATAAAATATGTGTATGTATATATACAACTCTATTTATATATAATATATAAAATATGTGTGTATGTATATATACATGCATATGTATATATAATATATAAAATATGTGTATGTATATATACATGTATATGTATGTATAATATATAAAATATGTGTATGTATATATACAGGTATATGTATGTATAATATAAAAAATATGTGTATGTATATATACATGTATATGTATATATAATATATAAAATATGTGTATGTATATATACATGTATATGTATATATAATATATAAAATATGTATATATACATGTATATGTATATATAATATATAAAATATGTATATTTATAAAATATGTATGTGTGTATGTATATATATACATGTATATGTATCTATATATAAAATGTGTGCTTGTATATAAACATTTATATGTATATATAATATATAACATGTGTATGTATATATATACATTTATATGTATATATAATATATGAAATGTGTATCTGTGTATATAATATAATATGTATGTGTGTACGTATATATACATGTATATTCATATACATATATATATAACATATAAAATGTGTGTATGTTTTTATACAGGTATATGCATGTTTGTATTTGTGTATTGTACGAGCCCTTCCTAGTCTTGCAGAAAAACACGCGTTTACATATCTAGACATTTTTCGTCTCATACACATGAGTTCACACAATCATAAGCGCACGTACACACACGTAGATATATTCACGTTCACTCACTCACATTCACATGCATACACACACACCCTAATGTTCACACGTGCACGCAGACATTGGCAACGCCAATTTCCCTTTTAAGGAAATCCCCACACGCGCAAAAGACCACCGGAAAAAAAAACTATAAATGCAAGAGGCATAAGCTGTTTTTTCTCTTTTCGATTCAGCTTCTGAGCTGGGCGTTTATGGGTACGGGGTACGCGCGCCAGCGGTCGTCACGTCCCTGCTAATATTAGTAGGGGCAATAGTCAACAGACAGCACGCACACCTTACACGCTTTCTATCTCCGTTGCCTGGATTGCTATTCTTTCGCTCTCTCTACAACAATAGACTTTCTCTCTCACCACCTTACAGTGAGAGACCAGCGACAAACTTGATTGAGTTTCTCACTCTCTCTATAGCAACAGACTTTCCTTCTCAGCAGTTAACAAAGTAAAAACGTGCTGTACCGTTTTCTTTCATTTGTTTCTTAATGTTATAACTTCTAGTTCGTTTAATTAAATTTAACACTTTGTTCCTGTCTTCCTCAAGACAATTATTTCCTAACGACTAGGGGATATATATAATATATCCACCAGTCAACAACAATATATATATAAATATTTATAATATATATTTCTGTATATATAAAAAAAATATATATATAATTCTGTATATATATTCATGTATGTATGTGTATATATATAATATATACACATATGTGTGTGACTGTATGTGTATATATACATGTATGTATGCATATATACATGTATGTATGTATATATACATGTATGTATGTATATATACATGTATGTATATATACATGTATGTATGTATATATACATGTATGTATGTATATATACATGTATGTATCTATATATACATGTATGCCTGTGTGTATATACATGAATGTAGGTGTGTATATATATATGTATGTATGTTTGTGTATATATACATGTGTGTATGTTTGTGTATATATACATGTATGTTTGTGTATATATACATGTATGAATATTTGTGTATATATACATGTATGAATGTTTGTGTGTATATATACATATGTATATATACATGTATATGTGTATATACATGTATGTATGTATATGTGTATATACATGTATGTATGTATATGTGTATATACATGTATGTATGTATATGTGTATATACATGTATGTATGTATGTATATGTGTATATACATGTATGTATGTATGTGTGTATATACATGTATGTATGTGTGTGTATATACATGTATGTATGTGTGTGTATATACATGTATGTATGTGTGTGTATATACATGTATGTATGTGTGTGTATATACATGTATGTATGTGTGTATATATACATGTATGTATGTGTGTATATATACATGTATGTATGTGTCTATATATACATGTATGTATGTGTCTATATATACATGTATGTATGTGTGTATATATACATGTATGTATGTGTGTATATATACATGTATGTATGTGTGTATATATACATGTATGTATGTGTATATATATACATGTATGTGTGTATATATATACATGTATGTGTGTGTATGTATATACATGTATGTATGTGTGTATATATGTATGTGTGTATATATACATGTATGTATGTGTGTATATATACATGTATGTATGTGTGTGTATATATACATGTATGTATGTGTGTGTATATATACATGTATGTATGCGTGTGTATATATACATGTATGCATGTGTGTGTATATATACATGTATGCATGTGTGTGTATATATATACATGTATGCATGTGTGTGTATATATACATGTATGTATGTGTGTGTATATATACATGTATGTATGTGTGTATATATACATGTATGTATGTGTGTATATATACATGTATGTATGTGTGTATATATACATGTATGTATGTGTGTATATATACATGTATGTATGTGTGTATATATACATGTATGTATGTGTGTATATATACATGTATGTATGTGTGTATATATACATGTATGTATGTGTGTATATATACATGTATGTATGTGTGTATATATACATGTATGTATGTGTGTGTATATATACATGTATGTATGTGTGTATATATATACATGTATGTATGTGTGTATATATATACATGTATGTATGTGTGTATATATACATGTATGTATGTGTGTATATATATACATGTATGTATGTGTGTATATATACATGTATGTATGTGTGTATATATACATGTATGTATGTGTATATATACATGTATGTATGTGTATATATACATGTATGTATGTGGGTATATATATACATGTATGTATGTGTGTATATATGTATGTGTGTGTGTATATATGTATGTATGTGTATATATGTATGTATGTGGGTATATATGTATGTATGTGGGTATATATGTATGTGTGTGTGTATATATGTATGTATGAATGTGTATATATGTATGTATGTGTATATATGTATGTATGTGTGTGTATATATGTATGTATGTGTGTGTATATATGTATGTATGTGTGTGTATATATGTATGTATGTGTGTGTATATATGTATGTGTGTGTATATATGTATGTGTGTATATATACATGTATGTGTGTATATATGTATGTGTGTATATATACATGTATGTATGTGTATATATGTATGTGTGTATATATACATGTATGTATGTGTATATATGTATGTATGTATATATATACATGTATGTATGTGTATATATGTATGTATGTATATATACATGTATGTATGTGTATATATGTATGTATGTATATATACATGTATGTATGTGTATATATGTATGTATGTATATATACATGTATGTATGGGTGTGTATATATACATGGATATATGTGTGTATATATACATGTATGTATGTGTGTATATATACATGTATGTATGTGTGTATATATATACATGTATGTGTGTATATATACATGTATGTATGTGCGTGTATATATACATGTATGTGTATGTGCGTGTATATATACATGTATGTATATGTGCGTGTATATATATACATGTATGTATATGTGCGTGTATATAGACATGTATGTGTATGTGCGTGTATATATACATGTATGTATATGTGCGTGTATATATATATACATGTATGTATATGTGCGTGTATATAGACATGTATGTATATGTGTGTATATATACATGTATGTATATGTGTGTATATATACATGTATGTATATGTGTGTATATATACATGTATGTATATGTGTGTATATATACATGTATGTATATGTGTGTATATATACATGTATGTATATGTGTGTATATATACATGTATGTATATGTGTGTATATATATACATGTATGTATATGTGTGTATATATATACATGTATGTATATGTTTGTATATATACATGTATGTATATGTGTGTATATATATACATGTATGTATATGTGTGTATATATATACATGTATGTATATGTGTGTATATATATACATGTATGTATATGTGTGTGTATATATACATGTATGTATATGTGTGTATACATATACATGTATGTATATGTGTGTATATATACATTTATGTATATGTGTGTATATATACATGTATGTATATGTGTGTATACATATACATGTATGTGTATGTGTGTATACATATACATGTATGTGTATGTGTGTATACATATACATGTATGTGTATGTGTGTATATATACATGTATGTATATGTGTGTATATATACATGTATGTATATGTGTGTATATATATACATGTATGTATATGTGTGTATATATACACATGTATGTATATGTGTGTATATATACATGTATGTATATGTGTGTGTATATATACATGTATATGTGTGTATATACATGTATGTATTAGTGTATATATACATGTATGTATTAGTGTATATATATACATGTATGTATGTGTGTATATATATATACATGTATGTATGTGTGTATTTATATACATGTATGTATGTGTGTATATATATATATATGTATGTATGTGTGTATATATATACATGTATGTATATGTGTGTATATATATACATGTATGTATATGTGTGTATATATATACATGTATGTATATGTGTCTGTATATATACATGTATGTATATGTGTCTATATATACATGTATGTATATATGTGTATATATACATGTATGTATATGTGTATATATACATGTATGTATATGTGTATATATGTACATGTATGTATATGTGTATATATATACATGTATGTATATGTGTATATATACATGTATGTATATGTGTATATATGTACATGTATGTATATGTGTATATATGTACATGTATGTATATGTGTATATATGTACATGTATGCATATGTGTATATATGTACATGTATGTATATGTGTATATATGTACATGTATGTATATGTGTATATATGTACATGTATGCATATGTGTATATATGTACATGCATGTATATGTGTATATATATGCATGCATGTATATGTGTGTATATATACATGTATGTATATGTGTATATATACATGTATGTATATGTGTGTATATATACATGTATGTATATGTGTGTATATATACATGTATGTATATGTGTGTATATATACATGTATGTATATGTTTGTATATATACATGTATGTATATGTGTGTATATATACATGTATGTATATGTGTGTATATATACATGTATGTATATGTGTGTATATATACATGTATGTATATGTGTGTATATATACATGTATGTATATGTGTGTATATATACATGTATGTATATGTGTATATATACATGTATGTATATGTGTATATATACATGTATGTATATGTGTATATATACATGTATGTATATGTGTGTATATATACATGTATGTATATGTGTATATATACATGTATGTATATGTGTATATATACATGTATGTATATGTGTGTATATATACATGTATGTATATGTGTATATATACATGTATGTATATGTGTATATATACATGTATGTATATGTGTGTATATATACATGTATGTATATGTGTTTATATATACATGTATGTATATGGGTGTATATATACATGTATGTATATGTGTGTATATATACATGTATGTATATGTGTGTATATGCATATGTGTATATATACATGCATGTATGAGTGTGTATGTATACATGTATGTATGTTTGTATGTAAGCATGTATGTGTATATATAATGTGTGTATGCATGTATTTATATACGTGTATGCATATTTGTGAATATATCTATATAACATATATGTGGGTATACACATATGTGTGTATATGTGTATATAATATGTGTATATAATATATATTGGTGTGTATATATGCATGGGTATATATATGATATAGATGCGTGCATGCATATATGGGTATATATAATATATATGTGTGTATACATGTATGGGTATATAGATAATGTATATGTGTGATTACATGTATGGATATATAGTTAATGTATATGTGTGTATACATGTATGGGTATATAGATAATGTATATGTGTGTATACATGTATTGGTATATAGATAATGCATATGTGTGTATACATGTATGGGTATATAGATAATGTATGTGTGTATACATGTGCGGGTATATAGATTATGTATATGTGTGTATATAATATATGTGTGTATACATGTATGTGTGTATACATGTATGTGTGTATATATAATATATATGTCTATACAAGTATGTGTATATATATGTGTGTATGTATACATATGTATGTAAACATATAATATAAATGTGTGTATGTATACATGTATGTGCATGTATACCTGTGTATATCTAATATACATGTATGTGTATGTATACATGTGTATATATAATATATATGTGTGTATGTATACATGTCTCGGTATATACTGTATATGTGTGTATGTATACATGTATGTGTATATATAATATATGTGTCTATGTATACAGTATGTGTATATATAATGTATATGTATATGTATATATGTAGGTGTATATATAATATATCCATATGTATACATGTGTGTATGTATACATATGTGTATATATAATTTGTTTGTTTGTGTGTATGTATAGATGTATTTGTATATATAAGGTATATGTGTATGTATACATGTAGGTGTATATATAATATATATATATATATGTGTGTGTATGTAAACATGTATATGTATATAATATATATATATATATTTGTAGCTATACATGTATGCGTCTATATAATATATATTTGCCTATGTATACATGTATGTGTATGTATAGTATATATGTGTGAGTATGTATACATGTATGTGTATAGATGATAGGTATGTGTGTATATACACATGTATATGTATAGAAAATATATGTGTGTGGGTATATATATACATGTATCTGTATAGATAATATATATGTGTGTGGTTGTATACATGTATGTGTATAGATAATAGATATGGGTGTATGTATACATGTATGTGTATAGATAATAGATATATGTGTACGTATACGTGTATGTTTATAGATAATATGTGAGTGTATGTATACAAGTATGTATATATATTATATATGTGTTTGTATACATGTATGTGTATATTAAATATATGTGTGTATACATGTATGTGTATATACCATATATGTGTTTTTGTATACATGTATATGTATATATAATATATGTGTTTATGTATACATGTATGTGTATATATAATATACGTGTTTATGTATACATGTTTGTGTATATATAATATATGTGTGTATGTATACATGTATGTGTATATATATGGGTGTATGTATACATATGTGTATATATATATATATGTGTGTACGTATACATGTATGTGTATATATATATGTGTGTGTATGTATACATGTATGTGTATATATGTGTGTATGTATACCCGTGTGTGTATATATATATGTGTGTATGTATATACGTATGTGTATATATATGTATGTATACACGTATGTATATATATATGTATGTATGTATACACGTATGTGTATATATATGTATGTATGTATGTATAAATGTATGTGTATATGTATGTATGCATGTATGTGTATATATATTAAGTATGTATGTATACATTTATGTGTATATATATAATATATATGTATGTATACATGTATGTGTATATATAATATATATGTATGTATGTATACATGTATGTGTATATATAATATATATGTATGTATGTGTACATGTATGTGTATATATAATATGTATGTATATATATAATATATATGTATGTATGCAAACATGTATGTGTATATATAATATATATGTATGAATGTATACATGGATGTGTATATATAATATATATGTATGTATTTATACATGTATGTGTATATATAATAGATATTTAGGTATGTATACATATATGTGTATATATAATATATATGTATTTATACATGTATGTGTATATATAATAGAAATGTATGTATGTATACATATATGTGTATATATAATAGATATGTATGTATACATATATGTGTATATATAATATATATGTATGTATACATGTATGTGTATATATAATATATATATGTATGTATACATGTATGTGTATATATAATGTATATGTATGTATGTATACATGTATGTGTGTATGTATACATGTATATGTATATATAATATATATGTATGTATACATGTATGTGTATATATAATATATATGTATGTATATATACATGTATGTGTATATATAATATATATGTATGTATGTATACATGTATGTGTGTATATAATATATGTGTATGTATGTATACATGTATGTGTGTATATAATATATGTGTATGTATGTATACATGTATGTGTGTATATAATATATATGTATGTGTGTATACATGTATGTGTGTATATAATAAATATGTATGTATACATGTATGTGTATATATAATATATCTGTATTTATGTATACATGTATGTGTATATATAATATATATGTATGTATACGCATATGTGTATATATAATATATATGTATATATGTATACGTATATGTGTATATATAATATATATGTATGTATGTATACGTATATGTGTATATATAATATATATGTATGTATGTATACGTATATGTGTATATATAATATATATGTATGTATGTATACATTTATGTGTATATATAATATATATGTATGTATGTATACATTTATGTGTATATATAATATATATGTATGTATGTATACATTTATATGTATATATATTATATATATGTATGTATGTATACATTTATGTGTATATATAATATATATGTATGTATGTATACATTTATATGTATATATACATTATATATATATGTATGTATGTATACATTTTTGTGTATATATAATATATATGTATGTATACATGTATGTGTATATAAATTATATTTGTATGTATGTATACATGTATGTGTATATAAATTATATTTGTATGTATGTATACATGTATGTGTATATATAATATATATGTATGTATACATGTATGTGTATATATAATATATATGTATGTATACATCTATGTGTATATATAATATATATGTATGTATACATGTATGTGTATATATAATATATATGTATGTATACATGTATGTGTATATATAATATACATGTATGTATGTATACATGTATGTGTATATATAATATATATGTATGTATGTATGTATACATGTACGTGTATATATAATATATATGTATGTATGTATACATGTATGTGTATATATAATATATATGTATGTATACATGTATGCGTATATATAATATATATGTATGTATGTATACATGTATGCGTATATATAATATATATGTATGTATGTATACATGTATGCGTATATATAATATATATGAATGTATATATACATGTATGTGTATATATAATATATATGTATGTATACATGTATGTGTATATATAATATATATGTATGTATGTATACATGTATGTGTATATATAATATATATGTATGTATGTATACATGTATATGTATATATAATATATATGTATGTATACATGTATGTGTATATATAATATATATGTATGTATACATGTATGTGTATATATAATATATATGTATGTATACATGTATGTGTATATATAATATATATGTATGTATACATGTATGTGTATATATAATATATATGTATGTATACATGTATGTGTATATATAATATATATGTATGTATACATGTATGTGTATATATAATATATATGTATGTATGTATACATGTATGTGTATATATAATATGTATGTATTTAGGTATACATGTATGTGTATATATAATATATATGTATTTAGGTATACATGTATGTGTATATATAATATGTATGTATGTATACATGTATGTGTATATATAATATATATGTATTTAGGTACACATGTATGTGTATATATAATATATCTGTATGTAGGTACACATGTATGTGTATATGTAATATATATGAATGTATGTAGGTACGCATGTATGTGTATATGTAATATATATGTATGTAGGTACACATGTATGTGTATATGTCATATATATGTATGTAGGTACACATGTATGTGTATATGTAATATGTATGTATGTAGGTACACATGTATGTGTATATGTAATATGTATGTATGTATGTAGGTACACATGTATGTGTATATGTAATATGTATGAATGTATGTAGGTACACATGTATGTGTATATGTAATATGTGTGAATGTATGTATACATGTATTTGTATATATAATGCATATGTATATATGTACATGTATGTGTATATACTATATATATTTATGTATACATGTATGGGTATATATTATATATATGTATGTATACATGTATGTGTAAATATGATATATATGTATACATGTATGTGTATATATAATATATATGTATGTGTATATATAATATATATGTATGTGTATATATAATATATGTATGTGTATATGTATGTATGTATACATGTTTGTGTAAATGTATGTATACATGTATTTATGTATACATGTATGTGTATATATATGTGTGTATGTGTACGTGTCTATTTATAATATATGTCTTCATGTATACATGTATGTGTATAAAAAATATATATGTGTATGTATACATGTATGTATATATATGTAATATATATATGTGCATGTATATATACATGTATTTGTGTATATACTATATATATGTGCATGTATATATACATGTATTTGTGTATATACTATATATATGTGCATGTATATATACATGTATTTGTATATATATAATATATATAATATGTGTGCAGTTATATATACATATATTTGTATAAATATTATATATATAATATGGGTGCATGTATATATACATGTATTTGTATATATAGTATATATATATAATATGTGTGCATGTCTATATACATGTATTTGTATATATATCATATATATAATATGTGCGCATATATATACATGTATGTGTATATATAATATGTATAATATATATGTGTGCATGTATATATACATGTATGTGTATATATATCTAATATGTATAATAGATGTGTGCATATATATATACATGTTTTTGTATACATATAATATGTGTGCATGTATATATATATACATTTTTGTGTATATATAATATATATAATATGTATATGTGTGTGTATGTATATATACATGTATCTGCATATGTGTGTATGTGTTTATACATGTATCTGTATAGTTTGATTATATATAATATATATGTGTGTATGTATATATACATGTATGTGTGTATTTATATATACATCCATCTGTGTATATAGATTATATATAATATATACGTGTGGATTTATATATACATGTATCTGTATATATAATATATACAATATATATATATATGTGTGTGTATGTATATATGCATGATAAATATTGTGTATATTTATATATACATGTGTGTGTATGTATATATGCATGATAAATATTTTGTATGTATATATATACATGTGTGTATTTATATAATATATTTAATATATATTGTGTATGTATATATACATGTATGTATATGATATGTCAGGTCATTTCATATGCTAATGGCACCATATAACCCAGTACTACCTGCCTCATGGTCGGGTCACCGGCGACTAAACTGGTTCCCCCACCAGACTTGTTTGGTGAGGAGGGCCGCTAGTCTCCCTGGAGGATTAAAAACAAGACCTTCCAAAAGGCCAACTAGCACCGTGTATATTTGTGTGTATATGTTTAATGGGGTGGAGAGGGCTCCCGAAAGCCGTGGTTAAGGCAATCTTTCTAGGAGAAGCATATCTCTTATTTAAAAAAAAAAAACATATGGATTAAACGCAGAATATTGAGTGTAGCTTAATCGCCATATATATATATATATATATATATATATATATATATATATATATATATATATATTAGCTCTTTGCGTCAAGTGGCTTCATGTTTGTAAGGAGTACTTTTCATTAAAAATAATCTGATAACCGTAAGAACAGTCAATTTTTTTCGCATGTTATGAATTGCAAACACATAAACTTAGAAAGAAAGATAGGAACATTTATTGGGTTGATAAAGTAAAGTTTGATACACTGAGTTACTTCTTTCTTGGGTTTTCTACACTAACCACTTAATACTATATAAAACGACCGCATCATCTTACGTAACGTAACACGTAAATATACGGCAGAATCACGTTGACACACCGGTTCTCGCCAGATTACCGAAGTTAAGCAACGTGAGCCTGGCCAGTACCAGATGGGTGAAAATTTGGGTAGGCGCTGTATGTACCGCGAGACACCAAGTTTGGAAACTGGCGTGTTCTATCCTACTCAGAGGGTAGATAGGCCTCTCTTAAGCCGTGACAGTCATCCAATCTAGTGATGACGTCACGATAAATAAATACCCTTAATAGGGCTGGCGATACAGCAAGTATTTAGCTACAGACAAGATATTTATTAGACTGCAAAATTGTGCAGTAAGTTACGTTACGTTCTGACAATTATATATCTTTATTATAATTTTTACTACTCTTTGTCTGTGTGTGCGCGGTTTATCTCAGCTTACAGGCAACTGTGTCTTTGTCTGTATACCTTTATGTGGTCTAAAAATCTATATGTTTCTATCATTTTGCACTGAAAGACTGATTTAGCTGTCGTACGAACCTACATCTCTTTAACATCATCTTTGTATAGATAGTCCCTCAGGCATTTGTCTATAAAATAGTCCTATAGCAATGAAAATGTTATGACACGTGTAGGCTTGAGATGCTGGGAGCATGTAATAATTGATCAACCATCATTATATGTATCCGTGTGTGTATGTACGTACGTATGTTTATATATGTACTTGTATATGTATATATATATATATATATGTGTGTGTATATATATGCATGTATATATGTTTTTGGGTGTTTGTATGTATGTATATATATATACATATATATATATATACAAACACACAAAAACATATATATAAAACTTGTAAATATTACCTCTTTAATTTTTATAATATATTTTAAGTTTACCATTTTGATTACCTTGTAAACTTATTGTAATTTATATATATATATATATATATATATATATGTTTGTATATATGTATGTATATGTGTTTAACTGTTTGTGTATATATTTGCATATGTGTACGTATTTGTATATGTATATGTGTATATATATGCGCATGTATGCATGTGTATTATGTATTGTGTACGGTTATGGATACATGTGTGTATGTGTGTGTGTACGTATATATATGTATATATAGCAATGACCGTTTTCAGTTGCATGTCTGCTTGAGTGTGTGAATTCCCCGTATCACTAAAAAAAAAATAAGAAAGTCATGTTAGTGCTCATGGACTTTAAGTGCCTGAGGGCGTGGCACGCGTCTGACAAGACGTTGCAATCATTTATCTACCTATGTATGTCTATTACTTTCTGTGTGTGTGTGTGTAATATATATATATATGTATATATATTTATATATATATATATAATCTGTGTGTGTGCGTGTTAATATGTCTGTATATGTGTCTATATGCAGGCATTTGGCTGCTAACGAGGTGCTTGTTAATGAAAAACACATACACACATATTTCCTGTGATTTCATTCCTTTAATTATTGCAACATCTTTATTTTAAACGATCGATATCTAATATTACAATAACAAATATTGATCCTATGAGTGGCATTCATTCTTTTACTGAACTCGACCGCTGGCTTTGTCGGTCTTTATTGACGCAATGTATTTTCTTTATAATAGAATTTCTTCAATATAACCAGAATCAACATCGATCTTTAAATTACAATTGCATGTTTTTATGATTTTGAGTTTAAAATTTTATTTTTTTATTATTACATCTGATGTTTAGTTTTATAACTTTTTTTTTTTAATAATTTCGCGATATTTTTTTCTCCTTTCGTTCGTTCCATATATGGATATGGCAAAGCTATATAAAATAAAATACGCATCACATGCGCTTAAAAGAAAATCACAACGTAATGTTATGAAAATAAACAAATATGTATCATATTATTCTTTATTTTCCTAATAGTACGTTTTGATTTTGTTGCAAGCGTACTAGATGCATATTTTTTATTCAAATAAAAACAACGTTTCTATTGAACTTTCATTGTTGATATTTATATATAATACTAGCATTTCAGCCCGGATTTGCCCGGGTGTTTTGAGGTGTACGCTTAGCAAAACAAAAAAAAAGTCAATTTTTTTTTAATTTGACCCCTATTATGACCCCTTAAAATTTATACTTTCGGGCTCAAATCACTTTATTAAGTTAGATCCAGGTTCAAGGAACCTATATCTAAAATTTCAAGTGTCTAGACCCAAAATTGTCGGAGGAGTTTGGTAGAGTTCTTAAAGGTCAAATCGTTGAAATTTGACCCCTTATCAGCTAAATTTCTGGCTGACACCCGTTACATCGATTTTCCCAAATCTCAGTACCCGGTATTTCAAATTTCGAGTCTATAGACTAAAAATTGACAGAGTTATTGCGTAGGGAAATGTACACAGACAGACAGACAGACACGTTCACTTTTATAGATATATAGATTAAGTAGCCCTGAAATTGAAGTAGAAAGGAGGAACATTCTTTTATTGTTTAAATAAACTGGAGACTTATAAAGGTGCTGGAAGTGACCCACATTTACGCCTATGCGTTTCTGGGCACATTTAACAACGCTTGAAGATACTGCCTATAGATCTTTTCTGCTGATTCCCCTGATGACGTTGGTAATAATCTCCTTTAGTTAGTCTAAATTGTGAGGATTACTTGCACAAACGTTTTTCGTTTAAATCCCCCAAAGATAAAAATCACACGATGAAAATTCCCGGGAACCTGGTGGCCCTTCCCCTTTGCTTATTTTTTTCTCTCTTCTGTAAACATATGAAATCGTGTCAGTGATCCGTGAGACGGTGGCACGTGCACAGGCCTCTGCAGACAAACTTCTCTCTAGTTGACCTTGGAAAACTAAATATTTTTGTTTACTAGCCAAATAGAAAAATTACTCACCAAAACATGATTTTTATAATATGACATCCTATGACGAGTATGGGCATTAAAAAGATGTTTCTATGTTTTTTTTTTTTTAAACAAGTGTAATTCTAAATATACAACAAATTTTATGTTGATACTTGAAATTTTAAACATTCTAATTTTTGCTGATGCTTTTTTAAAAATATTAATTAAAATATTAAAATATTTCTAAATATTAATAAAAAATACTATTAGCTTTTTTTTTAATATGTCATTCTTTATATGCCAAATTTTATCTGTAGAAACCTTGAAAATGGGCATTGAATATCTGAATGGACCTACCCCACTGAATATGTTAATTTCTGACATCTTTAACTATAAACTTTCTCTCCCATCTTTGTGTGTGTTTTCTCTCCTTTATCTTTCCTGTCAATCGTTTGGAGTTTAATTTAGTTGTGTTTAAAAAGCGATTTATTTTTTTACTTTGTAAAAAATGTAGGCTGTTTTTAATTGTGGGGTATTATACCAGGGCTTTATGGACAAACTTATCTTTAGTTGGCCTTTGACCACGGAATATTTTCGTTACTAGCCAAACCCACATGATTTTTAGAATATGACATCTTCATTCTGTGATGAGTATGTACATCTTAAAGATTGTTTTCTGTGTTTTTTTTAAATAAGTGTAATTCTAAATATACAACAAATTTAATGCTGGTACTTGAAAGTATAAACATTCTGATTTCTGCAGATGTTTTTTAAACGGCATTTAAAACTTTTATTGTTTTAATCATTTAACTTTGCTTATTTTATTAAAAAAAGTTGAAAAGATATCTTTCAACCAGTACTGAGCTTGGAAGATTGTCAGTGGAAGAAATACAATCGCCAAAATATAAGAATTTCATTATTTTTAGTCGCCACTTTGGAAAATAACCTGCAAATGCAACTGTGTCACTCGCAATGAAGAGCCCTGGTACGGCACCTTGTTGGAAAAAATACATTTTGTCTTGCGGTATCAATTGGTTGTAAAGAGAAAGGTTAGAGAAGTCAGACTGCTTTAAAGTGGATTGTTTAATCTAAAAAACAATGCTTAGTGGAAGATTAGAAAGATCGGGCTACTTTTAAGTTAGCCATTGAATATTTCAGTAAATTTAATGTCAGGTAAATTAATGAAGGTTTGATCATTGTGCCAGTAATATTCAAGATGAAAACAGCAGTCCGTATAAATCGTTAGGTAATACTGAGCTCAGTTGTAAGTGACAATCTTCTAGGGGTTCAATGTTGACTACTCAGTCCGAAAAATTCGTTATTGAAATTTCAAATCAGATATATTGATCTTATGCATAAATTTGGTTGCTTTTATTGGACATGACCAGTTGTTTTTATTTTAATTATGCATCGCCTCATTTCCTCTTTCAATTTAATGTCCTCTATTCGATTTTCAATAATCAACACCGACATACTAACGCACTGACACATTGTTTTTATTAATTTTGACTTTGAACTTTAATGTTATTTGATCTGGACTTATTGGTTTAATCGCCTTTTTTTCAACCTTTTTTCAAGTTTTTTTTTTTTTTGCCTAAATAACTTAAGCATTAATAGCGATAAGTCCAATGTATAAAATTAAACACATGCATAAAATGTATATAGCTGCTTTAATGTGCTTTTATGATTGCATCTTCAGCCAAATCAAGGCACAGTGCAACTTTCATATGCATAGCTACTATCTAGAACATAATTTGCAGAAATACTATCAAGATAGTTGTTTACATTACACTTGAACCTCTGCATTAGTACAGTCAAGGAAGCAGGGAATTCCAAAGAGTATATGGTCACGTGAAGAAGCTATTAGATTAGAAGGCTTTCTGACGTCAATGGATCTCTACTGTGTTGGATTGTGATTAAGTTGGTGTCGAGTTCGTCGGGAGTGTTTTCGTAGAGGGAGGTAAAAGGGTTTTTATTTTGTTGGAACACCTTCAATTAAAATACTTGTAATGCTAGAAGATGGATACAACATTTGATCGATGGGACATAGGTTGAAACCTACAGGGTGGTCAAAAAGTCAGGTAACATTTTAAAGAAAAACGATATTAGCAATACACGTATATTTAAGTACCATACATTGAAATATAAAATGAAACAAACATGGAATATGTTTATTTTGTTAATTGTCGTCCATTTCTCTCTATCAATCGCTGGAAGCGATTAATCACTGATTGTGTAACACGTGTAATCATGTCAGCTGATATCCGCGCAATCTCCTCTTCAGTAAATAACTTTAAAGACGCTATTGTATCAGGCTTCTTGCCATAAACGCTATCCTTTACATAGCCCCAAAGCCAGAAATCAGGAGTGGTAAGTTTATATATTACACTCAAATATTTAAACAAATAATATTAAACGAATAGAGATTATAATGGATCATATTGTTTTTTCTACCTTTAACATGTTACCTGACTTTTTGACTACTCTGTAGTTCATAGTGCGTTACTTATTGGGTTGGATCCTCTTTTGAACCTTATCTAAGAGGGAGAGAGAGTCGGCCTTCAATGTATCTGTTCCAATTCTGTTATCTTATACTTTTCATTTGGGGTACGCGCAAAGTGTATTAGTGTT
Source organism: Euprymna scolopes (assembly GCF_053919585.1). NCBI lineage: Eukaryota > Metazoa > Mollusca > Cephalopoda > Sepiida > Sepiolidae > Euprymna > Euprymna scolopes. Next base: position 11,138,422 of record NC_136523.1, on the reverse strand, counting down.
TCTGATTTTATTTTTGTTTCTTGTTGTTCAGTCAATGATGCAGAAATACATCTAGAGGTAATTTGTAATTTTCTCTCAATCCTTATATTAAAATGTTCTATTTACAAACATTCTCACCCAATTCTCTAATTTGTCGATCGTGGAAAATAAACAAGTACGATCCCCCGCACTATAACACAATATTAACGCAGTTATGTGACTTCCTTCAGTCTTAAGAGACTATGGATACTGACTGTAAGGGTGGCTGCGTGTGAAATTTGTGTGGCAAGAGTTGCGCAGTCTCCAACCACGCCTCTCTTTAGTCAACATTGTTGGACACCAGTGGCAAATTGAGGGACAGGACGACTGGAAACAATGGCAAGATGCGTGGAGAGCACATACGGGGCTTAGAATTTCCAAATCGTAACCAATCTGATAAAACCCAGGCTCAACGAGGCTTAAATTCGGTTATCTGGCGAGAACCGGTTTGTCAATTTGATCATGCACTGTATTACCCAGTTATACTCGGCGGTGCATGTACCGAATGAATTGTTAATAATATAAATCCCTCTTCTGCAATGGAGCTCATTTAATATTTATATTAATAAGACCTATAGGGAATACGTTGTTCTGATCATTAACTTACAGCGACGCTTTAACTGTTTTGTCGATTTTGGGATTGTGAAGGGGTACTTATAATATTCACAAACTGTGCAATCCGACTGAGCTTTCTTTATTGTATCATGCTGTTTGAATGATTGTGTTGCTTAGGAATGTTCCTGTCGGTTCTTTAATCAACACGGTATAGAACATTCTTGTTCCTTGTAAGTTGCTATACGATGCTGACCCGTTACAGATGCAATAGATGCACCAACTTAGGCTTTGTCTACTATCTTAGGTCGGTTGGTTGGTTGTTCTTGTTTTACGGCATATCAACCTTTTTCAGGTTATTTAATGCCGAATCTAGTTATTTTGAGGAACGATTTTTAATGGCGTATATTTTTTTTTTAAGTCAGATTCTATTTAACCCATAGTTGGGACCCTAAAGGTACTAACACTCCGGGTCAGAGTGGACCTGGGAGCAATGGCAATTAAAGGGTGGCTCCACACTCCCAAAGCCCCGCAAGGTGGGCCCTCACCATCGGATATAGTTTTAGCTCATATCCAGGACCTACTATCTAAGGGGAGAGATTGTTATTATTAATCGTCTAAGAGGCCGCTAATGCGGAATGCCTACTGGACTACTTGATCTCTTAAATAGGGAATCGAAATATGTTCATATATGAATAGATGGTGCATTTAACTGTCTGAAGAGAGGCTGCATTGGAATATATTGTAATGACCATGTTTTAAATTATGTGAATGGAAACGAAACAATTGAAACGAATATAAAAATACACAATGTCATGCTCTCATTTTTTTTAATTACTGTCTTGACTTTGTATATGATTATGGTAACACCTGATCATAATGGAGATTAATAATTAAGTCAATTACTTTGGACTCTAATTCATTGGTATACAAACATGAACTTTTGACAGTCGAGAGACTTTACGAAAGCTTATATTATCCGGAATCGTGACCAATCGGACGAGACATATCGAAAAACTCGCAATAAAACATTAATCTCTTCAGCCTCAACTGGGCACATTTCGGACAGGGAGAGGTCGCTTTTTTTTTCGCCGATATTTTTAAAAGTCATCCCCTCTTTTCGATTGACTAGTCTTAATTTAAACCTACTTCACTTCCGAGTTGTTGATGGACGCAACAGCAAAGACGGCCCGTTTTTTTCACATTTCTTTCCCCCTTTGCGATATGTGTTCGAGCCTGCCAGCCTACTATCATTTTTTTTTATTTCCTCAGCACCCACCTCCAAATACCCGAAATCTGCATACATTAAAATATCATTAAGGCGTATTTTACGACAAGGGTTCCTTTTAATATTTCTATTTTTTTTCTCTCTTCATTCATATGAAAAACAATGAATCGACCCGAGCACCCGTGTTTTCAGATAAAACATTTTTACTTTATAAAAATTTATTTGCATAGAAGCGAGTTGGTCACACCTACGTTTATTTTTCTGATATTTATCATGTTCATGCAAGTTTACGTGGAGCCTGCAAACTACATAAAATTCCAAGTTCAATGCAAACAAGTCCCTGGTGTCTTGCCTCCTTAAATATTATATTTCTATCGAACCTCCTCAAATAACTATCATCAAGTTGTCTTAATAACTGTCTTATACATAATAAACTTTATTCCCAAGTGACCTCCGGGCGTTGATAAGCGGTAACTCCTCGTAAAAAAATATAAGACGGGCAATGTCAACGCTTCATTTATACTTATTGACTGTATGTTTTCCACGTCTATGGAAATGACTCCACTAAGCTTTTAACTGCAGCTTATAATCAGGGTTTTTTAGCAGTGGAGGTAATGTACTGTTTATATATGCTATACAATGACCCACGAAACAAACCTGTTGATTAAGCAATGAGAAACACCTATTCGAAATCTCTCTGACTCTGTAACATATTTATTTACTAAAACATATAAAAATAAATAATAATAAACATGTTAGACACGACACATTTACTCATGCATAACTCTTGTAATCTCTATATAGAAAAGCCAAAATGCGCGTTAGTGTGTGTATGTGTGTGTGTGTGTGTGTGTGTATGTGTGTGCATTTTTTCCGTGTGTCTGGCAAAGGCTTTTTTGGAGGGAGTTCTCGGGGAGGGGGTACTGTGTCTTAGAACTTTTTAGATACGCCTTAGATTATAATATCTACGATTTACGAAACGACGTCGTGAATATCTTATTATTTCAGCGACTTTTATCGTACAAAATTCGCGCTGTGAATTCGTTTTCTCTACTACTATGGCGTGATATTTGACCTAGTTTTTAAATGTTTATTTTCGGCTGTTCTCAAGTCCCTGCCTTCGTGGCGTCAGGCTAAGTCATCAAACCATTAACCTCGAGGCTTCGTGTTCGAGCCTACCTCCATTCCAAAACTTTTTTCCACTGTTATTTTTTGTTTTTCCGATTGTTTTTAACAAGTTTAACATTGTTTTTTTTTAATATTTAAACAGGGTTATTACTCGCTTATCATTTAGTTTCCATTTTGTTTTGATCTACACCTCCAACACACACACACACATCCAAACACCGTGGAACAGCGGGTACTCCCGCTAGTCTATAATATAAATCTCACCTGTCTGTTTAAATGTATGTGTGTATGTCTGCCACGAGAAAGGCTACGGATTTTCAAGAGCCTGGTATCGTTTTGATGCTCGACATTTCGGAAAACAAATATCGAAAAATTGGTCAAAAAGATTAATTCTTTACCCTTAACTACGCACTCTTCTGCGCACACCTCCAAACACCCGGGCAACGCCGATCACCCACGCTAGTATCTCGTTAAATCTTAGTTATATAGTAAAAAGCTTTGCTGCCTATGGCTGAAAGCTAGTTTTGAATTTATCAAGACAGAATAGGGGGCTCCGTATAGCTGTTACCTAAATGTGGCAACGTTATTTCACTTTAGAACATTTTGAGGTCTTACCCGGGTAGAGAATTGCAGCGAGAAGGAAATAGCTTTTAAGAATGGTAGCGCCATGGGAAACAGACTTCATGACAATGTAATAATCACTGTTTATTTGTCGGTTTATATCTCTTATACGGTCATGGTATATGTGTATATAAATCGTTTTTTTTTTTTCGCTTATAGATGGTATATAAGATACACGTTGGCATATGTATAGGTTAGCTTGTAAACACCGGCGATAGCTTTGCATATTAAGCTATATACTACGTGCACAGCTGTTTTGTATGCATGGGCTAATATGTTGAACATTTTTTTACAAGGTGATCACCACTTATCAAGGCGCGGAAGCCACTCGAGGATAAGGGTTATTGCATGTATAGTACGTTAGTGTGGGGTTTAATAAAATGCCTGCTTAAGGGGGCGGTTCATCAGGAATTTGTTTACGTTGGACTTGGAGACATCCAGGTTGTAGTCGGGTGGGAAGCAAGCAGACGGAACAGAGTTCCACAGGCATGCAGTTCTAAGAAAGAAGCTTTGTTCATGGAATCTACGTTTTGATTTAGGCGCAGATAAAGAGTGGGGAAAATGTTTGACAGTGGTTTCAGTTAGACGGGTGTTTTTCGTAAAAGATTTGCGAGGGGGGACAAGAGATTGGAGCTCAGACGAACACCTGCAACGGAAATAACGATAAAACAAAGATAGGCTCGCAACGTCTCTTCTATGGGAGAGAGGTTGCAGGGAAGAGAAAAGGGCATCCCCCACTAAGCCACGAAGTCTATTTTGTACTCTGTCAAGGCATGATAGGCTGTTTTTAGCAGCTCCTGCCCAGATATGGCAGCAGTGGGCGTACTTGGCTTTTATTTTGATAGAGAATTGCATCAGTAGTGAGATATCTTCTTGAGCGGTAGAAGGATCCCACCATCTGTCCAGCGACCTTGGCAACAGACTTGATGTACGTGTTCCATTTCAGATCAGGAGTAAAGGTCAAGCCCAGAAGCTTGACAAAACATGGGGCTTCTCCTAGACGAGAGCCATCCATTTCAATTGATGCCAGATGGGGATCAGAGCATTGATGATGTAAAGATAGGAGTTTGGTTTTAGATGCATTAAAGGTAACCAGCCACCTCTTCCCCCACTGAACCACGTGCTCGAGATCAGAGGAGAGAGAATCAGAGAGAACTTTGTCATTTACAGCCTTTGATGTGTTGCCGTAGATGGTCGTGTCATCAGCATATATACCAACAAATGATTTAAGTATGTGTTTAGGGAGATCATTGATGTAGATTAGGAAAAGAGTTGGGCCCAGGATTGACCCCTGAGGGCCTCTAATTTCTGCCCATCAACCACTACTCTTATGAGCCTATCAGAGAGAAATGGTTTAATGATTGAGAAAACGTTACCAGTGATACCATAGCTGGAAATCTTGTGAAGTAGGCCCTTATGCCATACCTTGTCGAAGGCCGTTGATATATCAAGAGCAATTGCCCTAGAAATTAAGCCTATGTCAAGAGATTCACTAATCCTATATAAACGATATATAAACGAGCATGCGTATAAAAAGTGCACATGATATTGTTTTATGCTATCCATTTGTGTTGCGTGTGCCTCTCGTTGCGTAGTTGCTTGATGTTTTCCAATTGTATTGAAAATGTCCTGATTTAATTAATGAAATATAGTCCGTGTAATCCTTGGGCTACGATGGTATTTTTAAATACATTGCCTACGATGGGTGTGATTTTTCACACGTTACATAAAATAAACTCATAAAACTTAAACATGGTTTTCAAGCATGGGTTTCATTCATTGATAAATAATGCAGTTAGGGCAAAGAAGAATTCCATAGTCCTTGAAAACACCATTGTTGTAGTTGTTTGTAATAGTAAAAACTAGGTGGTAAACAATTACCAGCCAGCGTAGCCTAAGAGTTAATCTCTCTCCTCCCATTGTTAGAGCGTTCAATTAACTTTTCATCACGTCAGATTTGTGTTACTTCTTCTATACCCTGATACCATCTACCCTCTTCGTGACTAAATGCCCCCTATCTCTCTTCCCTTTTCAATCCACTTTCCTCTCTCTCATTATATCTATATTTGTCACATCTATATATTCGCCTCCCCCCCCCAAAAAAAAACGTTTAAAAAGAAACTTCCCATAGTTTTCTTTCTATTAATTTCCACTATCAGAATAAAACTTTCGTGAAAAATTCTGAGTAATAATAAAAATCGTTATCATTGTTATCTTTATCCTTATTGTTATCGTTATCCCTATTGTTTTTATCATTGCTATCGTTATCATTATTGTTTTTATCATCATTGTTATAGTTATCCTTATTGTTATCGTTATCCTTATTGTTATCTTTATCCTTATTGTTATCTTTATCCTTATTGTTATCTTTATCCTTATTGTTATCTTTATCCTTATTGTTATCGTTATCCTTATTGTTATCTTTATCCTTATTGTTATCTTTATCCTTATTGTTATCTTTATCCTTATTGTTATCTTTATCCTTATTGTTATCTTTATCCTTATTGTTATCGTTATCATTATTGTTTTTATCATTATTGTTATTATCATTGTTTTCATTATTGTTATTATCATCATTATTATTATGATTATTATTATACTTATTATTGTTGTTTTTATTATTGTTATCATTATTATCATTATCGTTATTATTGTTATTATTATTATTACTATTATCGTTGTCATTATTATCGTTATTATTATTTACTGATCTGTATTAGTCACACAATCCCCCATCAAGCATTTCTTTTTAATAACCAATCTCCCCACATTTACAGTACTTTCTACCTCTTTAGATATATTCATGAAATAATTTGCATTATCCCAACAGCCACTTACCATTGATTTGTTTGCAACGAGCATTTGTCTCAACTGGCATTTGGCTGGCAAAACGCCTCCCCGAAGTTACCAGTGCTCTTCGCACTCATCCAGCGGATGTCTGGTTAGTGCTTTCTCTCCTCAGTATTTCCATACACCTTTCCCCTCTTCATTTGTTTAGTGTGGTGCCAAGAAGTGAACGCAGGGCCGCATGTTGATACCGTACAATTATACCGCCTCGGTTATCATGATTCCATGTGATGTTCCTTTGTGTTTTACATGTAGCCGTTTCTGTATGTCCAGTTTGTGTCCTGTGCGGGATTAGTCTCCGTATTCTAATGTTTTCCTTCATATTCCTGCAGATTTCATTATTGTTATACGTTCTATCTTTCTAGCTGTCCCTCTTATTCCAATCTCTCCCATTCTTTTTTCAAATATTTTCGACATTGTTCCTTGTGCTCTTCCTATCAATGATGTTATCTTTACTTTTTTCATATACCTTTGAGCTCTGTGATCAATTCTGTGTAATTTCCATGCTCCCCAGCTTCCTTGATCTTCATTCTATTGTCTGCTGGAACGGAAAATCTACAATATGCAAGTTTTTTTTTCTTTCTTAACTATTATGATATCCGATCTTCTTGCTTGGATGAGTTTATCCGTTTTTATATCAATATCCCATAGGATATTGTGACTTAATTTTAGTACTGCTGCCGCCTTGTGCTTGTACCTTTTTTCTTGGTGTTCAAGATGCAATTTGTCGATCCTTGCTAAGACGTTGTTGATTTTAATCGTGTAAGCTTGTGCAGCTGTTATAAAGGCTTTAGTTTTAAGTTTCGTTTTTATAGCAATTTCCGAGTGTTTTCAGTCTCACCATGTGTGATTCTTATGAATCTTCCGCGTTTGTGTTTCTCTTATTTTTCTTTCTTCGTCTTATCCTTGTCTCTTTTTCAATCTTGTTTTTTTTTCAGTGTCTCTCGCTATCGTAATTACTCTTTCGGTGTACTACATTTTGTACTTTCTATTTTTTTTTTGTATTTACACATTCTTTCCTTTTCACAGTCTTCCTTTTCAAAAAGTCTGTTAGCATCATGTCGATGTAGAGCTTTGTGCATTGTCATGAGTTTCCTGATCGGTTCTTCTCTGGTCCAACTTATAAACGGTCAAGAGTATATTACAAGTGACACTGCGTATGTGTTTATTCCTTTTGTTAGTTTCTATTATATAGTTTAGTTTCAAGTTGTTTCCTGGGAAATTCTGTTCAATTTTTCTCTTTCATTTCTAATGTTTTGCTGAGGTCTGCTTCCAGACCGCCCAAGTATTTGTAGCCAAGTATATTCATCCCGTTCCCTAACCTCTGTTTGATTGGGTAGTACTATACCTTCTGTTTCTACTAGTTTTCGTCTTCTCGTGATCAACAGTGCTCACTTTATTCATACCAAATTTCATTTGGATATCCTACCTGAAGATTCTGGTTGTGTTTATTAGTGTCTCTACTTTTGTATTTGTTTTTAAAAATAGTTTCAGGTCGTCTATGTACATCATCGTTTCATCTGGATTAGTGAACGTACCCGGTTTGGAATTTTTTTTTAGTATATTGTTCAAGAGCATCATGGGAATGATGAACAGGAGCGCTGATAAGGAATCACTTTTGAAGATCCCTCTTTATTATTCTTGTAGTAGTAGTAGTAGTAGTAGTAGTAGTATTCATATTGCTATTATGATCCATAACATTTGGTTCGAATAGGATCATTGGAAATGCCAAAAAATGTATGAATAAAGATGTGTTTTACAATTAATTATTTTTTACCCACTAAATTATTTCCGGTAGGTACACACAGTCGAACCGGGTTTTTTTTCTCTTTATTAACTACGAAAGCGGTCGTCTTTCGCATAATCAGCAGCAGTTTTTCTTTCCTTTCCACCAACAGCAAAAGTAATTCGAACGATGTGCAGTCTAAAACAACGTTCTTTACAACCAAAAGGACACTTACCTTTATTCTGCCATTTCATGCTTGTAATAGCGGTTACATCTGCCCTTGCCTTGTATCCGAATTTATTCTTGATTTGCGTGTTATTTCTTTCTTAGAAGGAAGTTATGTAAACCGTGGCCACTTATTTCTTTGTTTATGCGCCCCGTTGCCAGATGAAAATATATTTTAATAAAAGCCGCTAACATTAAACAACAAAAAATATCATTGCTAGATTACTTTCGATCACGCTATAAAGATTTGAGAACAGTAATATATATATATATATATATATATATATATATATATATATATATTCTAAACTGACATAAACGGAGTTTTGTTAGTGTAATTAAAAGAGGAAATATATATTTCCCTATGAATACCGCAATGGTTTGGGCCGATTTTTAGATTTAACACAAATGTACCTCATGTATCTGGCTTTCGTCTTACATAGGTTTTGTATCAGGATGTTTTCTATAACCTTTCTGATTTTTGAGATGAAGATTCTTTTTATTCATATTATTTAAATTTATCTGACTACTGTTATCATCATCGTGGCGCAGAGGTTAGAGTACTTGGAAAAATCAATAGTAAAAGTGATATTCTTTTGAAAGTTGACGAGTCATGATGGGCGATATGGAGACCTTGTTTTTTCCCCTAAGCCTACTGATGCTAAAGAGTCCGCAATTTGTCCTTTATATGAGTCTTATTCACTCACGTAAGTTCTGCCTAGCGAGGTGGAGGATGATGGAGATGTAGAAGCCAAAGAGGATTGAGGCAATAATGCAGCCATGGTTGATACCGGTGTCGACTTTGAAGAGATGTTTCCAAGCCACCATTGCCGAGCACAACTGCCGTCATGTCATCATGTCTTCTGATAGTGACATGAAGCGGTCGGCAAATATCCGAGTAAGTACTTTGCTTGTGGTGAACAGGGTGGGGGAAACCCCTCTGTAGTTGCCACATTCCGCTGTACCCCCCCTTTGAAGATTTTGATGACAAAGCATCCTTGAGTTCTGTTGGTATTTTCTCCTCATCCCACATTTTACTCAGGAAGCTATGTGTATAGCAAAGTTTTGATCCGTCTTGATTGAGTATTACAGGAACCCCATCTCGCCAGAGGCCTTGTTGTTTCTCAGTTTCGCGATGGCATACTGGACGTCCCTTTCCTTTGGGGGTAAGTCACTGACGTGTTCCATGACAGGACGCTGAGTCATCTAGTTGGTAGTTTGCAGCTCAACTGGATTTAGGAGATCCTGGTAGTGTTATTGCATACACAATTGATGCGTACACTGTACTTCAGCAGATTATGTCCGTCCTTGAATCGAAGAGGGTTTAAGCCCGAGAACTGGGGCCATATATAACACTTTTAAATTTTTGCACTCTGTTTGAGCCTCCGAGACTTTGATGTTGAATTAAGGGCGGAGCTGTTTCCTTTGTGTTCTCCTTCTCCTCGGCCTCAGCTTGATGTTCATGGTAGAGAGGATGAAGCAGTTACCAGTCCAGGATTCGTCCACAATTAGCATGGCCTTGTTGATGTTAACATTTCGGCAACTTCAGACCCTGAAAATCACATAGTCAATGAGATGCCAACGTTTCTATCGGCGATGAATCCAGGAGCTTTTTTGCCCGTTTATCTGGCGTAATAAGATGTTTCTGATCACAAGCTCATGTTAGTCAAATTTAGACAGTACGAGGAGTCCGTTGCTATTTACATTCTCCACACCTTCCTTACCCATAATGCCTTTCCAGAGAGTGTGATCACTGCCAACCCTGGCATTGAAATCCCTGCGTAGAAGGATCTTGTCTTCCTTTGGGATGTTTGATAGGACCATGTCAAGGGTTGCATAAAATGTATCCTTTTCTTCACCATACTTGTCCAAAGTTACAGGCATAGGAACTAACACAGCTGTGTCCATCATGTTGTTTGGGAGACTCAGTGGTAGAGGCATGAGACGATCATTAATGCCTACTGGAGATTCGGAAAGTTTGGAAATGTGTAGGTTCTTGAAGGCAAACACCACTCCGTGGGTTCCGGGTTTAACTGCTGTTTTTTTCTTTCGAGAAGAAAATGTATTTTCCTTTCTTCTCTTCTAGTTGCTCTTCCTCTGCTGGGCGGGTCTCTGACAGGGCGACGATGTCGATTTCGAATCGCTTCATCTTCCTGGAAATGATCGCAGTTCTTCTTTCTGGACAATGACTGGATGCGTTGTCCATGAGTGCTCTTGCGTTCCATGCTGCTAAGTTCATTGTTTTTCGTTTTTGACCGCAAAAATGTGAACCCACTGGACGCGGTATTTAAATCCCGTGATATGACGCAGGCTAGTTTTAGGGCACATTTTCTATCCCCTTCCCCATTTGGGGTTAGCAGAACGGTTCCTAAATAGGAATGCATAGATGTTTGTGCCGCTGCTGAGATGTTCTTTCTGCCTGAGACCGAGACCAGGGCAACTGAATCAGACACACACTGCCTATGTGGCAGTGCATTGATAAAAGGTCCCAGGCTCTTCTGGCCTGCTCCGGTCAAAAGTTCCTGGAAACCATAATAAAGGAACGTTTACGAATACAAAACTCCATGTATTCGTTTTTATTTCTCTATTTTGTCGAAATGTTTCTGTATTTTGTCATATTCATTTTTCTCATCACACACACACACACACACACACACATATATATATATATATATATATATATATATATATATATGTATTTAAATGAGATTAGAACAATAGTCTAAAGAGCTGAGTGTATTTTAATGTAACAGTGAAATTACTAGTTTAATTAAAATACAGGAAACTACATCGATTTTTATTTAAATTATCAATCACATTACTTATATATATATATATATATATATATATATATATATATATATATATATATATGAAAGCTACAGACGTCCAAAAAAAACGGCCGGATAGCTGAAACAATAATGTAACTTAACAGAAAGATACGGTAATCAGAAATAAAACGTATATATATATATATATATATATATATATATATATATATATAATGGTGAACAAAGAGAAAGTTGACAATAAAAACAGGTATTTAACGATCACGTATTATGTTATAAGACAATTATATTAATAAACATTAAATTGTAATTTTCAACGCAAGTGTTCAAACACTTTTCCTTCTTGATTTTTAAGCTTGGATAAACATTATTACTTTTAGCTTACCCTGCCTACATGTATGTATATGTATCTATAGGTATACATGCCTATGTGTATATATGGCATATGTGTGTGTGTGTGGGTGTATATATATATATGAATATAAAAGTATGTAAGTATAATATTCAACAAGCTTAAAAAATGTTCTTTTTTCTATTAATCCAAAAATTATTATATATTACCAATATATCTATTTATATTCCGCTTGAAAATAAACTGAAAATTTATATGTGGGTGTTCTTTTTTATCTTTTACCTTTTGATGTGAGCAGAAACGTACAGTAAAGCAAACCACTGTTTTTAAAAAAAAATAGATTACTAGGATCTAAACAAAGAACCTTTAGACAGATCGTATTACATTGTTGTTTGGATGGGTTTATTTTTAGCGTCAACGTGTCGCCGATTCTAAACTGCCGCAGGTGGTAAGAACGAACTACATCGATTTTTTTATTTAAATCGACCGAACAATCGATGGCAGACAAAATAACATTCACTTTCACTAGATGAGAATAGCAAATAATATAGAAAAATTCATATAAAAAATTTAATAACATTCTGTCTGATGAACAGACACATCGTAACGTGCTGTGAATGCAGATAAACTAGTCTATAGAAATAAAACTGTAGATGTCGCTATTGTTTTATTCTAAATTTTAATTCAGTTTCAAGAGACAAAAGGGATCCCTCCTGGGGCAAACACTGGATTCCGTTACGAGTTAAGTTCATATCCGAAGGCTCTTTTAAGCAGAAAAGATATTCCCTTTATGGCTGACGTCTGTATTCTGTTACAGCTTGGTCTCCCATGGATAGCTTCTGAATATTTCTGATGATTCTATTGAATTAAACCAGTTGCTCCTGTTACACCGGTATAATGCTTATTTCTTTCAGAGACCATGTCGTTTGAAAATCATTTTTTGATATTTTTTTAGCCTTTTCCCATTTAGCTCTATTAAGGCCAAAAGCAGTTGGGACTGTGACAAGGTTAATGAGCGCAGTTCTTTCAGGCTTGTTCAATATCGCAATATCTCACTTGATAGCCTTTTATTTTGTGTATCTGACCGCCCGAATGTCTTTTGTACGTTTGATATTATCGGTGCTTATTAATGTTCCAAGATGTCCGATCTGTTCAATTTCTCCACAGATGTTCCGATGCAGGTATTTTTACACGGTCTTGTGGTTGACAGTTTAAATACCATATATGTTGGTGTATCTGTTTGTGAATAATAAACCGATCATTGAAAACTTGCTGTTAACAAAACACGGAAATTATCATGAAACAGAAATCATATGTCAAATAGATTTTAACGAGAAAAATGTATTTGGATGGATGAATAAATCGCACAGAAATATGTCGGCAAGATAAAATGCAAAACGTTCGTTTCAACTTGTTGACATGTGTCTATTACTTTTGCCCATCGGCAGATACATTTATAGATTTATTTGTTGACTCCATTATATTTCTTATATCCCTCAAACACATGTGCCCTCCGTTAGAGTTCTAAATATTTTGTTTTCGATCCGAGATGATGACACGTACGTCATTTTATAACTTGAGATCAGTATGAATGAAATATATATATATATATATATATGTATGTGTGTGTGTGTGTAATATGTATATAGTGTTCTAAAAGTCTAAATTACATTTTAAGACCTCATATCTACGCAAATTTTAATGGTGGTAAAATGAGAGCAACGAATTGTAATACTTATTGCATTAATACGGTCTGTAATCTCTATATATCATGTGTTTTTATTAAATTGTTAGGTGAAAGTACGGAATAGTTACAAAACGCTCCCCTCTCCACATTTTAAGAATAGCTTTCTATATAATAAAATTATTCCACCACGGTCTGTATTCTCTATGAGTCATGTGTTTTTATTAAATTGTTAGGCGAAAGTACGGAGTTTCTAAGACATCAACATCATGTGCACGACTGGCTATTGATTTCGCTATCAGTTTCCAGATAATTATATTTAATAGTACTCGAAATGACCTGTTAAAATGTTACCAGGACTTTTGTATATCACTATATATATATGGCATCCACACACACACTGCTGTTTCATAGCACATCAGACGGGCAACTGCCTCAAGCCAGGATCGAAACCCGACCGCACAAATTACAGTGAAGACTCTTAACCAATTACGCTGTACGGCTGCTGCTGTGTGAGTAATGAATAACCGATGTTTTTGACAGTGTCCAAATGTCTCCGCTCGATTTTTTTTTTTACACAAAGAGCGTCGCTTAATATACTAATGGCAGTTTTTAAATCACTTCCCGAAATGCTGAAACCAAGACAGGAAGCATTATAGTCGCCCACATACAGTACTGTTTCGCTGTTTCGCAGCTCATCAGTGCGGCTAGACGGGCAAATGCCTCAAGCCAGGATCGAAACCCGACCGCACAAATGACAGTCAAGCTTTCTAACCAATTACGCTATACGGTTGCTGCTGTGTGGGTAATGAATAAACGATGTTTTTGACATCGTAAAAAGCTTCCGCTCGATTTTTTTTTTACACAGAGACCGTCGCTTATTACGCTAATGGCAGTTTTTATATCACTTCCCGAAATGCTCAACTCAGGATAGTGTGTGTGTATGTATATATATATATATATATATATATATATATATATATATATAAAATCATGGGTTAAATAATATTTAAGCGTAATTTACGACCGGGCAACGCTCGGCGCCCTCCGCTAACGTTCGATAATTAGCTTAGCACAGTAATTTTCCAGTGGGTATGATTGTTTGTTTACTATTGAGTTGTATATAAAAAAATAATGTAGTGAAGTGATCTTTTTCTATAAGATTTCTGTCAACGCAATGGGCTATATTCAGTCGCAGGCTTTGAATGCTTCCAGCAACTCGCCTCGCAATTACTACGGAAAATCGGGTTTGTTTTTTCTCAATGTGCCTACTCTCGAAGGAATTCACGTAGATGAAGTTATTTACAAGTGCTCCTCGCAGGATGAACACATTACCGTGTTGCTTGGGGCGTATTCAATTTTATTAAATGATTGCTCTCGAACAAACGCTGTCCATGTTATTTAGTATTATCAAAAACCTTGTTGTAATTTAAAGGTTTTTAGTTTTTTATATTTAAAACCTGTCAAATATATACGTACACACACACACACACACACACACACACACATATATATATAAGTGATGGGACAATTCCAAATTTTTTTCCGATACCATTCCCGACTCCAATTCTAATAAGAAAACCGCTCTAAAATACAACTATCAAATGAGTTCATTTAATGGTGTCGATTTAAGTCTATTTAAGCAATGTTCCAATATTTGCATCTTTACGTATTGCAAAGGACAAAGGGTTTAGTATATAGATATACCAAATGTAATATTTAAAAATCAACTAAGAATGTTTTACGTCAGTGTTTTTTCTTTCTTTTAAATTATTTTGTGAAACAAAACCTATAAATAAGAAGCATGTTCATTTCAGGTTTGGAAGGGTGGACTCCTAGGGTTATCAAAACATTTGTATTAGGCAGACAGCAAAAAAGTCACCAAAATATCCAGTCCCTGTCGGACTGAGTGTGTAAACTATCAAAGCAAGAATCGCGATGATATCTTAAGATAATAAGGGGAATGTTATTAGTAGGCAGGAAATTTCACTTTATATATACATATATATTTTTATACATATATTTATATGCATTTATATATAGGTTTAAATATGTACATATTCATGCATATACATGTGCACATAATATAGGCCCACACACAAACACACACACACACATATATATATATATATATATTTAATAATGTGATTGATAATTTAAAATTCAAATTAGAATTAAAAATGAAAAATCTATTTCATAAGAAGCAACAACAAAGTCAATAATTTGTACGATCGTTTGGGAAACGATGTTTTTATTGTGATAGACATTAAGCCACGGACACTAATTTTTACATATAGTTTTTTTTTTTTTAAAACAAAGTCTCCTCATAAGCAAAAGTATTGGGTGGGTGTTTTATATGTAAAAGACACTATAAATAAACCTAGCATTTTTTTTAGTAAGGCAGATGTCTCTAAAAATTTTCTTTTTTAAATTTAATAGATAAGAAAAGTAATATGGGTTGAGAATAAAAAATAGAATAAATTTCTAAATCTGAATTTGGTTTAAATATAAGGTTATAATAATATATTTTTAATAAAAGTTAAGAATTATATATACACATATATATACACACATATATATATACACATATACATACACATATACATACACATATATATATACATATATATACATATATATATACACATACATATATATATAGCCACACACACACACACACACACACACACACACATATATATATATATATATATATATATATATATAGTAATTTATAAAATATATATGGCGATTAAGCTACACTGAATATTCTGCGTTTCATCCACTGTAGGATTCGTCAGGCTTATGCGCATAAGCATGACGAATCCTAAAGTGGATGAAACGCAGAATATTAAGTGTAGCTTAATCGCCATATATATTTTATAAATTACTAACTAGCTCTACCTACGTATTGAGCACTTTTGAAGTAAATACTTAAAGTTTACGCATAAATCTATACTTTCGTATATTAAATTTGTGTGAGTAAATGAAGTAGTTATATATATATATATATATATATATTCCTTTTTATTGTTCTCCTTTTGTAAACCGTAATTATCGTCAAAGTAATCATTTGGGTGTTAATTTTAGCTTATAAATGTACGAAACCTTGAATTTTCTAAAATAACGCCAATTAAATATTTTTAGCGGTTGTAGTGAACATCTATCTTTCCTTCTACAGTTACATCCTGCTATATTTTCTGTATTGGTGTTTTGTATATTATTTTTTTTAATGTTAGAACTAATTGTTTTTTGATGAACAATAAAAAATTAATAATATACAAAATACAAGTACAGAAAATATAGCAGGCTGTAACCGTACAAGGAAAAATAGATGCCCCCTACAAGGTCCATGCAAAATAACATGTAGTTTATAGCTGCACAGTATCGCAAACCCCAAATTTAAATGAGGTTAAAAGTAACCATAACTTGACCACCCGATTAAATAACTACACCAACTTCAACCAATTTAACAATCAAATATAAACCAACCCTTCATATACCAATGCCATCCTTAATCTACCTGAAAATAAATACATTAAACACGACGCAATCTACTTTGGTTCCACATCTGGACTTATTACGCATAGAATTTCAACCTATCAGCATTCTGTTAGAAACCACTCCCTGTTGAACCCCACCACTCCATCGAAACATATTTAGCGACTTAAAGATAAGAATACTTCCGTCAATTTGAAATGACGAATAATATGATAATATAAAGGATATACACCAGGAGATAGATTCTGTGCACTTTGTACACAGGAGACCCTAAAGATTTAAAAATATGACGATATCAAAAATAGAACCTACCTCCTAAATTCAAGAGAGGAGATTATATACTCATGTACCGGGTACTGAGATTTGGGAAAATCGATGTGACGGGTGTCAGCCAGAAATTTGGCTGTTAAGGGGTCAAATTTCAACGATTTGTCCTTTAAGAACTCTACCAAACTCCTCCGACAATTTTGGGTCTAGACACTTGAAATTTTAGATATAGGTTCCTTGAACCTGGATCTAATTTAATAAAGTGATTTGAGCCCGGAACTATAAATTTTAAGGGGTCATAATAGGGGTCAAATTAAAAAAAAAATTACTCTTTTTTTTTTTTTTTTTTTGCTCAGCATACACCTCCAAACACCCGGGCAACGCCGGGCTGAAATGCTAGTATATTATAAACCTATATATCCCCGTACACTTTATGCATATATATTCACATAATATATATATATATATATATATATATATATATATATATATATATATATATATATATATATATATATATAAATTACAATGGAACAATGCGAACATAAAAAGTAAAGGACTAGTTGTTAACACTGGGAAAGAAAAGGGCAAGATATTCTAGTAAAAAATATAATAGATTTATAATTTGAAAAATTGCAGTATTAAGAATTTATTATGGAATTTAAAACAATCTTAAAGCTGCAATATTTTTAATTCTAAATTTATTATATTTTTTACTAGAATATCTTGCCATTTTCTTTCCCAGTTTTAACAACTAAGCCTTCACTTTTCCCTGTTTAAGCTTAACCATATTACTTTTCATGCTCGCATTTTTCTATTGTAATCCATGATTCATTCATATCTGCAATAAATTAACTGTGTTTATCCACATGAAGCTAAATATATGACACTCATCTGCTTTTATTGTTTTTTATCCACATGTATGACATCGTCTGCTTTCAATAAAATCCCCTAATTATCTCCCTTCTATGGTTTCCTTCACTCTCTTTCACGTGTTACTTCTCTTTACGCAACAGCAGTCAATTAGTAGCAACAGTAGTCGATTAAAAGTGGTTGTTATGGAAACCAGTCATAAAAGGCGCTCGCTAACCCCCTTACATATGTTTACGATGTTGAACACCAGAAAGTTCATTATAACTTGTGTGTTATTGAACGAAAATTGGAAATTTAATTTTTTACAATATAGCCGAAAAAGTTATCTATAAACTGTAATAACTGTTTGAAAGTTGGTCAGGAATTGAGTGAGCGCTGAACCTTTAAAACGGGTCTAAGTGACTAAAACTGTCACTTAACCACATATTCAAACACTACTGTGTTTGAATAATATGTATAAACAATGATTGATAGTGTATATATATATATATATATATATGTGTGTGTGTGTGTGTGTGTGTGTGTGTGTGTGTGAGTGCATATGTATACATTTCCGGGTGGTGTGCGATCTTGCCTTGCTGAGGAATAAACTTACATATATATTTTAATTTATGCAGATTCTTGTAGAAGCCAGAAAGGAGTTATCTCCCTTTCGCTCAGACTTTGCATAAGTGGAGTTATCCCCCTTATAAAAGGACAGAGGAATCGCCATTAGTTGTTTACACTTATTCACGGCGACACGCTGTCGGATTGGAAAACCAGCTTGCTTAACGCAAACTTTACAATTCTAGATTCATTATTACAGATCTACATCACATTCGAATGTTCTTGTGTCAAAATGTGCCGAATCCACTGTGAAAAAATTCCCCCACTCTTTATCTGTGCCTAAATCAAAACGTGGAATCCATAAACAAAGCTTCTTTCTTAGAACTGAACGCCTGTGGAACTCTGTTCCGTCTGGCTGCTTCCCACCTGACTACAACTTGGATGTGTTCAAGTCCAACGTAAACAAATTCCTAATGAACCGCCCCCTTAAGTAAACACTTCATCAAATCTCCACACTAACGTACTGTACTTGCAATAACCCTTATCCCTGTGTGGCTTCCGGGCCTTGATAAGTGGAGACCACTGTGTAAAATATATATATATATATATATATATATATATATATATATATATATATATACATTACTGATTTCGCAAGTTACAACCAGTTAGAATCGAGACCAAAACATTTTGCAGTACAGCCGCGCCTGTTACCTTTTTAGCCATCATCAACTATATAAGGAAGGTGAATGCATTTGAGCATGCACAAAAAATACTTCGAAAAGAATATATGATCATTTTGCATTTAACTTTAACATATTTCTCTCCGCGTTATTCATATATACTTAAATAACGTACTCGTGATTACCACACTTGGTGTATGATTGCTGTTTCCTGTTAATTCCAGTTTTATGTGACAAGTAGTTTAAGATTTTAGAGGTTTGATATTTACAGACACGCATACATACATACATACATACATACATACATACATACATACATACACACCTCTACTGTTTTATTTACATAGACAAACATCTAACTTTTGTATGATCTGTTGTTAATACGTTAATTTATTTTTTTCTTTGCAGGTCGCGGATATCATTACAAACCTGTTCCTAAAGTACATCGTTCCATTTCTGTTAGCAATTATTGGACTATATATAGGGTATAAGTGTGCCAGAAAAATGTCCAGGCAACTTGTATCTCTGTTTGGTCGTGTAACTGGCAGAGACGTTGAATCGCAGTTGTTCCCGGAAGTACATATTCCAATAAAAATTGATTGATGGGACCAAAAGATTTTCCATGCGAGGTGTCCATCTTTTGGGCTGTATATCTTAATTTGTATTTAATTCCGAATAAATTGTAATATTTAAAACTTTTTTGTGCTATTTTTAATAACATGAAAATTATTTATTTTATTAAAAAAATATTTTTATTTGTTTCTTAATTTTGAAGATGAGGATTAGTTGTTATTCGTATTATTTTAGAATTTTAGACAAGTGTTTAACTACTGATATCATATTTACAACGTTGAGGACGATATGCTCGCCAGTATAGTTGGAGGAGTTGGCCGAACGTCGTGAAATACCTTTGTAATTTTTAAGCAATTTGCTTAATGTTTAACTAGTCTGTTCAAAATGTTGATATCATCAACCTATTCTTTGTCAAATGTATCTTGTCGAACTCGGAAATCTTTCTTTCTCACCCCGAAACATTTTGCCGAATTCGGAAATCCTTAAGGAATTTAGAACAATATCTTGCTGTTAATATCTGATTTAATGCTGTTATTTCGTTGTTATTATAGCAGTGTCACGTCATCTCCAATTTATTTTAAGCATACCCTACTGCGGGATAAAATCTTCATATTCGGAAGCAGTGCAATTTATCAGCATGCAGTCCCCGTGGAATAAATAAAGGTTCCGTTCGAAAATCTGTGCTAATTGCCAGATTGGACATAAAGATTACTGAATTGGACAGAAAGAGTAGAGATTCCTTAAAGATACACCAGAGAAGGTCGGAGATTACAACGACCGAAACGCTGTGAAAACAAGACCTTCGTTGAAAAGCACTAGTCCGAAAGATCTAAATAAGACAGTGTTTATAAATTATCCGTCAGAACAAAGTTTCGAAACTGTTAAACATCTCAAGACTTGAACATCTTTTTAATTAATTTGGAATACTAATACGTCAATCGACGTATTACGTACAGTTGTTTTCATTCATTGCTGTAAATAATATACCAAATGTAACCAGGTATGACTTCGAATGGTGCATTTTAAGCCTATTTTCCTGTTAGTTTTCTAGAGCGAATTAGCACTCGAAATTATTTTTCAATAGCAGTTTTTTTTATTCTATTTATTTATTTGTTGCTTATGTTCCTCATCTTTTTTAGTTGTTGTTTCACAGCCAAATATTCTTCGGGCCTCCGTCATATAGTTAACCGCAAGAGGATCGAAATGCTGAATCTTAAACCGTATTGTTAGTAAGCAATGCCTTCCCTAGTTGTTGCGGTGTCACCACGTTTTGATCAACTAATCCTCTAACCGGCTATGTGTAACATTGAAACCGCTATCTTCAGACAATTTCTAACCTGGAACTGTAGAGATTACATGTCCCAAACCACTGCGCCACGGCCCCGTCGCGGTTAACAACCTGACGAATAGTTGGCCGAAACGTCGTTAAACAATAACTAAAAAGATGAGGATAATAGTGCGCAAATAAATATATAAAATATACAAATTACTCAACTCAAAAAGAATTCCGATGATTCTATGTTTCTAAATTATAGAAAACTTTATTGATTTATTTCTCTTTCACATTACAAGATGGTATTTATTTTATAACAAGTTTCACGCTACTGAAATGAGTTAGTAATCCTCAAACATGGTTTCATACATACCGCCCACATGCAGTTATATTTCCTCTGATCACAAAGTCACTGTTTAGCATTTATAAAATATCCGTTTTCTTTAATGTGATACTTTGACAATAATTTTATTATGCCCTCTAAAATCGCCTACATTATGTTCGCACATGTATATTAAATATAAGTTTTAAACCCCCCCCCTGAAAAATGCATGTGAAATACAAAATAATCGGAGTCTGTTTATAAGTACTTGCCTCCTGATCGAACCCTTGCAAACCTCTCAAAGGGGCCCAAGAGTTCTGCGGGACCTTGGTTTTGACATCTGGGTCTAGATCGTACCTTGTGTATTGAGTTCTGTTTTCTGCTCGTCTGCGTGGTGTTATAGACAGAAGAGTTTTTTGCCTAGATGGTATGCCTTCCTGCTCCCGTCGCTTATGCACCAACGTAAACAGCAAGATTGATGTTTGACACTGACGTCGTCAATGTATATTGTAAATGGATTTGCAAGCAAAGCTGGACTGCATTAAAGCCTCACATCCGGAGATTTCCTCTGTTTTATCCTGAAACGTTTCCCCGTAGGTGGGTATTCCAATAAGAAATAGAAGAAAATACTCAGTGTTGTAATTTCATTTAATACTGACTGCTTTCCAAAGCTGACAAGCTCTGTCTAATATTAATATATTTTATGCTTTGTTGAGTTTGTCAAATAGTCATAATCTGCTTTCTGTTTAATTACTTTGTTGAAGTTGTTGATATAACCAAACAATTGATTCACATGGTGTTCCAAACGTCTTGTCTACATCTTAATATTGAATAAGAGTATAAAAAACGCATCTGGTATAGTCAGAAAGCATTCAGTCTCAAGTTTCTCATGTAACGTTCAAAGGTGTTTTATGTGAACAACACGCATCAATCCGATAGTTTATCTCTTGTCAGACGCGTCCCAGCATTGCGTTGCCAATAGTTTCAACAGCTTCTGTGATTCAGGTTTTCAGCGTATCCGCATCTCTTCCAATGGGAGGCACGTAGACCAATAATTAAACAAATTCCCATAAAAAATCGCAGGTTTTGAAGTCTGGAGATCTGAAGGGAAAAATCATGGGATCATAATCATCTTGCCCCGATCGTTAAATCCCTCTATTGCAGTGTTGTGTTCAGACATTGTTTAATCCAGACCTTCCAGTATGGTAGAGCCTCATCTTGTGTGAAAATGCTGTCAGAATGCGCAATCTTAATCAAGCTTAGACGAGGACTTGAAATATCTAAAATATTTTTGAGTACCATGTATATCTTGGACAGCAAAATATCTACTGTTCCCAAATAAGGCTGCCTGAATATATTAGCTATACAACTTCTATGCGCAAAACACTGGTAGGTTTTATGTATTCTTCCCCTTTGTAAGCCTTAACCTAAAACAACATATTTTCTCCTGAGAAAACCGCAAAAACGTTATAAATAAACATTTTGAATAAAACAACAATGCTGTGCATTTTTCCTCAATTACCTCATTCAACATTTACAAACGCGAAAAATAGCGATACACAAATAAATAATGACAAAACTAAATATTATGAATTGTTTCCAAAATGTTAACGAGCTAAAGTATTGAAATTCATGACAAAACTTCTAGCTTCGACATTAACTAATACTATAATAGTTGAGTTTTCGCAAGATTAAACAACTCAACTAAAGCAAACTATAAAAATTGAATGTTTTTCATGTAACAATGAAACATTTATACACGTTTGTTCTTAATCAGTTCTAAGATCTCCATCAAAATAATAAGGAAAATAAGAAATATTGCTGCTTTCTTTCTATTACATAACTTAGACTAGCTGGATGCACGGCGTTTCCCGTTAGACAAATACGTTTATACATGTTTTAATTAATCCAGATTACGTATGTACTATTATAGAAACAACCCTTTATTGAATATTACATATTACAAGGAATGATTTGGCCTAGTTGACCTAATCTCAAAATATATAAATAAATAAATTTAAAAAATAATAATAACATCGTTTATCAAATTCTATTTGTGTTACTTTCCAATATTATGTGTATATATGCATACATAGAAAAATTAAGTAAAA
>NC_136523.1:11027603-11110103 GCF_053919585.1 Euprymna scolopes | reverse complement strand
ATATGATATATATATGTATATACAATTTATATATATATATATGATATATACATGTATATATAAAAAATATATATATAATATATATATATTATATATATAAAAAATATATATATAATATATATATATTATATATATAAAAAATATATATATAATATATATATATTATATATATAAAAATATATATATATGATATATATATAAGTATATATAAAAAATATATATATATATAAAATATATATAATATATATATTGTATGTATATACAATATATATATAATATATATATATGTAAAATATAAATACAGGATATATATATAATATATATAATATATATATATAATATATATAATATAAATATATATTACATACATATGTATATTGTATATTATATATATACATGAGTTACTTCTACCTTATATATAATTTATATATATATATATATTATATATTATATATGTATTATATGTGGTTATGTTATATAATATATATTTGTTATATATATATATTAAATAATTATCGTACATATATTGTATATATAGTATATATATACAATATTATATATACATATTGTGTATGTATATTGTACATATATATTATATATACATATCGTACTTTTATTGTACATATTGTTTATAGATATATTGTACATATATATTATATATACATATTGCACATATATAACATATATAGTATATATATAATGTATATATAGTATATATGGTATATATAGTATATATGATATATATAGTATATATAATATATACTGTATATATATTATATATATTGTATATATATATATATTGTATATCTATTATCTATATTGTATATATATTGTATATAAAAAATATTTATGCAATATATATTATAGATATTGTATATATATATATTATATATATTGTATATATATTATAGATTTTGTATATATATTATATTGTATATATATTATTGATATTGTATATATTGTATATATATTATATTTATTGTATATATATTATATAGTTTGTATATATATTTTATATATTGTATAATATATATATATTGTATATATATTATATATATCTTATATATATTGTATATATATAGTATATATTTTTTATATATATTATATATATATATTGTATACGTATATATATTGTATATTATTATATATAAAAATTGTAATTATGTATCATATATATATATTTATTGTATATATATATTTTATATATTGAATATGAATATAATATTTATTGTATATATATTTTATACATGCACATACATTATATATGTACGTACAATGTATATATTATACATATATTATATATATTATACATATATATATATTATATATATTATACATATATATATATTTTATTTTATACATATTCTATATATTTTATAATATACATATATACAATTTGTATTTCATATATAATAGATATATATTATATATTAGAATATATATGAAATATATATATAATACATATATATATATTATAAATATTATATAAGTTGTATATATTGTATGTATATTCCCCTATAATATATATATATAAATATTATAAATATTGTATTTATAATATATATATTTATTATACATAGAATATATATTATATATAGTATTTATGTTATATATATTACAAATGTATATATATTATATATATTATATATATACTTTTTTTTATATTTCATATATATTATATACATTATAAAATATATATAATATATAAATGTGTATATATATTGTATATATATTATATATATTAAATATATATACCATAAAATGTATATATATGATATATATAATATATATTATATATAAAAAAATATATATGTATAATATATATATATATTTAATATATATATAATATATAATATATATTTTATATATTATATATACAATATACAATATATATATATATATAATATGCAATATATATAATATGTATATAAAATGTATATATATAATATACAATATATATACTATCCTATAAATATAATATATATATAATGTATATATAATATACAATATATATAATATATATATACAATATATTTTATATATTTTATTTTTTATTATATATATAATACATTTTTATATATCTTATATATATATTATATATATACTCTATAATTTTAGATTATATATATTATATATATTAAATATGTAGCATATTATTATATTATATTTTTATTATATATATTTTATATATATCATATATATTAGGATATTTATATATATTAAATATATATATAATAAGTATTCTTTTATAATATTATATATTATATATGTTTCGTATATATATATATATCATTTTTTTCTATAAGATATACATTATATATCACATATATATTTATTATTATCACTATATATGTTTTATATTATATATATTTTATATTACATATAGTTAACATATATTTTATATAATATTTTTTATATATATTAAATATGTGTATTATATTTTATATATATTATAAATATATAATATTTACAATATATATTATATATTACTTTAATTTTTTATATATTATGTATATTAAATATAAATATTATATTTTATATATATTATATTTATATTATATATTATACGTATTATATATATTATATATAATATATGTATAGATCGATATATATATATAAAATATCATATATATAATATATGTATAATATATAAAATATAAAATATGTATACACATATTTACTATATAATATATATAATATATCTTTAGAATATATATATACAATATATATATAATGTATAATATATACAACATATATATAATATAAATTTATATATATATATATTATGTATACATTTCATATATATATACTATATATTGAACATATACATATATTATATTATATCTATATTATATATGTTGTATATATTATGTATTATATATATATATTGTATATAAAACATGTATATATATTGTATATATTTTAATATATGTATAAATATTTATATTATATGTATATTATATATTTATATTTCATATGTATATTGTATATATACATATTATGTATATTATATATATCAATCATATATATTATGTATATAATATGTATATATATATTATACATACATATTATTTATTATATGTATAGTTATTATATATATAATATATATATGTAATATATATTGTATATATAGGCATATATATATGTGTAATATATATATATATATATATATATATATGTATACTATATATATCATATATATTAATAAAATGTATGTATTGGTTATATAATATACTAGCATTTCAGCCCGGCGTTGCCTTGGAGTGTGGAGGTGTATGCTGAGCCAAAAAAAAAGAATCATGTGTTTTTAATGTGACCCCTAGTTTGCCCCCTTAAAATTTATTGTTTCGGGCTCAAATGACTTTATTAAATTAGATCCATGGTTTAAGGAACATATATCTAAAATTTCAAGTGTCTAGACCCAAAATTGTGGGAGGAGTTTTGTAGAGTTCTTAAATGTTAAATCCATAACATTTTACCCATTAACAGCCAAATTTCTGGCCGACAACGATCACATCGATTTTCCAAAATTTCAGTACCCGGTATTTCAAATTTCGAGTCTATAAACAAAAAATAAACAGAGTTTTTGCATAGGGAAATGTACACAGACAGACAGACAGACGGACACGTCAACTTGTATAGATATATAGATATATACATAATATATATATCGTACAACTATATGTAATAAACGATATCTATATAATATATATATATATATTTAATATATTATGTATATATATATAATATACTATATATATATTTAATATACAATATATAATATACTGTATATAAATATAATTTACTATATACTTATATATATGTATATACATACTTCAAAATAGTTTTTATTTAACAAACAGTTAAGTTATGTTTACAAAATATTACTGGCAGTATTATTCTATAAGCTATCAGGTCTAAACTATATGCGAGATAGATCAAATAAATTAAATTAAAATTCAATTAAAAATATTTCATTGTAGTTTCAGGGATTACGGATAATTCTTCACCCACTAAAGCCTAAGAAAATACCACAACACTATAAATAATAATATAATATACACACACATATATATATATATATATATATATATATATATATATATATACACATTGTATATATATATAAAATTTAAATATATTTAATATATATATATATTTATATTAAATATATAAATGTTTAATATATATTATATATATCAAATAAAGATTATATACATTATATATATTTCATATATATATATTATATATTACATATAAATATTTAATATATATTCTATATACATGTATTATATTGTATATATACTTGAGATCGTATATATAAATTATATATATACTGTATGTGTTATATTATATATTGTGTATATATGATATATTATATTTATTGTATATATGTATATTATATATACATGTATTGTATATGTTTTATTTATATATATATTATATTATTCATATATATATTATTTATAAATTACATATAATATATATAATTTAGATTATATTTATATATATACATTGTATATGAATTACATTAATATATATTATAAATATATACTATACAAATATTAAAAGTATATATAAATATTATATTAATTATATATAATATATTATATATATTGTATACATATATTGAATATCTATTATAATATATACAATATAAATATTATATATATATATTGTATATATATGATATATATTGTTATAAAATATATATATATTGTATATGCATATGTTATATATAACAAAATGATATGTATACATATATTATACATCAACTGTATATATATATTGTATTTATAATATATATTTTATAAATAATATATATATTTTATATATTATATATAATGTATATATAATAAAATATATATAATATATATATTCATAATATATATATAATATATATTCATAATATATATATATATATAATATATATTCATAATATATAATATATATATATAATATACACAATATGTGTACATAGATATATATATATATTATATATCGTATATATTATAAGAGATATATTGATATAATATATCTAATATTTATCATATATAAAATAGGTGTACTTATATGTCCTATAATATATACATATATATATATCAATATAATATCTTACATATATAATATATAATGTATATATAATATAATATATATCTAATATGTATATAATATAATATATATAATATGCATATAATATATATTATATTTAATATAATATATATAATATGCATATAATATATAATATATTTAATATATATATAATATATAAATGTATAATATATACAATATATATAAAATATACATATTATATATTTGATATATACAATATATATAATATATATAATGTAAATAATATGTATATATTACAAATCAAATATATATAACATACAATATATATAATATATACAGTATATAATATATATATATATTATATACAATATATATTATATATATATAAAATAACATATGCATATAATATCTAATATATACATTATATTAATATAATGTATAATATAAATTATATAATATATAATATATTGTATATATATATAATATAAACTATATAATATATAATACTACCGAGGTACCCGGCGTTGCCCAAGTGTTTGTTTCCGGGACGGGGGGGAGTTTTAACAAATCTTATTGTAGGTAAGTAGGAAGTATAAAACCCGGAGTAATGAGTTAAATTAGGAAAATAAAGTGTGAACAAAAAACCAGACATCTGCAACGTTAACAGTTCGGCCACCAAGACAAGTCCATTCCAGTTGTTTAGGAAAAAAAAAACGACTACGGTAGGTCGGCTCGAACGTCAAAATATAATGTGAATTGTCCAGCACGCTAAGCACTACGCCACAGAGCACTGCAGCTTAGTTTAGTGATTTTAAATAATTTCACATGAAAGAACTACGAAGCCAAACCGGTGTTCTCTTCTCAACTGTACATTGTGAACGATCCCCAAACGGTGTAAAGTGGTGGCAGGGGGAGGAGGACTTTATTAGAGAGAAAATACTTTACCACTTCCATGTATCTTAACCGATTTTGGCGGTGACTTCTCAGCAGAAAAAGTATAGAAATCTTAGATTATCGGGGAATTTTAGAAATAATAAGCCAATAACACACCTCAGATATTGTTCTTTCGTTTGTGCATATTATATTTGCATGAAATATCTTGATTTTTAATCCTATTAATGTCGCAATCCGACGGGAAAAAATGAGTTCATTTTATTTATATAGAGAAGAGATAATATTTATAATATATAATAATATATATATATATATATATATATAGTATATATAATATGTATGTTATATATAAAATATATAATATATATGATATATATACAATATATATATATAATATATATATAATATATATAATATATATATATATAATATATATACTATATAATATATATACTATATAATATATATACTATATAATATATATAATATATATACTAATTAATGTATATATATAATATACAATATATATAATATAATATATATATATAATATACAATATATTTGATATAAAATATATATATATATATATAATTGGTAATATATATATAATATATAATATATTTCTATATATACAATATATAATATATATATATAATTTGTTATATATAGATTATAAATATAAGGTATAATATATATAATATATATATAATATATATATGATATATATAATATATTTGTATATAAATATAATATATAATATATATTATATATAAGTATTTTATATAATATATATATCATATATATAATACATATAATATATATACAAACTGTATATAATATATATATAACATATATACAATATATATATAACATATATATAATTTATAATATATATATATATAATATATATACAATATATTTATAATATATATAATATATATAATAAATATATAATATAATATATATATAATATATATATGTATAATATATATAATAAATATACAATATATTTATAATATATATAATATTTATAATAAATATATAATATAATATATATAATATATATACAATATATATATATAATATTTGTATAATATATACAATACATATATAATATATTATATAAATATATAATATATAATATATATTATATATATTTTATATAAGTATTTTAGATAATATATATATATGTATCTTTTATACATATAATATATATATATAATATACATATATGATATAATATATATAATATGCATATATGATAAAATATACATATAATATATTATATAATATACCTATAATATATATCATATACATATATTATATAATATACATATAATATATTATATAATATACATATAAATATATATATGTAATATACCTGTAATATATATAATATACATATAGTATATATATATAATATACATATAATATATATAACATACATATAATATATAAAATATATACAATATATATATTATATATATTTACAATATATATAATATATTTATATTTTATGTATGTATATTTTATATATATATTGTATATATATTATACATATATATTATATATATTATATATATTTACATATAATATTTATATAATATATATATATACAATCCATATATATTATATATATTTACATATAATATTTATATAATATATATATATATATACTATACATATATATTATATATATTACATATATTTACAAAAAATATTTATATAATATATATATATATTATCCATATATATAATATACATTATATATATATATATATGTATATAATATATATTATAAAATATATTTTAGTCCTGTTTGGTTGTATCACAACTCATCAGTGCCAACCATTTAACCTAGAAACGTCGTCAGGACATTCGGTAGTTCTACCCCTTGACCCCGGAAGCGGTGTCCGTAACTAATCTGTCTGAATCTTTGGTTAAATAAACATCCGTCCGCCACTTGTAAAGTGCTCAAAAGTTTGTTTGTAAAAAACCCGCGAGCTTAGCATTTTCCGCCAAATTAAGGAGCGAGTGAGATTATTTACGATAGAGCTCAACCCAAGGAGGGGTGCTATATAAAATATACATATATATTTGTTATATATATATTTATTTTATGTACATATTTACATATATATATTATATACGTATATATATTTTATATACATATTCTATATACATATATGTATTATATATACATGTATACATATATACATTATATGTACATATATGCATATATATATATATTTTATATATATATATATTATATACATATATACATATATATAACATATATATACATATATATTATATATATAATATCTCTATATAAATAAAATGAACTCATTTTTCCCTACTGATTTTGACATTAATAGGATAAAAAAGCAAGATATTTCATGCAAATATAATATGCACAAACGGCAGAACAATATCTGAGGTGTGTTATAGGCTTATTATTACTCAAATTCCTCGATAATCTTAGATTTCTATACTTTTTCTGCTGAGAAGTCACCGCCAAAATCGGTTAAGATCAATCGAAGTGGTAAAATATTTTCCCTCTAATAAATTCCTCCTCCCCCTGCCACCACTTACCACCGTTTAGGGATCGTTCTTAAGGAACAGTTGAGAAGAGAACACCGGTTTGGCTTCGTAGTTCTTTCGTGTGAAGTTATTTAAAATCACTAAACTAAGCTGCCGTGCTCTGTGGCGTAGTGCTTAGCGTGCTGGACAATTCACATTATATTTTCACGTTCGCGCCGACCTACCGTAGTCGTTTTTTTTTTCCTAAACAACTGGAATGGACTTTTCTTTGTGGCCGAACTGTTAACGTTGCCGATGTTTTTTTTTTTTTTTTTTTTTTTTCACATTTTATTTTCCTACTTTTACTCATGACTCCGGGTTTGATCCTTCCTACTTACCTTCCATAATATTTTTAAACCCCCCATCCCGGAAATAAACACTCGGGCAACGGCGGGTACCCCCGCTAGTATATGTATAATATATATATATATATATATATATATATATATATATATATGTATGTATTTTATATATATGTATATATATATTACAAAATAATAAATATTTATATTATATAATATATAATATATATATATTAATATATGTTATATAATTTATATAATATATGTATAATATATATATATATTATATATATAATATTTATATATATATTATACATATGTGTTATATATATATATATATATATATATATATATATATATATATATATATATATATATATATATATATAATTGTTGTGGTTACAGGGTTGAACAATAATTAGTAAGGAAATACAATGAAGATGCAAACAACAAGATATCGCAATAATAAGTGTATTAAAGAAAAGGTATATTTACAATATGTACAAATGACGTTGTCGAGTCAGAGAGTCTTGGTGGGAGGACATGTACGCTCTTCGACGTCACTTCCGGTGGCATTTGAGTAAGACACACTAAGGCCAACCTAGGCTTGCCATTGATAGTGTGATGTTATTGCCATATGCAAATAAGTGGTTGCCACCACAACACCCCCTCCCAAGATTTGAAGTCACACAGATTTCAATATCTTTATTAATCTTTTCCAACCCAGCGAACAGAACATTTCGTCTTTTTCTAAAAATTGGGCTGGCGTTTTCTATAAGTTCAAACGAGGCCTTAAATTTATTGCAGCGACCTAAGTTAGTTGTGAATGCATCAGGAAATAATTCTTTTAAATCGTCTTTTATATTTACTATTGTTGGAGAAGAACATTCTAATTTTTTACAGAATGTATTGATTTGCTTATCCCATAGTTCGAATTTTTCAATTAAATCTATTCCAAACAGATTTTCACTATTTTTTAGTACGAATATTTTTAATTTCTTCGAAATCCCTTTCAATTTTATCGGGAGGACAACTTCTCCTTCAAATTTTATACCACCACCAGTTACCGTCCGGGCTGCTTTACTAGTTTTAATCATGGCCGTTTTCCCAACTTTTTCCACGTATTCAGGTTTATTATAGAAACATCGGAGCCGGAGTCGAGTTGTAACTTTATTTTAAATATTTCCACTTTTACGTATTTTCGCCGATCTGTGTCTAATTTTGTATTTGATTTTGTTTGCTGTACTCTCTTTCTATTGTAATCTTTATATCTGCAGAAATCGCTTTTGTGTCCCACCTTCTTACAAATGTAGCATGGTTTCTTCTCATAAGGACAATCTGATTCCCGATGCTTTTCTGCACATCTTTTACAGTTATATCTAGGAAGAGGCTTGTTATATTCTGTACTATATTTATGGTTATTATCTTTGGAATATCCCGTTCCATTGTTTTTCTTTGTAAAGTTCTTGGTTGGTTCGTATGTTTTTCTAACTTTTCTTACATATGCCATTCAGGATTCTTCTATATTTTTTTAATCCTTTTTTAGTGTAATGGCCCTTTCACAGTCCTCTGCTAGTTTCTGGAGGGTTAAATCTTGCTCAGATTCCAGCTTAGACAACACTCGTCTGCGTATTTCTGCATGTTTTGTGAAAACTAACCCTTGAGCGAAGATTAGACATTTAAAATCTTCTACCGTTAGTTCTGCAAGCTTAAAATTATCGCAGTTTTTATTGACAACTGATGCGTATGTCAAATAATCTTGGTTGTCCATCTTTCTTAGATTCATGCACAGCCATCGTTTATGAAAAAGAGATATATTTGGATTAAATAATTATTTTAGTAATTTTACAGCTTCCATTAACTCTAATTCCGCAATTTTTTTAGGTAATATGTAATCTACGAATTTGCTGTGTTCTGACGTACAATAATTAGTAAGGAAATACAATGAAGACGCAAACAACAAGATAACGCAATAATAAGTGTATTAAAGAAAAGGTATAATTACAATATGTACAAATGACGGTTGCCACCACAACAATAATATATATATTTTTTTGTATAATATATATATATATATATAAAATACGTACATGTATATATTATACATATATATTATATATATTATACATATATATTATATATATCATATATATAATATATATGTATAAATATAATATATATATGTGTATATATGTATGTATATATTATATATGTGCATATATGTATATATAATATATATATTCATATATGTATGTATAATATATATGTGTATATGTATATATAATACATATATGTATATATAATATGTATATAAAATATATATGTGTTTATAATATATATGTATATATGATACATATATGTATATATGATACATATATGTATATATAATACATATATGTATGTATAATACATATATGTATGTATAATACATATATGTATGTATAATTCATATATGTATATAATATATATATATGTATATATAATACATATATGTATATATAATATATATGTATATATTTATATATAATATATATATATGTGTGTATATGTATATATAATATATATGTATATGTATATATTATATATATGTATATATGTATATATAATATGTATATGTATATATAATATGTATATGTATATATATATAATATAAAATGTATATCTATTACCGTAAGGATCATTAAATAAAGTTAAAATGTTCCATCAATAATATTAGAATTTATTTCACAATTAGCTCATAAACATAAGTATATTCTAAACTTTATGTCAATCCTCCTTTCTAAGGGAAATATAGATACGTATACAATGTATAATAATTAGCAACTCATGGGCAGTACAGATCAAACTAGGAAAAATCCGGAAAAAAAGAATTATTTGAGTTTCGTTTTTGGCCCATCTTTTTATTTTTAATTTCATTTTGTTTTTATCTCTATATTATTCTTGTTCCTTCTCTTCCCTTCCCCGAACTAAGTCTATATATCCAGTACACGACCTGACCTAAATTAAACCACCCGATCAAACTTTATGAGTCTTTGATTCTATTGTAAGAGATATCTATTTATATACATGTATGTATGTTTATGCCGTATATGTATGTATATGTATATATATGTTTATATATATATGTAATCATATATATGTGTGTGTATGTGTATTTGTATTTATATGTATATATGTATCTTGTGTGTATGTGTGTGTTTGTATATGCGTGTGCATGTGTATATAAGGATGAATATGTACATATGTTTCAAGCCACTTCCTACCACTTATAACTACTTACTCTCCCTAACACTTCGCCCCACTAAAAATAATAAAGACTTCTAATGAAAAGGTTTCCACCAGAATTTGAATTATTATCGCTGGGCCCACAAACAAATTAATACAAGCACTTGCCTTATTCGGATATCTACACAGCTATGCGGATTATCCAATATATAGCTTGGACATTATTACCAAACGGATGTAAAGAACGCATAACATGGATTTTACCTAGCAAGCTGGATCTACAAAAACATTCTTATCCTTTTTCTACAAATCCTCCTCCTACAGGACTTCTGATAAATGTATTATTTTCACTTTGACTTTCCATGTCTCACTGACTTTAGCAAATAGGGTGCATAGGTTTTTAACTATTTGCTAATATTTTCTCTCCTCTGATGAGATGGTAGACATCGAAACGTTATAGGTAAAGGATATTACTTTTCTAAAGCATTCTTTGTCTTGCTAAGAATAATAAAAATTCTTTGATATGAAACTCAACCATTTCATTTCAATGAGAGTTTTTTGAAATTCATTGAATTACAATTTTATATATATATATATATATATATATATATATATATATATATATATATATATATATATATATATATATATATATATACTAGCAATCGGTGCCCGGCGTTGCCCAGGTGTTTTGAAGTGTTTGCTTAGGAAAAAAAAAAGGTCAATTTTATAAAACTTTTACCCCTATTATGACCTCGTAACATTTATTGTTTAGGGATCAAGTAAAGTTAATAAGTTAGATCCATGTCCAAGGAATCTATATATATAAAATATCACGTGTTCAGACCTTAAATTGTAGGAGAAGTTTGGTAGAGTTCTCAAAGGTCTAATTGTTGAATATTGACCACTTAATCGCCAAATTTCTGTCGAAAACCTATCACATCGATGTTCCCAAATCTCAGTACCCTGTATATCAAATTTCGAATCTGTAGGCTTAAAATTGACAGAGTTTTAACGTAGGGAAATGCACACAGACGCACCGACACACACAGACACTATCACTTATACCTATATATAAACATAAACATCATATATATAAAGATAATAGTACGCCAGATATATAACAAAAGACCATTATTTACTGAAGTGAAAGGAAAACCCGGGGGAACTTTACCCAAAAATAAATCTATATTTTTTTGTGTGTATTGATAGTCTGGTACTTATACAGTTTAGTGACGACATTAAAAAATGGAAATATTGAAAAAAAAAATTTATTGTACGTAACTGTTATAGACTGAAGTTCTCCGAAAAAAATTTCACTTCATTTGATCAAGTAGTTTTTTTTTTTTTTTTTTACAGCGAAAAACAATGATTTATCACGGCTACGTCAACGTGGCCATTTTGGGAATGTTATTGCAGGCCCAGGAATTCCCCAAGGGCAGGTAACTGCCGTACATAGCAGAATACCTGCATTTTAGGCCAATCTAGCCCTTTTTCCCCCCCACCAGAATGAGATTTTTTTTTTTTTTTTTGCGAAGACAGATGCCATTTTTGGGGTGTTTTTTTTTTTTTTTAATTTGTAACAGAAGTAAATAAACGAAGTTTCGAAGTTATCCATGCGTGTCCAACTGAGCATGTTTCGAAAATAATCTCGTATAAAAATTCCTCAATTCTTTGCATTCTTCAATTTCTTTGCATATTCAATAGTATTCTTATTTATAAAAAAAAAAATACGCAAAAAAATTGCAGATTAAAAAAAAAAAAAAAAAACGTAAAAAAAATTCAGATGTGTTGTGCGCATCTCAATATGGCGAGAAAAAAAAAGGCTAGATTGCGAAATTTGGCCTAAAATTGAGGTATTCTGCTAGGTACATTTCCAAAATGGCCACGTTGACGTCGTCGTGATAAATAATTGTTTTTCGCTGTAAGAATTTTTTTTCGGAGAACTTCAGTCTATAACAGTTACGGACAATAAAAATTTTTTTCAATATTTCCATTTTTTAATGTCGTCACTAAACTGTATAAGTATCGATAGTCTTATCAACACCCCTTTTTTCTATTTATTTATAAAGAAAATACAACTTTATACAAATTCCCTATTAGTTTTTTTTTCGGTTCTCTTATACGATGCTCATCTTTATTTAACTATTACGTGTAATTATATTCATACAGATATTCTATATGATTTATATTTGCGTAATATTTGCGTAGAAATGAAGAAAATCAAATTTACTGTGTATTTATCGTGTTGCCATAACAACGTGACGTAGCCAAGGACGGTAGTGGACGTGAGTGTGTGTGCGTGTGTGCGCGTGTTTTCGTGCTGTATTGTTTGTAGTAGTAGTAGTACTAATAATTCGTCCAGCGTTTGCTTTCTTGTGTTAATGGCGGACGTTGAGTCAGAGGTTGGATTGTGATGTCTGTAACTTTCGTATTTTTCTAATTTGTAAATGGCAAGTTAGAAAAAAATTAAACCCTTCCAAGATGGACAATAAATAAGACCAAAATATTTTATGGTAAAGTTAAGAGCGTAAGAACTATACTTTTTTAGGAGATGTGATTATTGGATTAACCAATCAGAAATCGTCTGTGGCACACACATCTCTGTTTTTATATAGATATATATATATATATACAGTTTGACCCGTAAAAAACTGGCCCCCAGCCCTAATTAGGCCACGTTTCTTACTGTTTTTGTCCGAATGAAATGAACTTTGGTCATAACTAGTTTATTATATTCAAAATATCACATCAAATCACGAGGGTCTTTGTCCTTTTTTCGTTTTTTCTCCGTTCTACAGCATATGTTCTCGATGGCCTTTTTTTTTTGGGGGGGTCACCCGGTATATATATTCAATGTATGTATATATAATGTATGTATATATGGATGTATATATAATGTACGTATATATACATTAAATATATGCATTATATAATGTATAGATATGTGTATATATAATGTGTATATAAAATGTGTTTATATATAATGTGTATATATAATGTATATATATATATGTGTATATATAATGTATATGTATATATATAATGTGTGTATATATAGTGTATATATATAATAATATATATTTAATATATATATATAGAGAGAGATATTGTATACATAATGTATATATGTATTATGTGTGTATATATATATATATATATATATATATATATATATATATATATATATATATATACATGTAATGCATATA
Source organism: Euprymna scolopes (assembly GCF_053919585.1). Lineage (NCBI taxonomy): Eukaryota > Metazoa > Mollusca > Cephalopoda > Sepiida > Sepiolidae > Euprymna > Euprymna scolopes. The sequence goes on along the minus strand of NC_136523.1, from coordinate 11,094,814 downwards.
TGGAAAGAGTTTTGTGTTTACTCTAAGCTTTTCATACAAATGTCACGCAGTTTTAAATCATGTAGAATATATGCATGACGAAAATTACACGGAATATTTTTTTCAAGATGATCAACCCATCGGAAAACCGAAAACATTTATATGGAATTAATTAAAATGAATATTTAAAAGAATAAGCTAATTAGATCTCTTGCAGATGAATGCAATTCCACGATATATACTTCATTGTCTTATTGAAGTTTTAATATTCTTTTTAAATAAATAGAAAAAAGGTTTTTAACATGAATGCCAATACATAGAACATCCAAACTATACCTCATTTGATTGACCGGCTCTGATTTTAATTTTTTCCAGATACATCTGCCTTACTTAAAAATGCTAGTTTTCTTTATGGTGTGGTTTACATATATTAAAAGAAAACACCCACTATTTTTTTGCTGATGAGGGGACTTAGTTTAAAAAAATTCTATATGTCAAAATAATTGTCGGTGGCTTAATGTCTATCACAATAAAAACATTGTTTTCCGAAACGATCGTACAAATTATTGACTTTGTTGTTGTTCCTTCTTATGAAACAGATTTTTCATTTTTAATTCTAATTTGAATTTTAAATTGTAAATCACATTACTAAATATTAAAGTAGCTCTAGTATATTTTCCTATCGTGCTTATTACATATCTGAATTACAACGAGCACTGTTCTTTTTTTGTATTTTAATTAAATTAGTAATTTTACTATCGCATTAAAATACACTCTGCTCTTTAGACTACTGTTCTAATCCCCTTTATATGAATTCCCTATATTTAAAGATATATATATATATATATATATATATATATATACATAACTACTTCATTTACTCACATAAACCTAATATACGAAAGTATAGATTTATGCGTAAACTTTAAGTCTTTACTTCAAAAGTATTCAATACGTAGGTAGAGCTAGTTAATAATTTATAAAATATATATGGCGATTAAGCTACACTGAATATTCTGCGTTTCATCCACTATAGGATTCGTCAGGCTTATGCGCGAATTCTGTGGTTGCTTCTTGTTTTTATATATGTTGAGGATTTCTAGTTAGCCAATCAGCTTCCTAGTATCCACCGCACCCCTTCCTATCAGAGAGTGATTGCCGATTATATATATATATATATATATATATATATATATATATATATATATATATATATATATATATACAGAGGCGGCAAAAACAATATCTGCACTTGTAATTTTTTTCAAAACTGCAAATTTAAGCTAAATTTCATGTTACTGTTTAAGCAAAATATACCACATTCGATTTGATTACAAGTGCAGACATTGTTTTTGCCGCCTCTGTATGTATGTATATATATATATATATATATATATATATATATATATATATATATATATATATATATATAATCGACAATCGCTCGTGACAGGTATGATTGTTCTTTCGTCGGTGAGATTGTGTCTGGTCATTTGTGGGTGAGCAAATGTCGTTGGAGGCCGATCCTTGACCTTCAGACCTTATTGCATTCGGACAATGTGTTAGAGATCCACTGGTTAGGGGAGGAGGTGAGCGGAACTGTGTTGATAGTAAATGTCTGCTTCCCCTATTTTTCTGCAGCTCTTTGGAGTTAATTTTCTAAATTTTCTGAATGAACCGTGCCTTCATGGACCATCCTGCTAAACATGTGCCTCTGAAGAGCAGCATCCTCCCAACCGGTGAGATTGAAGTGACACTGTCTAAGGTGGTCTTTATGTTGTCCTTATTTCTGTTTTTCTGTCCTCGTTTAGCTGGCTGTAGAGCATTTGCTTTGGAAAGCGGTATGCGTATAACATGGCGCATCTATCGCAGCTGGTGTCGGATGATGGTATGTTGGCCTCCTTCAAGATGCTTACGTTTGTTGGTCGATTCTCCCATCCAATATTGAGGATCTTGCGGTGACAACGCTGGTCATACTGATCCAGTGGCTTCAAATATCTGCTGTAGGTGGTTCAGCTGTCGGCCTCATAGATAAAGGTGGGCATGGCAACTGCTTATAGACAAACAGTTTTGCCTTACACTTTCGTAGCCTGGCAAATGTTACACTGGCGCTTAAGGGTCAGTAGTGAATCCCTGTGTCGATTGTAGATTTTGTGGAGAAAAGACTGACAAGATCTAGGTCGTTTTCGTGTTAAGGTCAAGTCCCAGAAGCCAGTAGGCTTTCTTAAAGGCAACCAAAATGCTCTGAAGGTACCTAGCCAACGCATTGGCATATTCATATTGAAGCTCCACTAGCGAGGTGCGAGGGCCTTGCCTTTTTCCCTATATCTGTTTATGTTAAAGATTCCGCCATCTTTCCTGTACATGAGTTTGATTTCCTCAGGTAGGTTCTGGCTAGCGAGGAGAAGGATGGTGGAGATATAGATAGCGAACAGGTTTGGGGCAATGATAGAGCCCTACTAGACACCGGTGTCCACTTTGAAGGGTTATGTTTTCCGAGTCGCTATTGCCAACCACAACTGCATCATGAAGTCTCTCTCTCTCTCTCTCTCTCTCTCTCTATATATATATATATATATATATATATATATATATATATATATATGTATATATATATATATATAAAATAAAACTGATTGCAGATAAAAACAAAGACATTATCCGTTGTCTCAAGAAAATTAATAGCCAGACAATTCTCAGATTGAAAATAATTTTATAAATATTGAAACAAGGAAATTGGAATTGTGCAATGGTCCACACGCGTTTACGTACCTAGATTGAACAGGTTCTTGCAGAGTACCTCGCAAGGAACATGAAACAAGAAATAACTACTCGTTCTTATTGTCACAACACAATTAATTCTCTCATCCTCCTGTCACGCGTCATCTCTTGTTACGACTGTAATGCAACCTACACCCATAACGTTAACATCACCTTTCTCTCTGAATTCTGTCTTATTGAACGACGTTTACCTGTCTAAGGTTATCGCCCTCTTTAACGTGCTCTCCCTTCTTTTTTATTGTCTTTTGTAAGTGAGATCGTTTCGCATTTTGTATGCATTTCAATACGCGCGTCCGCGCTCTGCCATAATTACAGAAATGGGAGATAATGTAGAATTCATGATGAGCAAGTATCATATATCTGCCATAATTATTATGAACAAGTGATTCACTCGACCCCCGATAAAATACAGTCGACATTTTTTTTTATTAGTCCACATATTAACAAAATCGTTTACACTTTTTTATCGTTTTCTTCTGAAATTAAACGCAATGTGCTAAAGGTCCTAAATACTAAATGTGTTTTAAATTCAAATAATTCTTAATTTTTAAATATTAAACGAAAGCAATAACTATTTGTCTTGTCTAAATAGTATTTTCGAATATTGCCCGACGGCGATATTTAATGCTTAATATTTTTATTAATTTTTAACTCACATGCGACAGGAGACATTTAATAATGGGGCAGTTTAAACAGGCACGGTTATTCTTTATATGAATTATATTTAAAACATCGAATTATTTTATGCAGTATAAAATATGAGAACACACGAGAGCGTGTGTTTGTCTTTATATTGTTTTAATCATTTAAATGAACATTCAATATCGACGCTTGAAATGTGACCTGGACTGCTTCCAGTGAAACCATTCATCTGCGCAAGGGCTCCTGTTTTTTTTTTTCAAAATTATTGAAGCTTTTATTTTTATTACGTTTGTCAGAGAGAATGATAATTTTTTTCTGAAACGATTGTTCAATTTTTCATATCGTGTATCGTTAATTTGAACGCATAATATTCTTAGATACAGATTACATTCCCTGCAGTAACAAAATAGTGCTACTTCATCATTAACCATTTTATGTTCATATGAAAGGTTGGTCATATCTTTTCTTTTTACAAGCAAGTGGCTCGGAATTGCTTGGTCTTAAATACGAATAATTATGATATTTTGATGAATGCAAATTTTCGTTAATTAGATTATAGTGTAGCCAAGATATAGTAATAATTTTTTTAAGTTAAAAATTAAATGACTCATGCGCCACCACCGGAAATCTAAACCAAAAAGTTAAGCTTACAATTTCCTTTTTTTCCGTTCACGTTAATTCCTTACCTATGAAAACATGTTTGCGGCAAGGATAACATTTAAAACATAAACAAGTAGCTATTACGTAAGTAATGCCGTCGTTCGACTTTTCCCTGGCAATGTCTATTTCTTTTATTTTTACAATTTCTGTCTTGATTTTCCCCGCCTTAAACTAAATATAAAGGGTCGCATAAGTTCGAATACCCTATGTATAAAGTTTTATGTCTGTCGACATAAAACTTGCAGGAGTTTTCTAGGTAAAAATGTTAACCAAATATACATACGCATAAATAAAATATGTAGTAAGAAGTTTGTCTTTACAATAATTTTTATGCAAATATTATGCAATTGTCATGTAGAATATCTGCATGAATATATTTACACGTAATAGTTAACTTAAGATGAGCATCCCATGAGAAAAGCGAATGAAAACTAATAAGGTATTAATTAAAATGAATGTTTAAAAGAATATGCAAATTAACTAGATCTATTGCAGACCAATGCAATTCAACAACTCATATAAAACAAAGTTGTATTTTCTTTTTAAGTAAAAAGAAAAAAAGGGGTTTTAATATGAATATCAATACACAAATAAAAATAACAAATTTATACGTATATAGATAGATAGATAATTAGAGGAATATTAGTTTTTTTTTCTCCATGTTAACAATAATTGAGTCCCAGCAAGATACTTTTCAACTAATATTTATCAAATGCGTTTAATAATACTATTCTCAGTGATATTAACATTATCTATATGCCTAATATGATTTTCAAAATTATTGAAGCATCTATTTTTATTTCATTTGCCAGAAAAAAAAATAATAATAATAATATATTTTGCAACAATTGTTCATTGTTTGTATCATAAATTTGAACGCATAACATTCGCACACACAGACTATATTCTCTACAGTGACATAGAATAAGATAGTGCTATTTATCATTTGACATTTTATGTTCGTATGAAAGGCTGTGTGTGTTTTTTTTTACTAGCATGTGGCTCGAAATTGTCCGGTCAAAAATACATTTTCATATGATATTTTTATTAATGCAAAATTCATATTTATTATTATATTATATTGGACACACTGTATAGTAATAAAAAATAAAAAAATAAAATGACACAAGGGAATCGAAACTAAAACGTTTAGCTTACGATTATTTCTTTTTCTCAAGTTAATACCTGAGCTATGAAGACAAGTTAAAATCTAAAACATGAAACAATATATATTACATTACGCATGCATATTCGTAATGCCGTTGTGCAACATTTTCCTGTTAAATTTAATTTATTTAATTTTTGCACTTTCGCACTAATTTTCTCCGGCTTAAAACAAATAAAAAATTTCGCATGGGCTCGAATACCCTATAAGTTTTATGTTTGTAGACATAAAGTGACAGAGGAGTTTGGTAGATAACATTTTTAAACAAATACTCATACATAAATACGTATAGAAAGATGTCTGTCTTTACCATAAAATTATTATGCAATTATACATAATGCAGAATAATTATAAATTATGTAGAATATAGTATGCAATTATAAATAATGTAGAAATATACTAACAGGGAATTAGTTTAAATGAATGCTGAAAAATTATAGAGATTAACAAGATCTTTTGCAGACGAATGTAATTAAAGTGCCCATCTATAACAAAGTTGTGTTTTCTTTGGAAATAAATACAAAAGAAAAGGTTTTTAGTCGCGCGCAGAGGACTCTATAAGTAACTCCGTCGATTGGTCGGTCTTTCTGTCTGCCCTTTTCTGCTCGGTCTTTTTGATGAAGATCAAAGGTCTGTTGTTGATACATACTGTTCGTAACTTTTTAAGCTTTTCTTGGCATTCGGGCCAAGACCGGCAGATACTGCAAGCAAAGGCCATATGGGGAGACAAACCCACATATAAGACTTTGGTCAATGTAAGGGCAACCCTTCAAACCAAGTGTCAATATCCAGCTCCCCTACTCCCCGGGAAGATGGTCCCCATTTCCACTTCACTTCTCACTTTAAAAAATCGGTCTTGTGCCTTATTTGCTCGGTGGGGGCGCAAATAAATGCCCTTTTCTTGGCCTTCGGACCAAGAACCAAGTGTAGTATCTGTTCCGGCAGATATTGCAAGCAAAGACTTTATGTGTGGGTAACCCAACATATAAGACCTTGGTCAATGTAGGGGAAACCCATCCTACCATTTCTCATCATCCAGCTCCCCTACTCCCCGGGGAGCTGGCCCCATTTCCTCTTCACTCATCATATTAATAATTTTCCACGTGCTTAACTTGCTCGTGGGGGAGCAAATTAATAGCCGTATCTGTTCCGGCAGATACTGCAAGCAAATACCATATGTCGGCGCAACCCCACATATAAGACCTTGATCAATGTAGGGGCAAACGTTCATACCAATTTTAATAATCTAGCTCCCCTACTCCCCGGGGAGTTGGCCCCCATTTCCCCTTCACCCCTCACATTAAAATTCGGCCTTGTGCCTAATTTTCTATGTGGGGGAGCAAATAAATACCCTTTTCTTGGCCTTTTGGCCAAGATGAAAGTGTAGTATCTGTTCCGGCAGATACTGCAAGCAAAGACCATATCTGTGGAATATCCCGCATATAAGACCTTGTTCAATGTAGGGGCAACCATTCATACAAATGTTCACTATTCAGCGCCCCTATTCCCCTGGTTGCTGGTCCCTATTTCCCCTTCATTCCTCACATTAAAAATCGGCCTTGTGCTTAATTTACTCGGTGGGGGACCAAATAAATACCAGCTTTTCTTGGCCTTTTGGTCAATATAAAAGTGTAATATCTCTTCCGGAAGATACTGCAAGCAAATAATATAAATGTGGGGGGGTAACTCCACATATAAGAACTTGGTCAATGTAGGGGCAATTGTAACTATCCAGCTCCCCTATTCCCCAGGGAGTTGGCCCCCATTTCCCCATCACTCATCACATTAAAAACCGGCATTGTGCCTAATTTTCTCGGTGGGGGACCAAATAAATACCAGATTTTCTTGGCCTTTTGGCCAAGATGGAAGTGTAGTATGTGTTTCGGAAGATACTGCAAGCAAAGACCATATGTGGGGGCAAACCCACATATAAGACGTTGATCAATATAGGGGCAACCCTTCATACGATTTGTCAGTATCCAGCTCCCCTACTCCCCGGGGATTTGGACCCATTTATCCTTAACTCCACACATTAAAAATCGGCCTTGTAAGTAATATGCTCGGTGGGGGAGCAAATAAATACCAAGCTATCATACCAATTGTAACTATCCAGCTCCCCTACTCTCCTGGGAGTTAGTCCCCATTTTGACTTCACTTCTCACATTAAAAATCGGCTTTGTGCTTAATTTGCTCGGTGGGGGAGCAAATAAATAAACACCCTTCATACCAATTGTCACTATCAAGTTCCCCTTCTCCCCGGGGAGCAGGTACCCATTTCCTATTCACTCCTCTCATTAAAAATCGGCCTTGTGTCTAATTTGCTCGGTGGGGAGCAAATAAATACCCTTTTCTTGGCCTTTTGGCCAAGATAAAAGTGTAGTATCTGTCCGGCAGATACTGCAAGCAAAGACCATATGTGAGGGTAACCCCACATACAATACCTTGGTCAATGTAGGGGCAACCCTCCAAACCAATTGTTACTATTCAGCTCGCCTATTACCCGGGGAGTTGGTCTCATTTCCCCTTCATTTCTCACATTAAAAATCGGCCTTGTGCTTAATTTGCTCGGTGGGGGAGCAAATAAATACCAACGCTTCATACCAATTGTCACTATCCAGATCCCCCACTCCCCATGGAATTTGTCCCCATTTCCCCTTCACTCCTCACGTTTAAAATAGGCCTTGTGCCTAATTTGCTCGGCGGAGGAGCAAATAAATACCCTTTTCTTGGCCTTTTGTCCAAGATTAAAGTGTAGAATCTGTTATGGCAGATACTGCAAGCAAATACCTTATGTGGGGCCAACTCCACATATAAGACCTTGTTCAATGTAGGGGCAACCCTTCATACTAATTGTCACTATCAAGCTCCCGTACTTCCCGGGGAGTGTTTCCCCATTTTCCCTTCACTCCTCACATTAAAAATTGGCCTTGTGTCTAATTTGGTCGACGAGGGAACAAATAAATACACTTTCTTTGCCTTTTAGCCAAGATCAAAATGTAGTATCTGTCTCGGCAGATACTGCAAGCCAAGACCGTGTGTGGGGGCAACCCCAAATATAAGACCTTGGTCAATGTAGGGGCAATCCTACATACCAAGTGTCCCTATCTAGCTCCCCTAATCCCGAGGGGAGTGGGGCCCCATTTTCCCGTCATTCCTCACATTAAAAATCGGCCTTTGCCTAATTTGCTCGGCGGGAGAGCCTTTTGATCCAGATTAAAGTGTAGTATATGTTTCTACTACATGATTGGTTGGTTGTTTTTGTTTTACGGCATATCAACTTTTTTAGGTTATTTAATAGCGAATCTAGTTATTTTGATAAAGGTTTTTTTTTTAATGGAGTATATTTGTTTTTTGTTTTTTTTAGTCTGATTCTATTTAACCCATACTTGGGACCCTAACAGGTACTACCACTCCGGGTCAGAGTTCACCTGGGAGCAATGCCAATTAAAGGATGGCTCCACACTCCCTAACCCCGCAAGGTGGGGCCTCACCATCTGATATAGTTTTAGGTCATATCCAGTACTGTTTTTACTACATGCTGTTCTTATTGTGATAGAAAGTGGGGGATAACTTTTCTGTAAAATTGTATGTAATATGATCACACACTTTATAACCAGTAAGGCTCAAAGCCATTCAAGTCATTCTCCAGATTATGCAAGTTGTTCTTGAAGGATTCTAGTTATTTTTAAACATTCTAATCATTCTTATGATCATTCAATTCATCCTTAAGTTCATTAAAGTCATTCTAAGCCATTTTCTTTTTATTTATTTAAGTAATTTCATCCCATTTTTCGGTCATTTTAGTTTATCCTTAAGAATTTCATGTCAATCCTACATTCACGTATTCATTCATTACACGAGAGCACTAATGGCTATCAGCCTTGTTAATATGAATATCAATACACAAAAAAAAAATTTATACGAGTATAAATAATGAGAGGGAATGTTGCCGTGTTTTCTCTATAATTTCTTCCCGACGACAATAATTGAGTCCGGTGTACGCTATTAACTTAATAATTCGATTACCAGTTATATCAAAAGTATCTATATCCTAATGTGGAACACCATAAATGTTCATTTAGCTGATGAAATAATTATAAGAAAACGACTAATCGTATCGCATAAACAAATACGGAAGTTAAGTATTATTTTTGAGAAGTGGATAATAATGTTAAGAACAATTATTTTTTTTTATCTTCATCTTCTCTTAGTGGTTTCACTACGTTTCGGCCAACTGTTTCTCTGGACTTCATCAGGTGGTAACCGTAACGAGATAGGAACTCTGAATCTCCTGACTGCATCAATTGCAATTACTGATAGAAACGTTGAATCTCGACGGTTCCATGTGAAAATTGTCTGAAGATAGCGGTTTCAATCCTACACAAAGCCGGCCATAGGCTTACTTGGCCAAAACGTGGCAGGACGACGACAATTACAGAATAGAGTAATAGCAGTGGATGCAGTCAGGCGCTTCCGACTTCCTATCCCGTCGCGGTTTCCACCTGATGAAGGCCAGAGGAATAGTTGGCCGAAACGTTACAATATTCCTCGTTTTCATTTTTAATGTACCTCTCAGAAAAAATTATCATTTATTTTTCCATTATAATTTGAAGATTGGAATAAAAACGTTTTCCGTAATTCTTTGTTATATTTTCCCACTATACATTTATTTCAGTATTTAGTTCAACATTTTCAATGCAAAGTGTCATGTCGTTATCCACTTTACAAATAATGTTGATATTAATAATAATTCTTATTTGGTTTATCAACGTCTCCCTGCAAAGGGATGGAATTCATTTCTAGAGGGTTTTTTCTCAATCCCGACTCCAAACAAGGAGCTTCAAAGATCAAGGGTTTTCCTAAGGATGTTGGTGGTCCCTACAATTGTCTGAAGGCCGCCTTAAACTTTCGGGGATTCGTAGTTTTTTTTCAATTGGGCTTCCAGACGACTTGATACTACTAGCAAACCTACTACAATCGGGATTATTTGCGTTTTACCCCCGTGTATACACCTTATCTCCAAGGCCAATGGAGCATCATTGCTCAACTTTTCGTTCTCTTTCTCTCTCACATTCCTGCCCCAAGGCATTGAGAATCTACAATCTGCCAGTTTTTTGTAGACCTTGTCAATGACGACGAAAACCGCACGATTATGCTCCAATTCTTGGTCGCTATGACACTTTCGTCCCGCCTTACTTCTACAGTCAAATCCTCACCTGTTCTCACTTCATCAGGCACCTCCTCAAACCACTATCCAGCGATCGTGTCTTTTGCGGCACTCTCCCTGGGATAACACTTTGCTGCAAGGTGCGCAATTGTCTGTGAGGTCTTACTACAAATCCGGCATTCTGCAGCAACTTCTTCTCTTAGAACCATGTTTAGAACAATCGTGTTCCTAATACATGCTCAATAATAATAATAATGATGATGATAATAACAACAATAATAATAATGATGATGATAACAATAATAATAATAATGATGATAATAACAATAATAATAATAATAATAATAATAATGATGATAATAATAACAAAAATAATAATAATAATGATGATAATAACAACAACAATAATAATAATAATGATAATAATAATGATAATAATAACAACAATAATAATAATAATGATGATGATAATAATAACAATAATAATAATAATGATGATGATAATAATAACAATAATAATAATAATAATAATAATAATACTAATAGCAGAATCAAACTGAGCAATTACAGTCACACTTAATTATTTATTTAATAATTAAATAATTATATAATAATTTAATAATTCCACATTGCCACACAGTTTTCTGTTATATCACAGATATTATATTATATATTATATTATTATATTATATTTTGCCGGTACAAAAAAGGGTTGAGTATTTGGAAATTCCGGGTACTGTGTTAGGTCTCCGTTTTTCCCGGCATTGTTTCCAGTCATCTAGTACTTCTCCATGCCACGGGACTCAAGCAGTGTTGACCCCAATATGTGGTGTTTGAGCTTGCGCCACCCATGACTCACAATTACACGCGCAGAAACCTTTGCATGTGTAATCATGGTTTCGTGAGACTGAATGGAGGCATCAATGTACTAATAACCAAACAAAGTATAATACCTTTTATGAGGATCCTATATTATATTTCACACACAAATAAAAGTAGAAACTTAATTTAATTCTTTAAACATTTTAATGAGCAAAAACGTAATATGAGCAGCATTATTTTAATGAGGAAATATGTATCAAGTGCCGGAACTACATTAACGCATGGGAAGAGATACTAATGAGCTGAAGTATTACTGACATATCAAGAGAATAATTTTTTGAAGCATAAAATATTAATGAAGAAATCGGCATGTCATTTTGATTAGTTTATTTTAGACATTAAGATGGGCTATCAATGAAAGACGTTTGAGACGTAAAAAAAAACGGATGGGCACTTTCGCTTCACGTGGTCATTTCACTCATCAATTATGTATCAGCGTCCACGTTTTTATTTTAACATGAAGTATGGAGAGACGTTAGGATTTTACTGGAGACTGTTCATTGCAATTAATTTTTCAACAAATTTTCGTTTCAGCTCGTACTACACACTCGCTTATCTAAAAGTGTGTTAGTCTGTATGTCAATTCCTATTAGTACATGGATTTTTTTTGCTAATCATACCAATTAAACACATAAAATCAGTCACCTCGACCAAGTGGGTTATGGTTTTGGTCAGATATTTATTTGGCTATTATCATTCTCTGCTTACTACATCCTAGCCTCTACGCGACAGAAGCCTATAATATCCAGGCTCGGATATATATATATATATATATATATATATATATATATATATATATATATATATATATATATATATATATATATTACCGTTTTATCTGTTTTAGTTACACATCTTTTTGTAACCAGATCGTATTCACGATCCGGCAACTTCGTCAGACTTCTGTTCAAGTCTGACCAAGTTGCTGGATCGTGAATACGATCTGGTTACAAAAAGATGTGTAACTAAAACAGATAAAGCGGAAACAAAAATATATATTAGCTCTGCAATAGTATTGGGCACCTTCTTCAGGTTTTTACTAATTAAAAGTTTTGCTATATATATATATATATATATATATATATATATATATATATATATATATATATATATATATATCGAAAAATCCTTGGCGAATATGCACAATGAAGGAAATGTAACCGATATCCAAACAATCGCACAATATGATGATTAGAATTAATATATTTACCTTGACGCCTTTTAACAACGGATGAATATTGGACATTTTAGCACACACTTTTTCTAAGCAGACTTGTTCACTAAGCATGTTTGGTACGACTCAAATTTTAATTTGATAGCCGATTCTGAAAAAACAAGCCTTTCCGTGATTCTCTCTCTCTCTCTCTCTCTCTCTCTCTCTCTGTCTCTCTCTCTTCATCCATCCATCCATCTATCTATCTTCCTAACTATCTATAGCGTACTCTCTGTCCTTGGCTAAGTATAATCTAAACTTTGTAATCCAGTGGATATGATATCTCTTCCACCTTTCCACACACTCTTGCTTAAACTTTTACTGTCTTTCTATATTTTATCTTTATTGTTGTTAAAATGCGTAACACAATTTCACTATACAGCAAGTTGCCAGTAAGAACGTGTCCCTAACAAAAACAACATTGACTTTCCTTTGTCAGTTCCATTTTTTACCATCGAGCAGTATTTGTATAAATAGAGATTCATTATAAGATATTTTCTCCTGTGTAACACATTGTCGGTTGATTACAATCTGATATTCCCAAAATCTGAAAGCATAAATCAACTCATAAGTAATTCATTGCAGGCGATACATTTATTGAGACTTCTATAATACTCCGTCTTTTGCTGTTAAACGGTAGATGTACTGTGGAGAAAGAAATGGCTTACCGTTAAAGCGGCTGCGCGTTTGTGCCCGCAGAGCACACACTGAGAATCAAGATAGCGGCCGCAGGCTTTTATGTGGAAAAAGTCTCGGGGAATCTCGGAGAATCTCGTACCCTGGTTCCATAAATAACGAGGAAAGGAAAGCGGGGGGACATACGATTTTTAGTCACTAAAGCGAACGGACGTGTGTAAAAGAAGAGGTAGAAGAAAAGAGTGATTGACGAAACAAACAACGAATCGGTTGAAAGTAGAGTTCAAACTTTGTTATATTGCAGGAAACCTAGAACAGATGAATTAATGAATGATTACATTTCCCTGAACCGAGCAGGGGAAAAGTTTAGACAGACATCCAAAAACATCCACCGGTTGTGAGAACAGAGTTAAATCATCTTTCCTTGCCGACATCCCAGATTGAAACACATTTATAGTGCAATGATGGACTAAATTTTTGGACCAAGTTTCGATGCTTTACACGGCAGATTTCTAATTAAAACATGTCTATTTATAGACATCGACAACTTACAGGATCGGATCCCTATGAAAATTATCATTATTTAAATGGAACTAAATTGATTCAAATTTGAATCTCTCAGGTTTCCAGTCTATTTTGTCAACCACTAAACTACTATCACGTCCATATACGTTAATTTGTCTGTAAAAACGGAAACATTAGATATGAGTGAGGGGTTTATACTATATAGTTTACTGTTTTCTTATTGTGGACATTAAATATCAAATTATATTAATCCATATTAATCCTTCATTGCGTAGCGAATGAAATACCATAATAAGTTTACTGCAATTTAACATAACAATAATCTATGCAAAGTTTTAGCCAAGTAAAACGTATTTACTAAAATATATCAATCGGTCTCAGTACTTAGCTCCCAATAAATTGGATGCCATCATAAGTGTTAGGTATCAGCTGGGTAGAAAAATTTAATCTGTTTATCTCTCTATCTATCTATGTATTTATCTCTCTATCTGTCTATAAATTATCTATCTATCTAGCGGCGTAAACAGTAGAGCATTTGAATCGTGACATGTTTTGACAAGTATCAAACTTTGTTGACCGGTCCGTTTCACCGGAAGTATGCGAGCGGGGACCGGACGTGACGTGTAAGATACTCCTGTTTGAGTAACCCTAATTAACCATAGTTGAGTTGGATCATAGACGCCAAACAAGCAAGATGGTTTAAGATCGCCCTCCAGGAGGAGGTGGCTGTCTCATCAGAGAACCTACAAGCCAAAGATCTGCTGATGGTATAGCTGGGAGTGAATAACTCATACAAAAACACACACATAGTCTTGGGTCTATATCTTTAAGTGTTTTGTTATAGCAGGTTCTGACCTCCTAACAACGGTTGGCGAATCCCCCAGAAGCGGCCAGCAGCAAATAAGTATATCGCCAAGTGTATATGTATAAGGTGCTGACACGCACGCATCTACAACATTAGTTGAGTCACGGACCGTTACGTAAATAGACATTTAGGGATCTGCAAACAATAATCAATTAAATTATCCGTTATATACGTACACGACGTATATATACAAATATACATATGTATATATAACCGGTTAATAAGAATATAGAATATACGATTCTAAGGAAATATACGTCTATTTAGTGACAACGCAACATTAGGGTGATGTACCGTTTCCTATAAAAGAATATGTTCTGAGCCAGATCGGAAAACGTCTAGACGATGAATAATTTATATTTCTACTTATTAATCCCTAACAATTCATCAATAAATTATCATAATACATAGTTCACTGCCCCCTATTAAACTATATGTCCATACCCACCTATTTTATATAGTATAATAATGGCTGCTTGATCATTTGTTATTTCCACTTTTTCTTTAAAAAACTACTGGCCCTATCTTACTAGCATTTGACATGGGACTTTGTTATAAGATGGAGCAGACTAAGTATAATGGCATCCGTTCTATGAGTTGTTACGGATTACTGTTTTATGGGGGTTAGTCCCAAAATATTACATTTAATCCAGATTTTTTTCGCAGGTATTATTAAGCTAATTTTGCTGCAAGTTGTATAAACCGTTCGTTTTATAGGATACAAAAACTAAAACTTATTGTACCAGCTAGATTCACGGTATATCATTTAAAGAATTAATGCTTATAAAGAAGCACACGTTTAACTATCCAAATTCCAGTGAAGATCAATGATCGCTGCCAATGAAAATCAATGGTAAACGGCTATTGCGATAATGCAAATTCATTTGCAAAGGTTATCGAAAGAGCTGAGAAGTACTGGACATCTAGGAGGGTTTGTTGTCAATCAGACTCCATGGAACTCCACTAGTTGTTCTCAAAGTGAAATCTTTTATAATGGCCTGTGTGACTAATCCTAGTGGGTAAATAATAATAATAATAATAATAATAATAATAATAATAACAACAATAATTATATTTAAAAATATTCTTCAGAACTTTTTCTTACCAACTTCTTACTTCAACTGCAATCGTTACTGTCCGTTCTGTCTGTAACTCTTTAAGCTGTCCAGGAAAAGTCTAATCTGCGCTTTCCTATTTGTCCTTTTTACAGCCGTCACTGTCATCATATGCAAATTAATTTGTAATCAATTATCCTCAGTAGTCGTATACTTTTCGTGCGCATTATTTTCTAGTTGATAATTAAGCATCTGTTTTACTATAACAAGTTCACAGGTCGTTGCAGTATTTTATATTTTCAGCTAGCGATGGTTCTGTTTTCATAATCTGGATCGGCAAAAATCATGCGTAGTACAGCGGCGCATCTGCAACCTTGCTCGTAGAAGATTGTGCCACTTTCAGATATGATCTAAGGCACTTGTAGTAATGTAGCGGTCGGAATTTACATCAATAACGGTTAAAATAGAATTGAATTGGAGCTTTTTATTATATAAGCAATCCCGAGCAATACCCGGTTGCCTTGCTTATCCCATTTGTTTGATTGGTGACCCAAATCCAAATAAGGAAAAACGATTTCAACAAAACGGATGAAGGTACTGATAACAATATTTCAAATTATTGTTTTGTGAAGGGACACATTGTACGGCGCATAGTAGTATCCGGGATTGTTTTTTCTAAACTCGAGAATTGGTTGATTTGACGTCAATTCCAAGCTCGGGCAATGTGAGAAACATTACATGCAAAATTACTTAATACACACAAGTTATTTTAACAAATTAGACAATTAGGGTAAATTCGCCCATGTATGGAGTATTGCTGTCATATTTGGGCTGGTGCATCGGCTACTAGTCTCTCGCTCTTTACAAGGTTCAAAAGAGAGTCGCAAATCTGATGGGCCCTAAACTGGCATCTAAGCTTCAGCCTCTGTCCCATCGACGAAACGTTGCATCCATCTGCCTGTTCTACAAGTGTTTTAATGGTGAATGCTCTGATGAACTGCAAGCACTTGTGCCCCCACGACGTGAACACCCTCAACAGACCCGACAGGCTGCAAAATCCCACCCCCACACTGTAGAGATCCCTAGGTGTGAAAGATATTTCTACTCCAGTAGTTTCTTCCTCAGAACCGCTAGACTTTGGAATTCCATTCGAGGTCCCTGCTTCCCCAACTGTACTGATGTGCAGAAGTTCAAGTGCAAAGTGAACCAACATCTTGCTTCCCAAATCCCTACATAGTACCCCAGTAGTTGTTGCCCCTGATAGTAGCCCCCTACACCAAAGTGGAAATATGCGTTGTTTGGGGTGAACACGTAATAAAAAAAAATTAAAAAATTAAATGTTGACGCTTCGAATTCGGATTGGATGAATGAACCCCAAGACTATGTCACACTCACCTGTTACTTCTCTATAAAAACGTCAACAGAAGGAAATTTTGGCAGTTGGATTGAGTTGAGAGCAGTTGTGAGGATTTGTGTTTGTACCGCCTCTCCACCCACGCTAGACCAAGGGCTCACTGACCGAAAGAGAGAGAAGGAAGGAAAGATAAAGTCCTTTTATATTTCCTTCCTTCTCTCTCGTGCGTCGCAAAAGTGTTTTCTGTGCGACATTTTCACACGACTGTAAATCTCTTCGTTGTAAAAAAAATGCACGCATTTTTTTTTATTTAACTTTACTGCATAAGAACAAATATCGGAGTATGGAGTTTCTTTAATAATCAATCTTTATAAAAACAAGAATGTGCGACTGTAGTTTATTTTATCCGTTGCCTACGGAATTCGTAACTCAAATGTCAAACGAACGCCGTTATTTGAGTTAGTTTCTTTCGGAAGACAGCAAAAAGGAAAGAGACCGCAAACCTCAGACTGTGGCCGTGTCACTCGTATCTCCAGTTCATTTTTTCCTCTCATTTTTTTTTATTGTTTAGTTCTTATACCTACGGACCACTGCAGATGCAATGGATAACAAAAATCGCTCATCCAACCCCCGTCATTGCATAGGCAATCAATGCGACTCTACTAAACTTTCTTAGATGTTCCGAAATTGGAAATACGTAGGACTACACTTGGGTACCGGTAAACAATTGTAACATTTGCTACCGTTTTACCAGGATACGACGCCGGTGTTTTGACCCTGCGACATTTGGTTTCACTCTGAGTTTAGAAAGATAACGAACTTTAGTCACATTTGATGGCCGTCACCGTCACGCAGGATTCGGTCCTGTGACATCTCTGCTAAACGATCACGGATTTTGGTCACCTTTGATGACCCTCACGCAGAATTCTGACTCTGTTATATTGTTATGTTGTATACCAGTTTGATCCTGTTAAAGTTGGCGTCAGTTGTGCATGATTTCCCCTTCTGGAGATTGTGTCAACACACTCTTTTGACTTGAGCCATTTTTACCTTTGTTGTAAATGTGGATTTTGGAGGCGACTACTTATTGTAAAAGAGATCGAGCGCATAATTAATTGAAAAGAGCGGCTACCGAATAGCAGCAATACTAGAGAAAAATAGTTGACATTTTTTTTTAATGTCGATCGGATGTCATATTTTAAAGTGACCATTTTCATAGAAAATGCTCGACTGAGCTTCAATGTATGATCCTACCCCGACAAACTTTCACCAGAAACACTCGTCTAGCTGAAAACGCTATCAATAATTCCCCCTACTCTTTATCTGTGCGTGAACCTAGACGTAGATTCCATGAACAAAGCTCATTTCTGATAACTGCACGCCTGTGGAACTGACTTCCGTTTTCCTGCTTTCCAGCTGACTACAATATGGCTGTCTTCAAGTCCAACGTGAACAAGTTTCTGATGAGCCGTTCCACTTAAGTTAAGAAATTTACCTAATTTCAATTACTATCGTTTACTATATTGTCCAATTTAATTCTGTACATTCAGTAATCTATATAATCAAGTGGTCTCTTGGCCTTGGTGTGTGGCGATGCATATGAAAACAAAAAAAAAACTAAAAATATTAATGAGGAAGTAACAATGGCGTCTTAAAAATACGAACAAAAAAGGTTTTAAAAACATTAAACACACAGGGAAGAAAGCATAGAAAAAATATATATATTTTAAAGAGTTTGTTAAATCATTATTAAAGTGAAATTCAACAATGGCCTGTAAATATTATTTAGAAAGGATGTATAGAAAAAATCATATGCTAGCAGACAGCAATTGAAATCAAATAACTCTCAATTTTACATGGAATCCATTTACTGGCAGAATGTCATTTTATATTAATTTTCAATATCGAAATTTGTAGCCCAAAAAAGTAATACAGCATAATCCTATAATTGGAACATCCACTTCGTTCAAATTAGAGAATGCTGTTCAAGTCTCGTAATAAAAAATCTGCTGCAGTGACCTTAAATTTTCTAAGAATTAAGAAATAGTAAATGAAATTCATTGCTACATGATACTTCAAGTATATATTAAATTGAGTTTACGATATATTGCAAGTAAGAATTGTTAAATATTATTACCAGGAACAGAAACATTGAAAATAAATTTAATCTACTCTTACTTGAAATCATACATTTATATAAAATACAGTTTGTTTTATTTATTCATTAAATGAGTCTAACTGCAGTTTCATTTTCCTTCGATTGAGCTCTCGGGTGCTGCCATTGTATTCCGTAAACGATCACGAAAATCTACAATTTCTTGGTTCTGTAGCTTCTTTATGAGTATATCTCTTCGGAGTGGCATTGCTTGCAAAACAAAGTTGTCACTTTAGTAAGAAGTACAAATGAGAGGAAGCCCAACTTTAGAGGAAGTTCAAATTAAAGGAATTTTACTGTATTTAAATTACTTTTATTAATTTCCTACCAACTGTAGGAAATATCAGTTTTAAATTCCTAAAATTATCCTATTAATATCATTACCTAATTTCACTTTATCGGAAACTTGTTTTCAATACGTAATTTTTATGTGGAGATTTTTATTTAATATTGACAAGTGTATGAAGACATTAAATTAACACTTTAATCAAAATTGTTATTTGGTTTAGAAAGTATATTGTTCTGACAAAGGAAAAAAAGCAACGCTACGAATTTTATCAGCGACGTGCGAAAATATTATTGCGTCATTGGTTTTTCGTGAAAAAGATCATTCAGGTTCGATTTCTAAATATATTTTTCATTATTCACTATTCAAACACAGCATTTGTATCGGTATCGATTTTTTTTTTTAATTATAAACAGTAAGATTGCTTTTTTTAAAAATTAATATTAAATGTTCAGATGTAATCGTCCACATTCTTTTGTCAGGACACTTAAAAATCTAATCATTAAAAAAATAAGAAATAACTTCAGAAATCGTTTCAAATTACACCGGTAGAGACTGTCAAACGTGAATACGATTTTGTGTTGGCCCCGCGACAAAAGGAACGTGGAGCTGTAAATTCGTGCTCGTCGGTTCGTCCGTTCGTCTGCCCGCTTACCTACAGAGAGTTTTAGAATAGGGGTTTCATGGTTCATGAAGAGACTCGCTTATATTGTGATACTATAAAGTGGACCTAAGGTGGATCTTAGTCACTAAGTGCTGAGAGGGTGGCAATAGAAAAGGAATAGGAAGTGTCTTAAAATAAACATAGAGATGGGATATAGCAACAATGAGTTTGTAGGCATTTTCAGATCGAGCCTTTTAGAGTTGACAATGAAAATAGAAACCTAGAGAACAGACAAAACATGAAAGGGTAGCTTCCGGCAGCCAGGGTGGGGGAGGATTTCATATACCGACACAGAGAAGACAATTTGCAGCTGATGGGAGATGATAGCGTCAACGCTTGGACAGTTTTTAGTGTTGACTGCAAAACAAAAATAGAGAGGAATTGCGACTAACATACAAACGTAACATCGATAGAACGGGGAGAAGCCACACACACTCACAAGTTCAACAGTCAAATATATGTGAAACATTGGTGTTTGCGTTTTTCGTGTTTTCTTTACTCGATTCTTTCCTTTTGTGGACCCACGTAGGTTCCCATCGACAGTTGCCAGCGAGAAAATGACGATCCAGCTATAAAAAGAATTGGTGAACGAAAAATCCACGATACACGACGTTGAGAGTCGGCGATCTGTCCGGGGCCACGCACGTGTGGGCACAATATTTCCGTAATGTGTACAAAATATGATCGACTATTTCGGTCTTATTTTACAAGCGTTTACAGGTGAACTTGTATAGTTTAGTGTTCTTGTTACTTGTATTGTTTAACGAAGACATTGATTGTCAATCGTATGCGCAATCTGAATTTGCTAATTTTAATTTTATTATTTGTATAAAAAAAAACAAGCAAACAAAAGCCTCATACTTTTCTTATATCTACGACTAACGGTATTTTTGATGACATTAGAATGTTAATAAACATGATTCGCTTATTAATTGTGGGTTAAGTAATGAATGCATGCCATATGAAAAGAAAGAAAATCGTATTTTGGCTTCTTAAGACGACTGTTTTGATCATGAGTATTATTTTCACAACGTATCGTCTATGCAACTTCCCGGTGCTAATGCACTCATTGATCTCCGCTATTTTTAAAATAATATTTTCCAGTTTAATTAAATTTTTATGCAACCTAATTGATCAAATTGTAAGGTTAAAGTACAGAATAGGTAAAAAAATTCCTTCCCCTCCCCATCTTAAGACTGGCTTTCTAAATAATAACGTTATTATTACTGCACGAGTCAATAAAAGCACTAGTCCCAACTTTCCATTTTTTTCCGGAGAATCTAGTCGAACTCAGGAAGCTTTCTCTCGAAATGAGGTATCTGCATTGAAATTTACTATATGGAAACCTATCCAGACAATACATAAAGCCATTTGATGTAAGAAGCTAAAATACTACTTCAAGGTGCAATGTCTTCTAACGATGAGTTTGACATGGAATGGATTCCGAAATAAAACGGCAAGTTTTCGTCGTTGTCAAAAACATCGAACCTGCAGACAAAAAGGCCGCAACAGTTACACAGCTGCCGAAAGTAAACCTAATATTTACTTTCTACGTTTATACATTAGCGTTCCAGCGCAAGTTAGTTGGATTATTATTATTATTATTATTATTATTATTATTATTATTATATTGTTTTCATAGAATGTACGAAAGAATGTTGGCAAGACGAACTAAATTCTTACATATAAAATCATTTATGTTAAAATAGCCCCCAAAAATGCTAGCATGACGAAAAGGAATCTTAGAAAGTAAACAGAATACGTGACGAAGGTAGATCATACGATTTGTGTTCTCGTTACTTTGAGATAATCATGTAACGAGATAGCTTAGCAATACACAATACGTTTAGTTTAGCGTTTGCAATCATACGGAAAATGGCGGACAAGTTAACACAAAATATATCCTCTCCGCGTTTTGGATGCTAAACTAAAACGCGACTTTAGCATAGTCTAGAAAATTACAACGTGTTGCAGCTCCGATGGGAAATCAAAAATACATTATATATCAAATAAATAACCTATTGTTGTTTGGTTTCTTTTGGGAAGGCCATGGATTGGATGAGAAGAGACGAATACACAGCAGAGAGAAGTATGTTCTCTGTCTGTGCGCTACACAGAATGTTAATGAACCGTTTTCTTATATGTGAAACAATCACACATATATACAACAATAGAGAACATTTTAACCACTACACGTCACCCTGTATATATCACGAAATTAAGCAGACATCAGTTATTTTTATATGCAGTACGTCATCATAACAAGACTGGATTCCTCGGACTACTGTTCTAATATTGAGTGTGATTTTCACAACGTTTCGATCAACGCCACCTCCGATCTTCTTCATGCGTTTCTTGTCGAACTCGAGAATGTTTCTCTCGAACTCGGTAATTTAGACATAATTTTGAGCGGACCCCTTCATTTACGTCACAGTGGTAGCATGTTCTTGTTTCGTTAGCTATGACTGAATAGAGGTTCCAAGTAATCGATGATTGTATATTTCGGTCGCCCACACTAATGATTGTAACTTAAACCTTCAGGAACCGAAAATACAATTGCGAATTACTTAGGCCCTATATCGAGTTATGGCTGACAGAAGAAGAGCATGCTACACCCGTGCAGTAAATAAAGGGTTTCGCTCGAAATTCCTCCCAAATTTCTGATTTTGACAGAAACATTTCAGACTTCAACAAGATGCACCTGAAGAAGGTCGGAGGTTACAACAAACGAAATGTGATGATAATCACACTCAAGATGAAAACAGTAGTCCGATGAATCCAAATAATCAATCCTCATCTCAAAAATTCAGAAACGACATTATAACGTGTTCTACTGTTTTTATATTAATATAAAAAAGAATAATTTATTTAATCCACTTGGGTAGCATGATCTCTTGCTGTCAGCCAGTCTATACTCAAATTATCATTTAAAATTGCTTAGGATTTCTACCCAGTTGTTGCTGATGGAACATAGTATCCCCGTGGTTTAAATAGAGAATTTGTTCCTCCTATGTAGTATCCTGTGTTCGACAGAAGCATTACTGGGTTCAATAAAATATACTTGAAGGTCGGAGATTCAATCGATCCGAATGTTGTAAAAATAGGTCTCGGGATGAGAAAAGTAGTTCGAAGCATCCAAATAATACAAATGTTTTTTTTTCTTTTATTTTTTTGTTCAAAAATTCAGAAAAAGGTAAACCAATCCGAAAAAAAAAGAATAAAAATCAAACCCTGCATTAAACTAATCTCACTAAAATTCGAAACCGTTCCGCATTGTTTACAAATCTTATGCATTTATACATTTAATAGGTTCACTTAAACAACCAAAAGCTTTGACATAATTCCAAAACAAGGAATACCGGCTTTCCTGTGCTTACCGTTAGCTATTTTCATTTATATGTAACGTTATAATTTTCCAGCTTTAAAGGGAGCCTTTTAGTAATATCATTCAGTCTAGCAAATTTAAACCCACTATTATCGTCGCTTGTCTAGGTAACTTGCCATCATGATTTTGGAAATCTCACTTTTTATCATACTGTCTTTAGTCCTTACATCAGCCGCTGCGCTGGCGCTAAGAAAACGGGTTACAAGGTTGGCTTCCTGCTTAGATATTGTTCGGAAATACCCACAGAATTCAGAGGTTAAAAAGAAATCCATACCATCTCCACCAACATCACTAGAAGAAGATTCCAAATGTACCGTGCCTCTGACGCCGTGCATGTCCACGCCAGAAACCCTTAATGAAAATGCAGGGGACACTGGTTACGAAAGGCGTCGTGTCATTGCTCAAATGATGAACACAATTATCAATAACATTGTAACTGCTGATACTACTCCAAAGGTAGGTCGATAATTCTGTGTTAATGTGTAATGGTCGTTTTCTTAAGAACACAAGAAAAATTGCTAGATTAGCGGTTTAGTTTTTATACTTATACGCAATACGGACACTTCTATTTATTAGATAGGCGTTTACAATGGAATGCAATTGTAGCAGTAGGGAGTTCATATTACATTGTTAGACGAAAGGAGGATAGCTATAAAAATACTGTGCCTGATATTATAATACAGTTGTTTTTCAACACTGCCCCTATTCTGCCTAAGTATTATGAATTTGAATACTTATGCACCAAGGTAATAAAATGATTTTAAAGCAATTCCTAACATAGGGAAGGTATTTTGTAATTCTGTGCTTATAGTCAATTTTGGTACTAGTGAACTTATTGGTGCGTGCTGAAATAATTACGTTATTAAAAAAGCCGTTCTTAACATGGAGATGGTGTTTTGAACATATTCTGTACTTTAACCTTACATTGAATAAAACATAAAACTTTTATTGAACTGGGAAATACGATTTAAAAATAGCGCGGATCAGTAAGTGCACTAGCACCGCAATTAAAAAAAAATATGTTGAATTTAACTTTAAATACTCTTAATATACGCACGGTTAGCGTAAGTGCATAAGACCGATTTTTTTGTTTTTAATTCATTTTTTTTTTTTAAATCTATTAAAATGATAACTTGATTTCGTGTTTCCCTTTTAGATGGTACTAGTGAACTTATTGATCCCTGCTGAAATAACGTTATTTAAAAATACATTCTCCAAATGAGGGTGGTTTGCACTTATTCTATACTTTAACCTTACAATTGAATAAACACATAAAACTTGGAAATACGATTTTTAAAAAATAGCGCGGATCAATAAGTGCACCAGCACCTTTTTTTCTTTTAGATGAACACGATACCCGATCAAATTTAGTAGCCATTAAAAAAAAAGCTTTGTCTACATAATGTTGAAATATTTCAAACGTTTTTTTGAATATTACTTGCGCAATATTAAATGGGCTTTAAATTGAAATGATTAACACTGACATAAAACCATTATTTGCGTATCTTCTTGGTTGTCTGTGGTTATACGATTGATAATCATCTTGTAAGTTTGCTGATATTTAAATAGTCCAATCCTGGATCCATAAGCCAGGTCGAAGATTGGGCATGGAAAGTGCCGGGTGGAGTAGGGATGGCATGGCGAGCATCACTCACGCTCCGCTACATGGACTTGTATTCACTGTTTCTTATGCAGGCCACTCTGCCTACTGATAGAGCACCAGAAATCCCGTCAAGAAGCAAATTGCTTTAAGGAACAGGGTGCTATCCGACACCTCTTTATGGATCCCTTGATGTGGATTTTTAATTCATCTTCTACCCCCCTCCGGCATGGCGTCTACCTTCGAATCCTAAAAAAAAAACGGCAGATCCAACCTGATTATATGGTTGGGAATTCGAAGGATGTGTTCCAGCAAACCTCAGTTGGCATTGGATCACGCTGCGGCTAATTGGCTTTCCCAACACCTATGAGCAGCACTCCGTTGCTTCATGCGAAGCCACTAATTTTCTGAAGGCATCTTATATGGAAGGTATCTAGACAGATATATATATATATATATATATATATATAATATATATATATATATATATATACGCTAACTCATATGGTGTCGTATATGAGACAAGACCATATGAGTTAGCGCATCTAAACGCAATCGTTAAACACTATTTACTCGGTAGAATGTTTCTTTTTTTTTCTTTGTGTAACTTAGACGTGATGTTCAGTAGAACATTACAGGTTGGAGTCTCAAACTATTCGCCTAGTTTTTACATTTTTTTTGTATCTGCCTATGCAGAAGTAACCGTGTTCTTGGCGCATATATAGTTTAGCAAACTTTTATTTTAATGAAAAAAAAAGGCAAATTATATACGTGTCCGTTCTCGAATAAAGTTTTCATAAAAGTAATAACTTGAGTTGATATTTTCCTAGCGGAATATGAGCTTTTTTTTTGTTTTGTAAATCCCTCACGTTGCAGATTTAGCTACGAAGATGCGGGATCCAGGAGATAATTACGTTGGCAAAACAGTATTTAATAATTTAGACATTCGTTTTTACTTTGCTAAAATTCCTGTTGTGGAACATGGATCGCCATTTAAGTTCCGTCCACGCAAGAGTTTTTCTCGTTAAAAATGTAATCTTTTTGGGAGTTACGGAGGAGTACGCACGTAATAGATTATTCTTAATCGGTGCTAATGCACTTACTGATCTGCGCTATTTTTTTAAATCGTATTTCCAAGTTTAAAGTTTTCAATTGTAAGGTTAAAGTACATAATAGGCACAAAAGACATGTTCAGAATGACTTCTAAAATAACGTTATTTCAGCACAGATCAATAAGTGCATGAGTAACTCTTAATCTTTTTTAATATCTTTGCTAAACTGCATAAGCACTATATTTTTAGTAATTTCAGGTTCTACAGTCTTATTTTGTTTGATAAATGCATGGACTATTTACAAAACACCATCGGCATGTTTAGTTTCAACGAGGTAACTTCTTGACATCATTATTTAGTAGAGGGGAGGTTACACTTATGTTCTCGGTGATTTTGTTTGGTACTTGTATAGTTTAATCAAGACATTAAAAAATGAAAATATCAAGAACTTGTATTGTACGTATCCCACTTAATTTGATAGAGTAGATCACAAGTTTTTTTGTTTTTTTTACAGCGGAAAAACACATTCTTATGACAACGCGCTCAATGTAGCCATGTTTGGATTTTTTTTGCAAAATGCCGCGGCGAGATAACTGCTTAAATGCTGACACACCTAACCAGGCTAAATCTTAGCTTTTCCTAAAATCGAAACCTAGCTACTAGTGATCCCATTCGCTGAGGGGGAAAATCGAGTGGATATTTTTTGTCAATGTTTTCATTTTAATGTCTTGATTAAACCTATACGTACTGATTTTTTTTTAAATTCCATGTGAAGAGATTACAAACTGAGGTCTTTTGTAATGAAACTCGAAAGGGTAGATAGTACAAATTACAGCCCTTGAAATTCCTCACTACAGCTTTATCTGTAATCGATTTTTTTGTGATGACACGGTATACTTTACACATTAAAAAATCTAAGAAAATAAAACGAGCAAAAGTTTTCAGTTCATATTTAAGATAATTGTTATATTGATACTTGTCTCACTCAAGTACTCTTTTCTTTATTTAATCTTAAATTCAGTTTTTACGAACTAATTTTAAATAAAGATGGCGACATCTTGTTCGGAAGGAGGCCTCGTTTTGAAATTAAGATTCCTTCTTTTAATAAGTTTTTCTTACGAGAGGGAAATTTAAATCTGTGACTCGTACGGTTTCTGCTCAGAACTGCAATGTGAGGACACTGAATTGCTGGAAACTGAAGTAATTCAGGAAAATCAACGAATCTGCAAGCATGGCTCAATGAGTATCTTTAATGATTTCTGTGAAATGGCTGTTAATTGCAGTATGTAGATGCGGCCAGAGCATTTGCTAAGAATTTGAGCATAATATCGAACAATAAAATTGAAATGCATGCCTTGGATGCATACTATGTTCCGATATTAATGGCAAGTGTTCTTGTATTGTTATAAAAGTGCTGAACCCAACTTGCTAATCACAGAAATATACGTTTTAAATCTCATCGTTTATAGTGCTTTCAAACTTTACTTTTTCCAATGTTGATACGCTTTCCAAGAACTCATATAATACTACTTAAAACTGTCTTGTCCCTAATTTTCACGGTAGGAAAGCAAATAAATACATTCTCCTAGAATACTTATTTGTATTTTTTTTTTTTTTTGCCAAATTGAGGATGCCATAGGGAAGTGATATTCAACTCCCGGCAGGCATTAATACCCCCATGTGTACAATAGTACAAATGGGAGCATTAATGTCTGCCAGGAGTTGAAGGTCACAACACTCACTAATAGCATGCATTTTTTATTTTTTTTTTTAAGGATGTGTGTCTCCTGCAAAACTGGTAACAGGACACCTCTTCCAGATCAAGTTTGATTGGCGTTTTATAGGACGGTTATTTTTTTTTATTTTGTGGTTATGAGAGCACCACAAAACGCTGTTTCATAGTCCCAGTAAAAGAAAGGATCTGATCATTGAGCATCGCATAGTGTTGGTTTGCGTGGTTATACTGGTCTTTAATACATTGAATATGTGCGTGTCAGGTGAACCAATCTATAACTTTTATCAATCCTGAGATTGGCGGTTGCACTCACGCCCTTCAAGTAGTGGAATTTTCCAAACAAAAATCCATGCATGGAACTAAAAGTATGCGAAAAGACTATTAATTTATTTATTGCAGATTATTATCCTCATAGTTTCACGACGTTTCGGCCAACTATTACTCTGGCCTACATCAAGTGGTAACCGTGATGGGATAGGAACTGCATCCTCAGCAATAATTGCCTTCTACAGTTGTCTAACCACGTTCTGATAAAGTACGACTCTGGCCGGCTGGTGTAGAGTTGAAACCGCTATCTTCGGAGAATTCTCTTATGGAACCGTAGAGATTCAACGTCTGGATCCACGAAGTGCGATCAAGGTTGGATTTTTGGGTCTTATGAATTCACGTTTATTTGATGTTCCATGGTCGGGTCCGTACTGTATGGGATATATATTTAATTGGAATTGATTGAGATGGGTCTTCTTCGTTAATTTATTTGTTGACTGTTATCTCCTCATTTAGTTTCACAAGACTACTTAGCATAATTGTTTTTGTCAGAACGATTCTTTGACATGAATTTCAGATTTAATTTTTTTATATGCTTTAAAATAAAATTTTACAGGTGTTTCTGCTTAAGTATTTTGGCAATTTTTTTTAAATCCAATCTTCACCCCCCTCCCACACACGGCAAGTGTCCCTTTGAAGTAATGAGCTACTATCGGGTACAATTTGCGGGGGAATTATGAAGGGAGATCAGTAGAAAGATGTTTGTTAACATTACACTTGGATTTCTGCATATAAGTACAGTTGAGAAAGCAGTATCCCGGAAGGGAGTTCCAAAAACTTGCAGTTCTGGGGAAGAAACTATTGGAGTACAAGGCTTTCTTACACCTAGCGATCTCTACTGTAAAGGGGTGGGACTTAGTTGTTTGTCGAGTCTGTCAATGTAGTCACGTCGAGGAGGTACAAGTGATTCCAGTTCGCCAGAGCAGCCACCAAGCCACGTTAAAGTATTTGTAGAACAGGCAGTGATGCAACAGTTCGTCGATGGGACAGAGGCTGACAATTAGATGACAGTTCAGGACCTATCAGGTTGACTACTCTCTTTTGAACTCTGTTGAGGAGTGAGACAAGCAGCAGATGCAGCAGCTCAAATGTGACAGCAATACTCCATACATTGGCGGCCTGTCGGTGGGGCATTATAATACACCGACCTCCCCCCCCCCCTGCAGAGGGTAAAAGTCCCTCAATGGGGGTCCTGGATATGACCTTAAACTATATCCAGTGGTGAGGCCCCAGCTTGTGGACTTTGGGGAGTGTGGAGCCACCCTTTAATTACCATTGCTCCCAGATCCACTCTGACCCGGAGTGGTAGTACCTGTTAGGGTCCCAACTATGGGTTAAATAGAAACCGACTTGAAAACAACAAATATATTCTATTAAAAAAATTTTTCAAAATCTTTGGATTCGGCATTAAATAACCCGGAAAGGGTTGATATGCCGTAAAACAAACAACCAACCAACCATACATTGGCGAATAGTGGCCTTTTCAGGCGTAAGTAATTTACTGGCACGGTAGAGAGTGCCCACCTTTTTTGCAGCAGCCTTGACAATGCTCTCAATATATCTATTCCAGTTCATATTCCATGTAAACGTTAGGCCCAGGAGTTCAAAGGAAGTACTTTCAGGCAGTGTATTCTTAGCCATTGTTATTAGTTGTAGAAAAGGTGTCTTGTAGTTTTTGAAGGAGACAAGTTTAGTCTTGGCAGCATTGAATGTGACCATCCATTTTTGTCCCCATTCCTCTACAGATTGAAGTTTTTCCTCTAGTGATTCTGCCATTTCCATGGACATGTGTTTGTTTTCCCCTCATGCCTGTTATAGAGGGTGCTGTCATCGGCAAATATACTTTGAATGAAACTCTACCTTTTACCGTTAAAATCCGGATTCGAATTTTAGTTTTTTGGTGTATAAAATGTCTCCACAATGGATAAACACTTTTCCGAATCTCTGGATTGAGAATTTTTTTTTTTTTTTTTACCAATAAAACAGTTCGGTTTATATTGTATAAAAGATGTTTAGAAACAAGATTTGAAAGTGCAAAAATAGAAATAAACATGGGCTAAAATTGACATCACCTTCCCAAAATTAAAATACGAGGCAAATAAAGTTTAATGTTTAGACATTTTTGCAGTTATGCATTTTTAAATACTTTTCCGTATTTCCGGGGGGGGGGGGTCTCAAAATATAAATACAAAATCTGTTTAGAAATGTTACTGCACAAGTGTAAATATAATATACCCCTCCAAATTAAAACGCAAAACATTTTAAGTGTAACTATTAGTTTGGAATGATAAACTGCACAAGTGCAAAACTCATCCCCAAGCGTATCTCGGCAAAATCAGAAATCTGCATTGAATTGTAAAATTCAGTTGTCATTGACACTCTTTTGGAGGTATAGCATAACTTAGAATTACTGTCCTGGTTTATGGGCCCCAAAGCATAATACTTTGTTCGATAAAATAGTAGGCTACTTCTGAAATTCTGTGTATCTTCTAGTCAAACGCGGTACACTTACATCGGCTGATACGTGACAGAACTGAAAATGGGAACAGAAAATGCATATTCCATTTACGAATTATACATTTTCTTCTCCAAAACTGAAGATGAACTCCTCCTCCTTACCTGAATTTTAAATTTAAAAATCTGCTAAAAAAATCTTATTGCATTGACAGTGATAGGATGTACTTAGACATGAGATTTTGAAACGTGTCTCATATTTTTTTTTTACCTTAATGAATGGTCCTGGATATGACCTTAAACTGTATCCGATCATGAGGCCTCAGCTTGCAGGCTTTGGTGAGTGTGGAGCCACTCTTTAATTGCCATTGCTCTCAGGTCCACTCTGACTCGGAGTGGTAGTGCCTGTTATGGTCCCAACTATTGGTTAAATAGAAACGGACTTGGAAAAAAAAACAAATATTCTATTAAATTTTTTTTTTTAAAATAACTGGATTTGGCATTAAATAAACTGAAAAGGGTTGATATGCCATAAAACAAAAACTACCAACCAACTTTAATGAATGGGAATGGATTACTAATTTCATTGTTACGATGGATGAACTTATGAATTCATGACTTGACATTTTCATCCGTTTGTTACAGATGTTGTCTATGTACTCTATTCGTCCAGCGTTGCCGATGAAAACATCGAACGTCACTGATGCTGTGACTTGCGCGTGAATTTATTCGTGGAAATGTTAGGCAGTCCCCCTACCACGGCTGTTTTATGACCGTGGCACGTAGAAACCCAGAACGAGCGGAAACTGTGCAAAGATAATATTTCTAAATGGCCACCCATCGGCTACTGGCCAGTTTCATCGTTGCTTAACCCCGCTGATCTTCTGAACACTTGTCAACGTGATTATGCTCTATTTTCTTTGACTGTAAGATCAAGCGACTTCTATCATTTTGTGCATAAGAAGCAAATGTGCGACATTACATTCCTAGCAAATAAGCATTGAGAATTGGTAATGCTGTACAAAAATAAATTCTCGAGTACACAATTTTGTGATGATCGTATCACTCCCGCATTCATAGCTCTAACTTTTTGAGTTGAATAAATTTGGATTTACGTTTGAAATTACTAGCACATTAACACATTGTATGATTTGTTGGGCAAATAATATTGTACTGTACTTTTATTGCAAGCGATAGTAATATAATTAAAAACTAAATGTCGGTGCCCTTTAAGAGAAAGGCATGGCAAATGTGTAACTGCTGCTGCTGGTTGTATATTCGCATATTTTTAGCCACGACAATTTATGACCCGACATTTTTTTTTCTTTCTGCCAATCACTCTAACAATATTAGGCGATTTTTTTTTCTACAATTCGGGATTTTTTTTTTTTTTTTTAAATACAAGTAAACCAGTTTCTTTTATGGTAATAAAATATTAAAGTTATTTTACTTTTTAAATAATTTGAATTTGTTCTTTTTATAGCAATTTTTATATAACGTATGCAGTAAAATGTGCATATATAAACACATTTAATTCATCCCAATTTCTGCCTATAGGTCTCAACTAAACTTTTCTTTAAGTAAAAAAAAAGAAAGAAATATTAGTCCATGAGAATTATTTTTTTCTTTTTCTAAATATCAGACGAATACAGAATCGGCAGGAACAGGCTTACGTAATTGTTTTGGCTGATTGCTCAAAAGGCCTTTGTCTTGACTATATAATGCATACATGTACTTTGTCATTGCACAACGTATATATACACACGCTGACAGCGAAGTAAAATCACAACACAGTTGATCCAAAAATCTTTTCTCTATGACAATTTTATTTATAACCACATTCTTTCTATCGGAATCTGTTTCCCTAATCTAAACAGTTGACCGATATCTGCCAAAATATTTCTGGGTAAATCATGCATTTCGTTAGAAAGTAGGTGGGCATACGGAATTCTCTTCAATCTGTAAATGTGTGCAATCCATTGAATGTTTTCTTGCAGTCGTTGCCCTTCAATATCTAACGGCAGTTGGCATAACTTAATTTTTCGTACAAAAGTCGTAAATCCATCGGTGTTACCCCGGTCAAAGAAGGCGGATGGCTTTTTTAACTTCACGTAATCATATTGACGTTGATATAGTGTGCGGAAATATTCAAAATGTACAACGTTAAACCGTTGTTAAAACGGGGGTTAACATTTTTGAACTTATAGGAATACGTGTTATAAAAGTAGGTTTTCTCCGTATCGAACACGCAAATTAGAACAACTTTGACGGATAAAAAAGTTGTCTACAAGCGGATTAAATCTATTTTTTATAGACGAATCCCATAGAACAACGTTTTTGTTATGCTAAGGCATCCTGCGCATATCACATGTGTATACGTTTGCTTTTTTAAAATGTTTCTAGACAATAAAAAAGAGTAAGACTTTTAAATGTAAAATGATTTTCTTAAATTCATCAGGTTTTAGATTTTTATAGTATTTTTATAATAAATAGTTCTAGTTCTGTAGGCGCTCTTGCATTTGCAGTCCTTTCTGTGATAAGGACACCTAATTTCACTGAGATTTTGTTTATTTTTAATAAAATTTGTGACCCTGAAAGTAGACAAGTGCGAGAAATTTTTACTTTATAAACGTTAACTCTTAACAATTGATTAGGCAGTTGCAGAGGAAGGGCATTTTTTTTTAAATATTTCTTATTGAATACATGGATATAGGAGTTTGGTGTTGGATGCATTAAAGCTGGGGAATTTAAGTCTTATATAAGCATGGTTCTGAAATGTAGCCCTTTTGTCTAAATGGCAATACTTTAATTAGTTGAAAATTATTCAAAGCTGGTTATTTTTCGTCTTTTTGTTTTATCTTTTACTCTTTCTTTTAACATTATTTCTGAAAAAAAAACGATTGAATATCTTTTCTAGTTATTGATAAACACCTGACAAAATTCAATTCATTTGTAGCTGAGGTCGCTACTCTAATCTCTCCCATCGGACTTCAAGATTTCTTACTTTCATGGCTGTACTAATATGCAAAGATTAGTGGAAACCTATTTCCCTGGTCTATATTCGAATTTTTCTTCTATAGACATGGACCAAAAGAGAATACTTTATGTCCATATGGCAATATATTGCTCGAGTGAAGGAGAGTAAAAGCAAAAAAACAACAACAAAAACAACTTGTTCCAGACTAGCATTTCCTGTTTTACCAAGTTTTTTAAAATAATAGTGAATACGATTCTCCTTATCGAATATTTAGCAGTGTTTCGTCTAAAAGGATGTTCTAAAAGAAACTATCAATATTTATAACAACTTCCTATATTGAAACACAAATCATTGTATTAATTCAGTACCAAATTGCTAACATCAGTTTTAACCATAGTTTACGATATAACTTGAAATTTTTCAATTGCGTGTTTTCCAGATGTTTAATACTAGACAACGGTATGTAACTGCAGGCAGTCTCACACGATACACACACTAAATACATATGTACGACATTAAAAGAAACTGGAATCTTAAGAAGGTATCAATCATACCAGTCATAGGAGCAGCCGGATTTTTTAAAAAGAATTTCAAAAACTATCTGGCCAATATATTCGCAAAAGAAATACAAACAATAGGATATAAAGGGGCGGGTAGAATCTTAAAATGAACTCTCGGTTGAATTAACCTAATGGGAGAATGTTTGAAATCCCGTAGAAGTCCCCACACAGAGGAAAAACGCAATAAGAACATTAAAACTCAAACATATATTTCCCCGTAATACTTGTATATTAGTTACCGTTCAAGCGGATCAAATTCCTTTTTTACGAATGGAAATGCCGATGATTTCATATTTCCTGTCTTTTGATGATATAGCTCTTTTATAGCGCGGATTTTATATATGCTATATGCGTTATCAGAATTATGCATTCCCACTAATATGAAAATTTATCGGTTGACTGCTCTTTCTTTTTTTCAGATCATATATTAAATATTTCATTATTGTACATTTAAATATTTCAAAATTCTATAATTTAAATTAGTTATTCCATGTTGTGCTTATTAACCCCCGTTTAAATGCGCAAGGCAAACTAATTTTTTTTAATACAAATAAATTAATCAATACAAACTGGATGGATTAAAACTTAAAATTTTCCCCACTCTATATCTGTGCCTAAATCAAAACGCGGATTTCATGAGCAAAGCTCCTTTCTTAGAACTGCACGCCTGTGGAACTCTGTTCCGTCTGCCTGCTTCCCTCCGGACTACAACTTGGATGTCTTCAAGTCTAATGTAAACAAATTCCTAATGAACCGCCCCCCTAATTAAACACTTCATAAAATCTCCTCACTAACGTAATGCACTTGCAATAACCTTTATCCCTGAGTGGCTTCCGGGCCTTGATAAGTGGTGATCACTGTGTAAAAAAAAAAAAAAAAAAAAAAAAAATTAAATAAGTTAGTCCATGTTATGCTTATTAACCCCCGTTTAAATGCGCAAGGCAAACTAATGTTTTTTTGTTTTTTTTAATACAAATAAATTAATCAAAAACTACTGAATTAAAACTGTGAAAAGACCTTCAAACATGTTTTGCACAGGGCTGAGTATAACTTGCCCTTGGCGGCTTTTTTAAATATTCATAATGAGCACTTAATTAGATAAGGAGTGTATGCAAATAAAAAGCGTACATTTGTTTTAGTTATGAGCATATGTTGCAAGTAAATTACAATTGAAGGTGAGAAATCTATTTTCTAGCTTGTAAATTCCCTACTGACATGAAATGTGGAGGATTCTGTAACTTAATTGTCAGTTGTCATAATTTTCATCTTGCGTTACGAGTAAATCTACTTATTTCATTGATGGACATGAAATGGTACTTTATATTAGAACATAAGTTTTCTCCGTCATTAAAGCGGTTGAAAGCGTATACTGAACAATCACGTTGACACACCGGTTCTCGCCAGATCACCAAAGTTAAGCAGTGATGAGTCTGGTCAATACCAAATGGGTGACCATTTATGAAGGCTAGGCACTGTATGTACTGCAGCGAGTCGTTAAAAACTCCAGGTTGATATCTGGGAGTGCGTTGGATTCGCGGAAGGAGATACACCCCGAATCAAGACCAAAAGCGACTAGAAACTACCGTCTTTACTTATCTTCGGATGCAAACTCTATAGTCAAAAGAATATGCTGTAGTCCTTGCCCTAGTAATACCAACAATGTAAGGATGGTGATATTTTCGATACTTACGAATTAGTCAATTACACTTACTTGCATTATAAACTTTTTTTTTTTTTTCGTATCTTTCAGAGGGACCACCCGGCTTAATTTGGAAGTTCCGCGAATTCATTGACAAATGCCCACAATTTTTATATATTTCTTTTTACTTATTTTAAATTTGTACATTTTTATCGCAAGTCTTACCAATGAATCACCCTACACTTATTAATACTGTTATGTAAGTTACCGTTTTTTTTTGTTTTTTTGTAACTACATTTTTCTTCTCTTCAATTAAACATGTTATCGCGATTAATAGACTAAGACCGCATACCATTCTCGATAGTGGTTGAAAAATAGTGGAGCATCCTGATATCGAGTTTCACATAATATACCAGCCAGACGGAGTTCAAAGCGAAGGATGCTGAGGTTTTATTGTGCAATATGGTATGGCATGTTATGTAAAGAAACGTTAGCTTAGATAGCTTGAGATCCTACAGGATCAGTACGTCATTTAAAAAAAATATACAACAATGATCCAGTCATTTCCTCTCCCAATGTACTTTGAGGCTATATATCTATTAGTAAGTTAAGAATATCGGCCAGAATTATTCCAGGTTCTAAAGATTTATAATTGCCAAGAGACTGAAACAGTCATAGAAATTGTCTGAAAGACTAATAAACATTGAAAATTGGCAGTATACGTAGAGTTGGAAATGTTTACCCAAAGTTAAAAAAAACTCTCGAAATCTACATTACAAACCTAGCTAAAAATGATATGAATCCTATAACCTCCACATTGAGTCATATCAATGTTTGATATAATAGGTTATTAAAATACAATTACAATTATTTTCCCCACGTGTGTGTACATGTCTCTATGGTTGTCTAATTTAAATATTAAGATAATCCCTTTTTCACTATTACTAGAAAGCGTAAGGACTGATTACTCGTCTTTGCTTCTGCTGAATGCTAAAAAGATCATCGACACAACGCCAGTCTTTTATTACTTCTAAGCGTGTGCTAAATGTAAGCTACACACTTCCACATATTTGATATGATCGTTGACTATCGAAGGAGTTCATTCAGACTTGCATATATTTTTTGTTTTCGCATACTGGGTTTCATTCCCATGTCTTTTTTTTTCTTGACAAGTATTGTATCTTTATATAAATGTAAATTCTTAATAAAATATACATTTTTATTTTCGTCAATTTTTCTTCTCGTATTTAAAATTAAAACATTTAATACTGTGTACTCGATCAAAATTTGAGCTGACGTGTAAAAAAAAAAAAAAAAAAAAAAAAAAAAAAATTGTCGGAAAGCTGGTAAAACGCAGTGGATAATTTATGAATCGCACATAAAAGCTAAAAAAAAGGCGTTAAGGAACTTTATATATATTAACCCGTGTGTTTTAGGTATGTCTAAAAAAAAAAAAAAAAAAAAAAGGTAGTAGGCAAGCAGGCTCGAACCCGCGAAGGTGGAAAAGAAAAAGACATCTTACTGCTATGCCATGACGCGAGCGAAAGTTTACAGCATTCAAATTAAGCGATATCAACCATTACGCGATAGCTGATAGCGAAATGAGTAAATCTGGCTGTAGGCCAGTTAAGCTTTCTGCCGTATTTGTTTCTCTACGGTGTTAGGAGGGAGAAAACACCAGCACCCCCATGAAGTATGGTATGAAGGGTTTCCTCCACATTGATAAAAGCTAATTGCATTTAAGACGTCTCGGCCCGGGAGGCGAGTGAGTTTGCCTTACATTCAGTTTCGCTTTATCTATACGAAAAAAGAAAAATGCTGGAAACCAGGTATTTTCTTAAAACTTGATTAAATAAGACGGACGATGTCCGTTCGCAAATCGGATATATTACGATCTACGAAGTATAAATTCATAAATGTAACTCTGTAGAGAAGGCCGACGAAAAAAAGCCTTTCGCGGACATACACGAACGCGCGCGCTCATTTTGCGTTTCATATTATAGATATACTGTAAAAGAACAATCGAATTTATTGGTAGTTGCTAAAGAAATGTATTCGTGTGATATTAGCGACCCCCCCAAGAGAGTATTGCTCGTATAATGGAGAAACTGAAAGTAAATTGTCCAGGCCAATAGATTGATATATGTAAGGGACCCAAAAACAATTTGGATGGATTTGTGCGGTTGGGTGAGCTGATAGAGGAGTTAGTTTTATTTTTCTTATTACTCTTCGATGAAAGACCGGTCATAGGATTTTCAAATTAGGAGTTCAGAAACTTAGTCATGATAAGTTTAAACAATTCTCAGTTTGGTACAATTATTGACGGTTACCGGATTGGGGAGATTGGATTTAAATCAATCCAAACATAAGCAGATGTAATGAGTTTACGAACAGATTACAAATTCTCCGTTGGGGGGTTGTTAATAACACACATACTCAATTTAATCATTTACGATGTAAGGAGTTTTTAATTGTATACCTGTCAAATAGTGCGCGCGCACTTAGCTATATGTAATTCCATACAGTGCTGTTCAAACAAGAATAGATAAATAATCCGTAGCTAATGTTATCTAGAGATCTATAAATGGTGTGTATATGTGTGTGTTTAAATTCCCGTATTTGTCGAGTCTCGTGTGGAGGTATGTGCCTGTCTAGTGGCTCATGTCGTATGGTCTTTCCTGCTAGTCTAAACTGACACACAATCTTTCAATTTCAGAGGGAATATTCATTTTACGTGAATGTATACGGTTCTTTCCGAGGATAAACTTGTCTGCGGGCGGTACATAAGATCATAAGTATATATTATGTAGTTTAATCCAAAAAGGAGTATATTCAGATTTGTGAAGCTAAACATCTTATAAAGTAGATTTTTAATGATATAAGTGTCTAATTGAAATCATGTAAAGATGAACTGGACTAGTCTAGACCAAAATTTGTAATTTCTTGGCTTAAGCCAAACAGTAATTAAAAGTTAGACAAATAACTTCGAGATTGGCAGGGGTATTAAATTAAGGTTTAAACGGTTCCCAGCCCAGTAGGAGACCATGTCGGTGGGGCATTAGAATACGCTGACTGCCTCCCCCCCCCTGCAGAGGGTAAAAGTCCCTCAATGAGGGTCAGGGATATGACCTTAAACTATATCCACTGGTGAGGCCCCAGCTTGTGGGCTTCGGGGAGTGTGGAGCCACCCTTTAATTACGATTGCTCTCAGGTCCACTCTCACCCGGAGTTGTAGTACCTGTTAGGGTCCCAACTCTGGGTTAAATAGAAACCGACTTGAAAACAACAAATATATTCTAATTAAAAAAATTGTTCTTCCGAATCTTTGGATTCGGCATTAAATAACCCGGAAAGGGTTGATATGCCGTAAAACAAATAAACACCAAAACAACCCAGCCCAGTAGGACAGAGTGACTCCTACAGATTAGGAAATGCAATAGAACCTTAAATATAAGTTGACACAAAAGTGTGTGTGTTTCGGTGGGAAGGTATCCAAAAATTGAAAATAATTGAATTTCAACAAGGGTGGTTGATGAGTGCTCAATCGTAAGAGAGCAAGTTATATAATTTGTTTATGTAAATACAATCATACTCTGCTACGATGGGCAGACCGCTTCAATCATATTATATATCATTAAGCAAGAAAAATTAAGGTACGAAAACTGAAAAGGTTTTATACATCTTACAAAATTTTAAGAGATAATTCGTCATGTATGGCGATGGATTAAATTTGAGTTCTTATGAGAATGTTAATTCGTAAGATTCGGTCTCGTACAGGTACTTTAATTTTTAGAACACACATGAAACTAGCCCTGTTCTAAGTAACCTCCTCCGGCTGCAATGGAAGGTTCCATGGAAGTCCTTTTCTGTAACCCTGTTTATCTCTGAATTGTCTCACAACGACAATCGCTAGAGTTTTTCCCTGAGGTTAGCGAATAACCAAAAATCACAGGGAGCAAGCTCTGCCCTATTGGGAGGATGAGGAACTGTATTCATGCCCATCTTCGTCCAATAGACTGGTGCATTTTCCTGGTGAACATGCCACTTACCTGGTTTTTAGAATGATAAGCTCTTCCAGTTTATGTAGTCTTTGCCCGTGCCCATTAAATTAAGATCGTGTGTTTCTGGGTGGATTTGCGTTTTATGGACTTCTGCCATTCTTCCATTCGGAACTGGTCCTGGATATGACCTTAAACTATATCCACTGGTGAGGCCCCAGCTTGCGGGCTTTGGAGAGTGTGGAGCCACTCTTTAATTACCATTGCTCCCAGGTCCACTCTGACCCGGAGTGGTAGTACCTGTTAGGGTCCCAACTATGGGTTAAATAGAAACATACTTGAAAACAACAAATATATTCTATTACAAAATTTTTCTTCCAAATCTTTGGATTTGGCATTAAATAATCTGAAAAGGGTTGATATGCCGTAAAACAAAAACAACCAAACGAATCCATTCGAAACGCTAGGTCAAAGCTTTGGATCTAACATTCATCGGGCGTTATCAGAGCATCAATAATTGCGGGATCTGAATTAGTTGCCATTTCCTTATAACTTATGAACTTTTTTCTGAGCACCCTTTAGACAAATTCCCGCACACCTTCCGCATTTTTATATTCACACATTGACTCTTATTGTCTCTAGAGACACGACCGTCCTTACCAATAAACTTGTTTATTTGGTCCATCAAATCCGGTGTTTTCACCTCCTTACTCTTCCCACACCTCATCCAACAGACTCATGACCTTCTTTGAATTATTTATTCCACTCAAAACTGACGCTTCATTCATACAAAATGATCCAAAAGCACTCCGAAGCATGAGGTATGTTTCTGTGTTTTTTTTTTTTAAAACAGAAGTTTATTGCATATCGTTCCCTCAAATAGTCCTCATGTCCAATTGCATTTTTGAAATAAACCAGCTATGCCAATCATGTTTTTAGTAGGGTGTATTCCAATGCCTTCTCCAATTGTTCATTTGAGCCATATGCATGAAAACAACTAATTGGTAATCTCATTGAATATTCAAGAGTATGTTAATTTTATTTTTTTTATTTCGGACAATTAGTCTCATCTTTTAGTTTTTTTTTAATCTTTTTTTTTTTTTTAAATTAACATATAATGCTCATCTAAAAAAAAATGAATTCCAATTAAGGAATAATATATATATATATATTCAAGAGCAATAACATTGAATATTCAAGAGTGCTTAGTTTGTTTTTTTTATCAATGCCCCCTTAATCTCTGACATTGGGTAATCTTATTTATTATCCGAATCTTTTAGGCAGCGTTCAGACTGTTAATTGACACATTCGTGTTATCCACTTTATCCATTTCTGCATCTAAGGATTGTAATTACCTTAATTGCTTAGTAGACACTTATTTGCGTCCATTGAGTCGTGCTTATGAAGAACTTTAGTTTCCTGATCATATAATGATGTTCAGTTTACGTAACACGTGTTATTTGACCGCCAAACACGTTTGCTTGCCATTATTTTAATATTAAAGACGTCTTAAAGAATTAATATTGTGGGGTCTGATCAAATATCGGAAAATGGAATCAGGAAAGGTTTAAAATCTTACAAGTGTATGAAATTTTAATAATAAGAAATATCACTCCTCATCCATTGTTCTCATAAATTAACGATTTTTTAAAAACTTTTTGTTTTTATTTTATTTTATTTTTTAAAATATAATTATAAAATAATCGTAAAATATAAAAAAAATCGGATATGTTTTGTCGTCTAAGTTCATGGACCTATCCAAATATAGCTGTACAAATATGTGAATAAATTAAATGCAAAACTCCTATTTAAAACTGAAAAAGCTATTTGCCCTTTAATGACATAATCGATTCGAAGTACTTCAAGTTTTAATTCTTAAGATTTGAAAAAACGCTCGAAAAAGAAACGAAAGCTATACACTTCACACCAAAATTTCCTCTCATCGATTCAAGTCGCTCCCGTGGTAACCGTTCCTTTTTTTTTTTTTTCAATTTTACCTCTTATTTTGCGAACAAGATCCGGCCACTAAGAAAACCAAATAATGTATATCTAACGCGACAGCTACATTTTAACTTAAACTCAACACGTACAATTGTAAAATACACTGGAAATAAATTCGCACCTGGTTTTTTCAGTAAAAACAAAGGAATTTATTAAGGATCATTTTATCACCTAATTAAGTCACTAACAATATGTGTGTTCTGGAGTTTCCCAGTTCTAAGCTATTACCCGCTGTAACGCCTGGAGCTCGCCCCACGACACGCGCCATTCTACCATTTTTTTTTCAAACTTGTATAATGTTGTAAAATGCATTTCTTTTTGGCCATTGCTTTCAAGTCGCTGTGCTAATGATGTAGGTTCAATATCTGTTCTTTCCATTTCCCTTCGCTGTACCGTCACCTCACACCAGGGATGCATTGTTTGCATACATGATTCTGCTACTCTCTTACAGATGAACCGTACCAGAATTCGTTTCTCGAAGTCAACTCAAACTCTTAACACGTGTATACC
The DNA here is from genome assembly GCF_053919585.1 of Euprymna scolopes. Taxonomy (NCBI): domain Eukaryota; kingdom Metazoa; phylum Mollusca; class Cephalopoda; order Sepiida; family Sepiolidae; genus Euprymna; species Euprymna scolopes. Next base: position 11,052,547 of record NC_136523.1, on the reverse strand, counting down.
CTATTTAATTGGAATTCATTATTGAAACTAGTAATATTCATTAATTTATTCCGGACTTTTATTTATTTATTATTTTTTTTTTTTTGGACTATTATCGTCATCTTTCTTAGCTGTTATTTCAAGACATTTCGGCCATCTATTCATCTGGCCTTTTTTCAGATGGTAATCGCGACCGGATAGGAGCTCCGAATCTCCTTACTGCATTCTCAGCAATTACTGCCATTCATAGTTATTGTCGTCTCACCAGGTTTGGCCAAGTAAGCCTCTGGCCGGCTTTGCGTAGGATTGAAACCACTATCTAACCTGGTACCTTAGAGATTCAACGTCCGTTCACTGCGTCACGATTTTAGGTTAGAATTAGAAATAGCGGTTTCAATCCTACCCAAAGCGGTCAGAGGCTTACTTGGCCAAAACGTGGTGAGACGACAATTATGGATGGCAGTAATTGCTGAGAATACAGTTAGGATAATCATTGCTCCTATCCCGTCGGGGTTACCACTTGACAAATGCGAAAGGAATAATCGACCGAAACGTCGTGAAACAACAGCTAAGATAAAGGAAGATCATAGTTCGCAATAAAAAAAGTGTACACACATTTGAAATTTCAAAGATTTCTTTCATTAAAATGTAACAGAAAATAAAAATAATAAAAAAATACATCGAGTAAAAAGAAATTGAAATGCCGATTTCTTTTATGAAACCTGGTAAAGTAAAATTTAAAGGAAAGAAACTCGCTCTATTCGAAGAAATAAAATAAAGTCAATGAAATGTAATAATGTGTGTAACCATAGTAGCGGAATTTAACAAAATAAAACGCAGTTCATCAGAACGATCGTTAGGCCTGAACACGTTGTCAGCTTTGACTTCTTTTTCTTGTAAAACAAACAGGAAAGAAAGATCATTTATTGCTAGTTCATTAAATTAATTACTTCTGTACTAAAGCCTGGTATAAAACAAACTGTAAAATGTACATGATTATAAATACCTGTGGAGCGTCCGGGCGTCATTGCTTGAATTGTTTATATTGTCGTATTCCTGATCGTATTTGTTGGTTCACAATTTAATAAATATCTAGGAAAACTAGACTGTTTACAAATAAACTCATACTGAAAACTAATTGTAATCCAGAATAATTTTATATACATACTAGCATTTCAGCCGGGTGTTTGGCGGTGTGTATGCAGCAAAAAGAAGTGGTAGTAGGAAGGCGGGCTGAAACCCGTATCGCGATAGTTTAAAATAAAGGGAAAATACTTGGACGATTTGCTGTTACGACACCGCCAAACTGGAAGTGACGTAGGTTTAAATTAAGGCTAGAAAATCGAAGAGGTACGACTTTCGAAAACATTGGTGAAAAACGAGACCCCTTCCTGTAGAAAAGTGTTCAGTTGAGGGTGAAGACTAATGTTTTTAGACAATTTTTCGTTATTTGTACTCTGAACGATCGAGCTTCAAAGCGATACTGATTTTGTGAACATTCATCGCTTCTATCGAAAGCTTTGAGAAGATATGCAAACATACATGCATATATTTATATATTGGTAGCTCTAATTTTCGACCCAAACCGACTAAAAATCTTGTTCCATCTCTGCATACCCTTCATGTAAAATTTCAAATGATTAGACCAGACACTGTCTGAGTAATTTGGTAGATCGCACAGGTCAAGTTTTTTTTTTTTAAGTTGATCCCAATTATGACCCATTTACACTGATTGTTTTGGGCTGAAATCAAGATAAGTTAGATCCATATTTCAGGAACCTACATCTAAAAGTGTATACCCAAAATTGTCGGAGGACTTTCATAGAGTTGTAAAATCGTGGAACTTTGACCCCCTTCACAGCCAAATTTCTGACCGAAACGGATCAAAGATTTTTCCCAAATCTCAGTACACTGTATATCAAATTTCCAGTCTGTAGATTAAAATTTGAGTTTTTCCGTAGGAAAATTTAAACACACACAGACATGTGTATATATATATATATATATATATATATATATATATATATATATATATATATATATATATATATATATGGTTGTGTGTATATGTATGTACTATCATTTCAACCCGGCGTGTATGTTGATAAAAAGCGGCCAATTGTTTTAAATTTGTCTCCTGTTATGCTCCCTAAACATTTGTTTTGGGCCCAAATCAAGTTATTAACTTAAATCCATGTCCAGGCAACCTGTCTAAAATTTCAAGTGCGTAGACCCCAAATTGTCGGAGTTTGGTTGAGTGCTTAAATGTCAAAGCGTTGACCTTTGACCCTTAATCGCTTAACTTCTGGCCAAAAAACGACCACGTCAATTTTCAGAAAATCTCACTACCCTGTTTATCAAATTTCGAGTCCGTAGACTGAAAATTGAGTTATTTCGTAAAAAAATGTAAACACACATACACACACAGAAGCACGTTCACTTTTAAATATATACTATCATTTCAGCCTGGCGTTGCCCGGGTGTTTGGAGGTGTATGTTGAGCAAAAAGGTGGTAGTAGGAAGGACGGCTGGAACCCGTACCGAGCTAAACCCTAACGTTTATGTTGTTACGACCACCGCCAAACTGGAAGCGACATTAAAAACAAAAAATTAAGGCTGCACAATCTAAAGGAGAGGATAACTTTAAAAAATATCGGCGAAAAAAGTGCCCCCCCTGTAAAAGTGCCTAGTTGAAGAGGAAGATAATATTGCTTTTAGCCAAGTTTTCCATACTTGTCGTATGAAAGGTCGAACTTTAAAACGATACTGATCTTCGTAAAATGCGTCGCCTCTATTGGAAGTTTAAGGCAGATATGCAAACAGGCATACATACATACATACATACATCTATGTATTGGTAACTAAAACGTTTCCCGCCAAACTGATGAAAAAGCGTGCACTATCTCTGAATACCTTTTATGTAAATTTTTCTAATATTTAGACCAGAAAATGTCTGAGTAATTTGGAAGAGACCGCAGAGGTATTTTTTTTAATTTTACCTCTATTATGACCCTTTAAAATTTATTGTTCTGGGTTCACATCAACTATTAAGTTAGATCAATGTCTCAGGAACTTATATCAAAAATTTCAAGTGTTTACACCCAAATTGTCGGATGTGTTAGAGTTCGCAAAGGTCAAATCGTTGAACTTTGATCCCTTAATCGCAAACTTTCTGGCCAAAATCTGATCACATCGATTTACCCTCATCTCAGTACCCTGTATATCAAATTTCGAGTCTGTAGACTAAAAATTGAGAGGTATTGCCTAGGGAAATGTATACACACGGACACGTTTACTTGTATGTATGTGTGTATGTATATGTGTGTGTATGTATATGTGTGTGTATGTATGTATCTATAATACACTCTTATAAATTCGTTTTCTTTTGTGTGTATTGATATTCATATTAAAACTCCTCTTTTCTATTTAAGAAAATACAATTTTCATATATTGATCGTGCAATTGCATTCATCTGCAAAAGATCTTGCTAATTTGTATATTCTTTTAAACATTCATTTTAATAAATTCCCTATTAGTTTTTTTCAGTTTTTTATGCGATGACCATCTTTAGCTAACTATTACGTGTAATTCTGTTCATGCAGATATTCTACACGATTTATACTTGCATAATATTTGCATAAAAGTTTATAGTAAACAAAATTGTCTCCATATATATCAATGTATACGTATATATTTTTGTTTAATCTATATCTCTATATATCTATGAACGTGTCTGTAAATTTCCCTACGTAATCACTGTCAATTTACTAGTCTAGAGTCGAAATTTGATATATAGTGTATTGAGATTTTGGGGGGAAATCTGTGATCGGTTGTCGGCCAGAAATTTTGCGATTAAGGGGTCAAAGTTTATCGTTTGACCTTTGAGAACTCTACTAAACTCCTCCGACAATTTGGGATTCAAAAACATGATACTTTAGATAAATGTTTCATGGACATTGATCTAACTTAATAACTTTATTTGAGCCCAAAGCAATACATTTTAAAGGGTCAGAATAGGGGTCAAAGTTGAAAAAAATTGACCTTTTTTGTTTTTGCTAAGCATATATACCTACAAATACCCGGGCATCGCCGGGCACCCATGCTAGTATATATATATATATATATATATATATATATATATATATATATATATATATACTTACTTGTTTTGTAAATCGCCACTTGTTCTCGTCTTTTACCAACAACGACTATATTTCAGACCTCGCATTGTGGTAGCCTTCTAAATGTCTACTATATATACATATATATATATATATATATATATTATATTTATTTTTAATATCTAATTCAAATATTAATGAAATTGATAGTTTAAAAGGCATAACTGTTTTTGATGGTGTCTGTATCACCTGTCTTCAACAGGCCTAAACTTTTGACGAAGATCGAAACCGTAATAGCTCGACCGACATCATGTTTTAGCACGAGGCTATTTTACGTCCTCGAATTTTATGAACAATATTATTGCTTTTAAAGTATGATTTATTGTTTACTTTTGTGTTTCTTGGAAATTTTATAATTAGGTGTTACCCCCGCCCCCGAGAGTCTTGAGGAAGATGTCTGCCCTTAGTTCATATTTTTTCATGTGGCCCCCTTTTTTGGCAGGGGTGCATTGTATTGTAATTTTAAATTTTATTTATTAAACTTTATGTATTTTATTCAACCAATTATTAAATTAACGAATTTTATATTCAACGAGCGAGATCTGAGATGCGCCGCTATATAACTTCTCTTCTCTACCTATCCAAGTTATTACAACAGGACCATTGTCAGAACCCTCAGAATTTATAATTGGACTGCCACAAATAACAGGAACGTGCCTTGGATTATGAAAAAGTTTCCTCCCACGGTTTTGGTATTTCTTGTGGTTTCAAATTAGAGTTGCATTATGCAACCTTACTTCTTTGAAGTCTGCTCGAAACTAAACACCAAAGTGGACCTGGATGTGCTGAAAAGTGTGGGGATCTTCTGGTGCAATCAGGTGGGCGCTGGAAGGACCCGGGTGCGGCAGTAGACCTCTGCTCTGGCTTACGTCCAAAGAGTTCAGGATTTGAGATTCAGAAAGAGTGGCATGACTTTGTATCTTTCTCTCCCTGAACTATTACTCACGTGATTTAGACCCACTGGATTACTTAATTTAGCCATACGTCGACAGCATCACCACTATAACATCCCACAAGTCATCTTGATCGCCGAGTGTTCGCAGAGCTCCTGCCGGCGCATTTGGTAAAGGCATTCCCTCGAAGCGGTGATTTTAGGCTAAAGGCAACTACATTGAATAGATATTTACCTAGATTGATTATTTTATTTTTTTTTATTATTAATTGTAGCTGTAGTGTTAATTACGTTAGGGCGGCACTTATATCTTTTAACCCTGTACAAATGACTATTGGTAAAAGATGAAACTGGAAAGTTAAAAACCATGTGAATAGAACAGCTTATATTATCAAGTGTCATTCGAAACTGTTACATAATAAAACGTCAATGCAATTTAATTTCCTGTAACCATAGCAAAGGAAACCGGACAGGAAAATGACTTCAAGAAAGCAATAATGAGACTTCATCAACACATTGCCCAGCTGAGATCTCCTCTATGGTAAAATCATTAAGCCTCAATCTGAAACAAATAAATAAATCCAACCCGTTCGGGATAAACGTAATTACTTTTATATTGAAACTCATAGCTCGACCAGGAATATCTCATTACATTTTAGAAGCTGCTGCAAGTATCCAGAGAAAACAAATAGAATTACATGCATATAATATATATATATATATATATATATATATATATATATATTACTAGCATTTCAGTCCGGCGTTGCCCGGGTGTTTAGAGGTGTATGTTAAGCAAAAGAAAAAAGCGGCCTTTTTTTAACTTTGACCCCTAAACAACCAAATTTCTGACCGAAAACTGATCAAAGATTTTCCAAAATCTCAGTACCCTGTATATCAAATGTCGAGTCTGTAGACTCAAAATTGACACTTATTGCGTAGAGAAATGTACACACACAGACACGTTAATTTTATAGATATATAGAGGGATTAATAAAAAATATACGCGTATATGGAAATATATATGTAAACAATTATCTGTTTATAGTAAACTTTTTACGCAAATATTATACAAGTGTAAATGATGTAGAATATCTTCATGAATATAATTACACGTAAGTTTACTAAAAATGATAATCACATAAAACCGAAAAAAAGTGATAGGGAATTAAAATTAATGTTTAAAAGAATATGCAAATTAGCTAGATCGTTTGCAGATTAATGCAATTGCACGATTCATATATCAGAAAGTTGTATTTTCTTTTTAAATAAATAGGAAAGAGCGTTTTTAATATGGATATCAATACACACAAAAGGAGTTTATAGGGCAGATATATATATATATATATATCTCTCTCTCTCTCTCTCTCTATATATATATATATATATATATATATATATATATATATACATATGTCTACAAGAGATGTGTTCGTGTTAATTGGATATTTCCACTACTGCTCTCATCTTGAGTGTCATTTTTCCAAGGTGTAGATCGATGTAATTTACAGCCATTTTGAAAGTATATCTGGTCGAACCGTGATCATCGTCATAGACAGCCTATCAGCTGAAAAATGACGTCATCGCCATAGGTCCTAGCACGCAAGATAAGTCGAACCCAGACTGTCGATAATGAGCAGACATTTTTTACAGAAAGCGTTAGAAAATTTCCAAATTTGATTAAAGATAAACCTACTTTGTGCTGAAACTCATCTAATATTAATAATAAAAATATTAATAAAAAACGACGTAAAAAGGGGAAAAGCTTTTTAAAAGTTTAAAAAGAAAAGAATACGATCTAATTCGTATGAAACCGAAATTTATTCAACAGAAATAAACATGGACAATAAATATTTTTAAATAAAAGACATTTTAAAAATCAAAATTGAAAAACTAACGATAAATTAGTTTAACTGAATAACAAACAATAAGTTAAAATTTTAATCTAAACAAATGTTAGTATACACAAAGTTACCAATAAATATTCCAAACATTTAATATTAAAACTTTTCAAAAAATCTGTAGAATTTAATTAAAAGTTTGGATTTTCTTTTTCTGATATTTTTTTTACTACTATTGTAATTCTCTTTGCGACAAATTTTTTTAAGGGAATTCGATGAACTCCATATCAGCATTTTTTCGATTTAGTAGTAACTCTGGAATAATCCATTTTGATCAGCCAAAATATTTAAAGTTATGTACATGTCTAATTTTCTCTGATGACCCGAATGTGCAAAAGAATCGCATTTTGTAAGTTTGTTTATAATTATATGACACCATTATTAGTTACATAATTTGGGTATAGAAGATAACCTCTATCACTACCCTGAAAGTAGCTGTTTAATTCAGCTATTTATTTAACAGCCTCTCTCCCGGATATTAAATTTTTGCAGCTATTGCATTTCATTTTTTTTTGTTTTAAAACTGCAGGACAGCAATAACCTGCTAAGTATAATATAACAGAAAGTACTCCCTTTCATTGATTAACATCATCTTCTGTAAAATTTAAAAACGCAACTGTTGCTCCCTTGTCATTTCATTCCAGTTAGTTTCTTTTAATTTTTTCAATTCAATAGTTCGATTATTAATTGGTAAGCTTAATTGTAAAACTGACATTTTGAGTTTTTCACATTCATACATGTTGCGATATGTTTTTATTCATAATGGGGTAAATATTTATTTTATTCGTAAAATTTACAATAAAAATGGCCAAAAAGGGGGGAGTTGGGTTTAATGTGGACCTAACTAACATAACGTTAACTTAACTAGACTTTTTCACCAAAATACCAGAATCACTCAGTGGATATCCCACTTAAAACCCGAGAATTACAAATATATATATACATGATGTTGGGGGTTGGGATAAAAATCTTATTTACAATAACGAATAAGATATTTACAGATGACAAAAAGTGGTTAGTAAAAGGAACCCCCTCACTACTAATTATGGCAGGTAGAAAATTTTGTCAGTCGAAAAGACATAGGTCCCTCGAAAACTAACTTTATTGAAAACAGCACAAAATTGGTCTACATCACCGACAAAACAGTCTATCCGTCACCCAATTGGGGCCGGGAGTAGGGATTATGTAACCAAAAAGGGGGTGGAACGGGGGCGACGGGACCGGGGCAAACTAAAAAAGGGATAAGGGAGATGATAACGTGAATACTGTAGCAAAGTTAAAAATCGAACAAAAATGCCTAACTAGCCTATTCTAGGTGGTCTGATGCATGTCTGTTCAGGTCACAAAAAATCCTTGAAACCTAAGCTAATTCAAAAATATAACTCAAGATTAGCTTAATTCAATCTACACAGTTGCGAAACTTTCACCCACCTGTCGTTGAAATTTGCCGGAGCAAGTTTCACCTTCTCCAGCTTAATTCGCATTTTCAGTCTATATTTGAAAATGAGAAAAAGCTGGGAAACAGTGAAGGTTTCATCTGTGTAAACCTCCTTCTGTCGCGTCGCCCAAATCGCGCCTCTCATAACTGCTAGCAAACACGGAAAAACATAACGTTATTCTTTCTTCATGGTCGCTGCCCAGTTGCAGCACGGGGAAACCGAATCCAGCACAAAAAAACGCGCGCTCAGCATGCGAACCGTGAGGCCTTCAACTAACTCGCACAACGGTCGAACGATGGCGCAGTGGAAGAAAGCATGATCAAGGTCTTCCTCCCAATCTCCGCATCGGACACGATTAGATGTCTCCGTAAAACCCGCTGCGTAGAGTCTTTTGCCGACCCAGAGGGCATTTCAAATTACCAGCCAGGTGAGTGATACCTGTAATTATCGAAGCAGCTCGACCCAGGCTCTTAAGGCCATATTAAGCGGCGCTCCTACTTCGTAAAACCGAACTCCTCGTTCTTTTCGTCTCGAACGGATCCCCTCACTAAGGCCCGATATAGCGCCTTGCGAGACAACAGCTGGGTGTCAGAGAGGCTTTCTTTCACCCGTAGAAAGAATCTCAAAGTCTGCCGACAGATAGAAAGGACACTCGTTTCGTAGTAACTTGTGACTCCCCTCAGCCGAATGCACACTCTCCAAAGCCGGAAAGGCTTTCTTAGTGTCTTTCATCCAGAAGACACCGTTTCCCTCACTAGGTGTACACATTCGATCTAGGTATATCACCCTAAGAGTGTGTCTACGTATTTCCACACTAGGCATACCCAGACCGCCTTCAGACGGATGCAGGTAACAGACCTCCCGGGTAATCATGGCTTGCTCTCCGCGTCATAAGAACGCGAAAAGAGCACGCACCAGATCAACTAGTGTGGCCTCCGGGAGTGGAAGTACTGATAGACAGTATAGGATCAGGGGATAGATATGAGAATCGCATACCTCAGCTCGACCCTTCAAAGACAGGTTTCTCAAGGCCCACAAATGAGATGCGACGTTGACCGTTTCCAATACTTCCGACCAATTTTTCTCCAGCTGGAGGCCGGGGCTAAACCAGACGCCGAGTAGCTTGCACGGCCCATCGGTCCAACCAAAGGGTCCCTGAAGGGGCATACACCTCCAGGCACCGATACGTAAGCCAATACACTTAACGTAGTTAATTATGGCCCCTGTGACCTTAGCATACCGACTTGTTTCTATGTCGACGACTCTAATCTCGACACTGCTCGTTACAAGCACGGTCACGTCGTCAGCATAGGCGGTATACTTTACCGGGGTAGAGCCACCTAGCAAAGTAATCCCGCGAAGGACCGGATTTACCCGAAGCTGGTGCAAATATGGCTCAAGCGCCAGCACATACATCATTGAGGATAACGGACAACCTTGACGGATAGATCTTGATAAAGTACAGGGTTTCGACCTTACCCCATTCGTGTCAAACATAGCACCAAGGTTGGCATACAAGAGGCGAATCTAAGAGCTAAACCAGAGAGAAACCCAGCCAAGCGAAGAATAGCGTCTAGCTTACGATGGTCTACTCTGTCGAATGCTTTGGACTGGTCTAAATTGATTAGCGCGGCTTCTGTGTCGATTTTTATACGATCGAGCGTATCGTGTGCAAATTATCTTGAATCGTCCGGCCCTTTACAGAACAAGTCTGTTCGGTACTTATTGGACGGTGTAAGACAATCTGCAGACGATTTGCTAAGATCTTGGCCAAAATCTTTAACTCTGTGTTTAACATCGTTAAGGGCCGGAAATTACCTATCCCATCCCCTACATTTTTAGCTTTTCGTAACAATTTGATGACTACCCCCTGGTAAAGTACTGAGGTAGTCACCCGTTCCTAAACCAGGAGTGAAAGAGTACGGCCAGCAAATGAATAAAAATAGGCCACAGTTTCAAATACACTTCGTAGGGCAGACCATCAATACCAGGGGTCCTGTCTAATCCGACCTGTCTCAAGGCCTCAACGACTTCTTCCTGTTTTATGCCACTTTCACACCTAATCGCTTCGGTCGCCTCCAGGCCGGAAAAGTCGACTAAATAGGCGTCAATCTGCTCAATAGTCAGACCGGGCTCATTGGTAAAAAGTTCTTGAAAATGAGTTCGAAAACCTTCCAAAAATCCGTCATTCGAAGTTACGATTCGTCCCTCCGGCAATGTGACACGGGCGATGTGTCGATCAGGAGAACGTCTGAACTCCTCCGCACGCAGTGATGCGGCCACATTTGTTGCCTCGTTTGGCGCTCTTTTTAATCTAGTAATCCCTGTTATCCAAGGAGTCCAGTTCAGCCTTAATTATAGTATAGCTAGCACTATCCCCATCATCCATCGCCATTTCTAGTCTATCTTGTGCCACTTTCGCTGCTCTAGAACTAAGGTTGAGCCGGCGACTAAAATCAGCAGCGAAGGACCTAATTACTTTAAGGTCCCTATTTACAATGTCTCCCCACGGGACAGAGTTAGACACCAGGGTCGTTTTTTAATGTGGAGAAAAGGAACAAAAATAAAAATGGCCTCAGTCATAAAGGATTTCTCCTCCACTGGCAGAACAAGAAATTGACGTGCAGCATCTGAAGAACAGATACTACACTTTGATGGTATTTATTTGCTCCCCCACCGAGCAAATTAGGCACAAGACCGATTTTTAATGTGAGGAGTGAAGGGAGGGGGAAGGGAAAAAGAGGGCCAGCTCCCGAGCGGTGGGAAATGGGAGCTGGTTAAAGGTCAGGCATGTGGGGTTGCCCCCACATCTGGTCTTTGCTAGTCATAGCTAGTCATAGCCTGCAGCTTCTGTCGGAACAGATGGTATTTATTTGCTCCCCCACCGAGCAAATTAGGCACAAGGCCAATTTTTAATGTGAGGAGTGAAGGGAGGGGGAAGGGAAAAAGGGGACCAGCTCCCGAGAGGTGGGAAATGGGAGCTGGTTAATGGTCAGGCATGTGGGGTTGCCCCCACATCCGGTCTTTGCTAGTCATAGCTAGTCATAGCCAGTCATAGCTTGCAGTATCTGCCGGAACAGATGGTATTTATTTGCTCCCCCACCGAGCAAATTAGGCACAAGGCCGATTTTTAATGTGAGGAGTGAAGGGAGGGGGAAGGGGAAAAGGGGGGCAGCTCCCGAGAGGTGGGAAATGGGAGCTTGTTAAAGGTCAGGCATGTGGGGGTGCCCCCACATCTGGTCTTTGCTAGTCATAGCTAGTCATAGCTTGCAGTATCTGCCGGAACAGATGGTATTTATTTGCTCCCCCACCGAGCAAATTAGGCACAAGGCCGATTTTTAATGTGAGGAGTGAAGGGGAAATGGGGACCAGCTCCCCGGGGAGTAGGGGAGCTGGATAGTGACAATTGGTATGAAGGGTTTCCCCTACATTGACCAAGGTCTTATATGTGGGGTCGCCCCCACATATGGTCTTTGCTTGCAGTATCTGCCGGAACAGATGGTATTTATTTGCTCCCCCACTGAGCAAATTTGGCACAAGGCCGTTTTTAATGTGAGGTAAAATCCAGCACCCCTAAAAGTAGGCAAAAAGGGGGCACTCTGGTTACCAAAAATAATAATTGTCCCAGTATAGAGGGTTTCCCCTCCATTGACTGGTACAAATTATCTTAAGTGCAGCATCTGCCGGAACAGATACTACACTTTGATCTTGACCCGAAGGTTTTTATTTAAATGCTGCCCACATCAGCATTATGTGGCACAAGGCCGGAAAGTGGGAACCCCGCAGGCTCCCCTAAAGGAGGGGCACTCCTGCAATTTTAAAAATTGCCTGAGTAACCCCGTCGGCATTCCCCGGTCGGGGCGCCTCAGGCAGCAAGTAATAAACTTGCCCCACCGGACAGCCCGGTGGCAAGGCCTGGGAGGTTGGACCTCCTAGGTATTACCCAGGCGGTTCCCAGTATAGAGGGTTTCCCCTCCATTGACTGGTACAAATTATCTTAAGTGCAGTATCTGCCGGAACAGATACTACACTTTGATCTTGTTTATATATTTTATTGAGAAAGAAAAAATTGAACATAAAAAACGTACAAAAAATTCAATTCAACAAAATTAGGCACAAGGCCCTACAAGAAATTGGGAGGGGGAGGGTACAGGGTCTTTTTGACTATGTAACAGATGAGACTTTGAAGTCTTACTCTTGACTGGCAACATTTACCAAAATACCTCAATCACTCTGTGGATCCTAATCTAACTAATAACCCCAGCGTTCAATGTAAAATTTAACTATGTACAATTTGTATATTCATTTCTGTATGTTGTGTGTGCATTTTTTTTTTTTTTTTTTTTTTTTTTTTTTTTTTTGTGTGTGTGTGTGTATGTGTGAGAAAATAAAGTTCGATTTCATTAGAAAGAGTTCTTGAATTAATTGGCATAAATTGTTCGTGGAGTGGGAAAAACTAATGAAAGTGTTCATTTCAAAAATAAAGAAAAAACTACTAATGTGTTGTTAGTAAGACCCCCCTGTACTATTCTATGTGGCTAGATCCCCCACTGTTTTCCGGGGAACCGAAAACAAGCAGAGCATCCCTAATGGGGTTTGGGGAAGTGGCCTTAATGGAGGTGGGAGAAAATAAAGCAACGGATGGAGGGGGTAGGAAGGTGACCTCTGAGTAGGGGGATGACCGGGGGCATCAGAAAATAAAGATGAGGAGCAGGGGGGGTTGGGCAGACTCAGAGGTTCTCTAATACCAAAAAATAAAATCAGGAACAGGATCTCATTTGTACCACCAGTCAAGAGTTACTTTACTGAACTTATAATGCTAACCTAGGCGGGATGGGTTCCGTAGGACCCAGCACCGCCCATGCCATGCCTAAGGAGGGAACACGTATTGAAACTTGGCTCCTCGACGGATGCACAAACTAGTGCTGTGCACCCACCTCTTGTCAAATTCCACTCTAGGCAACCTCTTCCAATCGCATCTGATCTTTACTTTAAGCAAATGTTTAAAGTAAACGATCAGATCCCGATCCGGAACAGATGTCCCTTCGTGGACCAACTTGAGGCGCGCGATCCAAATGGTCATGCGCGCTACTGCTAGGATCGCCAGGAAAACCAAACTTTCCTCCCTGGGGAACGGCGGCTCCATGTTGTACACAAAAGTTCCTACGTCGAGATCGAGCAGACACTCGGCATCGATGCGAGCTGTTACCCCCTCGACATACTTTAATAGGGGCTGTATCCGGCTGCAACTAAAAAACGCGTGCTCGATTGTTTCGGGCTCGCGTTCGTCACAGCACGGACAGAAGCGACTGGTATGTTCTTTATACCGGAAAAGTACGTCGAAGAGGGGCAGCGCATTTCGGACCAGTCGCCAAGTCAGGGAGAATTCCGAGTTATTCAGAACCTCCCGTCCCGGCGCCCAACGCCATTGAGAACGGACAACCTCCATCGACCATCCCATCCGCCTACAAAGTGGATCCTTCGCGGTCCCCTCCACTAAATCCCGATACAGTTTCTTCCTTGGCTGATCGAGGACATTGGTCCCCGGCAAAGCTCTAAGAGCGGTTCGGCATTCGGAGAAGAACTTGGACTCCCCCTTCGGTCTACGACGACCTTCTACCGAAGGGTTGGGTTTGAGATTGGGAAACGAGTTCTCAACCACAGGGACCCAAGGAGCGTCTCCTTCAAGCGAACGACTCAGGAAAGCCAATCTCTCGGCGTTTCTATGACACAAGAGACTGGGCTGACCCAGGCCTCCCTCGCTCGGATTTGGAACACAGACCTCTCTGCAGACATAATGCTTACCCTCGTTCCACAAAAGTGAATCGAGGCGCCCTTGTAAGCGGGTTAGTCGTTCTGCAGGGAGAGGAAGTACAGACAAACGGTAAAGGATGAGCGGAAAGACGTATGTAGCACACGCCTCCGCCCGACCCTTTAAGGACAATTTCCTTCCAATCCAAGTCTTTACTGACGATTTGACCTTAGACTGTACTTCCGACCAATTCTTTTCCAGCTGAAGTCCCGGTCCAAACCAGACACCGAGAATGCGGACCGGTCCATCGGTCCAGCTGAAAATACCTGGAAGCGAGTTTACCCCGGTCCAGGCCCCCAACCGCAGGCCAACAGACTTGCTACGGTTGAAGATGGCCCCTGTTACTTCTTCGTATCGAGCGAGCGCCTCGACCACCGCTTGAACGTCCGTGAGGCAAGACACGAACACGGTGACGTCATCGGCGAACGCGGAAACCCTGGCTCGTGTGCCTCCAGGGAGAGCTATTCCGCGCAGGACTGGTGTAGCCGCCTCGTCCCTTAACTTGCGAAGGAGGGGTTCCAACGCCAGGACATACAACAGAGGCGACAGCGGACAACCCTGTCGCACCGACCGAGAGACAGCGAATGACTCCGACAGCTTACCGTTGATCTGCACCGCTACCGTCGGCCTGTCATACAGAACAAAGATCCACTTGCGGAAGTCCGGATTAAATCCGGCGGCCTCTAGCACAGATCCTAGGAACCGATGGTCGACCCTATCGAATGCCTTGGACTGATCCAAACTGATCAGCGCGGCTTCGGCGTCGTCTTCTGTCCCCTCTATGATCGAGCGTATCAAGTGCAAATTGTCTTGAATCGATCTCCCCTTCACAGCATAAGTCTGGTCCGGTTCGATCAAGTCAGTGATGACAACCTGCAAGCGATTCGCAAGAATCTTTGCCAAAATCTTTAACTCTGTGTTTAGCAGAGTCAAGGGCCTAAAATCATCAAAGTTTTCCCTCCCACCATGCCGTTGACCTTTCCTCAGCAATGTGATCACACCCTTGGTCACCTGTCCAGGGATGGAACCCTGGGCAAACCAATGGTTGAACATATCCTTCAGAATAGGGACCAACATGGGCGACAGCCTCAAGTAAAACTCGTAGGGTAAACCATCAAGCCCCGGGGATTTGTTATAGCCGACCTGCTTCAACGCAGTAATGACCTCATGTTCAGTAATAAGACCATCACAGCTAGCCGCCCGAGCCGCCGTGAGGCGGGGCGAGTCAGCCAAATAGCTGCCAAACTCATCAACCCTGAGTCCGGGTAGTTGGGTGAAGCGCACCGATAGATGCTCCCGAAACACCTCGCAGATCTCCCGAGTCGATACTAAGGGGTGTCCTTCCAGGTTATGTACTTTACGAATGTACCCATCCGAACCGCGCCTTAAAGCAGCCTTACGCTCAACAGCGTCAACATTCACAGCCTCGTTAGAAACTTTGTTTAACCTAGCCCTAACTACTTGACCTTCATACCGCTCGCTAGCCAAGCGGTTGAGATCTTGTTTAGCTAGTGCTAACTCTAGGGGGTCCCCCCCTCCACCGCCCGGGTCAGCTTATCCTCTAAACGCTTCTTTGCCTTAGCCTTATCTATCGCGAGGCGTTGGCTATACTGGACAGAGAAGCGCCTAATTTTGGCCTTAAGACTAACCCACCACTTACTCCCTGTAACCGCCCCCACTAAAGCCCGCTGAATTAGCTCAGTGACCTTCAACCGGTAGTCCTCCAGCTCCAACAAGGTGCTGTTGAACTTCCAGTATCCGGCCAGTTTAGGCCTAGCACTTAAGCTCAAACGGGCCATAACAAGTTTATGGTCCGAGTGTCCTAGCAAGTGGAACGTGGGGCAAGATAGGAAGTCTACATCACCTCTTCTAACTAACATCCGATCCAAGTAAGTGCTTGGATGGTAAGGCACTACAGGATGCCACGTCCACATCTCCCGCCCCGGATGATCCAGACGAAATCTGTCGACGAGATCGCACGAGGCCATCAGGTCAGACAGACTGCTGTCACACCACGCCGACCCGCTAGTCCCCCCGACCTTATCTATTTTGGGATCAAGGATTGCATTCCAATCCCCCATTAAAACTAACCGTTCCGGATCCACTAAGAAGCCCTCCAACCGTCGAAAAAAGGTTGCCCTCTCTACAGCAGCATTGGGAGCATAAACAGCAACAATCCGAAAAACACTACAATTAACAGCAACATCAACAACAAGCGCCCGCCCGTCCTCGCCTGCGTGAACAACATTCACCGACGCTGACAGGGTGCGACTCACTAGCAAGGAGATTCCACGACTATAGGTATTGCCATATGCTGAGTAGACATCGTAATCGTTTACCAGCACCTGACAATCCCCGTCACAAACAAAGTGGGTCTCCTGGATAGCGGCAATATCTACCTTGAGGGACACCAAGTCTCTCACAACGCGCGAGGCCTTGCTTCGACACCTGATGCCCCTCACATTCAATGTAGCCAAGTTCAAAGACATGATCACTTACCTCAAGCACTGTCACAGACGGGTCTGAAATCCTGGGCAGTGAGGACATGGCAGGCCTGGCCAAGGCTGCCGGTAAGTAAATCCGATGAAGGTGATCCATCCTTGGCCACGCCCCCCACGTCCAGGGGGAAGGTTAGTTTGAGTGCCCTGTATAGCGATGGGTGTACATACATGGGGATTCTACCCTCACATTTAAAGAAAATGTTGGTCAGTGAAGGATGGTCCCTATCCACCAGCTGCTGGCCTGGGATCGCATTCTTCGCTGCCTTAATCATTGCCCACATTCCTCCAGTCCTACCGTCCTTGTTGACCCTAACGAAAGTGGTCAACAAGGGAGCGTCCTTGAATTTAGTGGGGTCTGTTACTAGGTCTCCACCGACTTTTTCAAAGTTTTTAAGTTTATTGTACCGGACCTTCTGTTGTCCTTTAAGGTCCGGAGCCGGTTGGAGAGGGTCTGTTTCACAAATCCTGCTTCCTGGCAGGAAGGGGAGCTTTTTGGTCCGTTCAGTGCGGACTTTGGGAGTGGGGGAGGGGACCTCTTTTGGTTGATGGGGAGGCTGAGCGCTTGGGGAGGGGGTAGCCTGCTCGTTTTCTTCTTTTTGGCTCCTGTCACGGGATGAGGGGCGGGAAGAGTTTCTTGGGGCTTTTATAGGAGAGGGGGAAGGTTGTTCGGGTTGCTGGGGTGTTGGGAACACAAGGGGCTCATCCTGTGTTGTTGTTGCGAGGGAGTCCTTCTCAGTCTCAGTGGGGGTAGGAGGGTTTGCGCGTGTCTTGCGGCTTTTCCTCCTCCTGGCCCTCCTGATCTCTGTTGCGCTCAGGGCCATAGAGACTGTTGTTGTCTCTTCCTCTGCCTCTGACGCGGCCTCCTCCTCAGATTCTGGTAGTTTCCTCTTGTTTGAGGAGGAGGGTGTCTGTGTGTCCATTTTCTCCGTCTCGCTCTTCGGTTGTTCTTGGTCTTGGGTGACTGTCTGCAAGGATGGCTGTTTGTTGATCTTGCCTTTCTTTACGACCGTCACCCAGCCTGTCGGTGCCTCTGGAGGATTTGCGGCCGGCGCGGGAGCAGCGGCTTGATTTGTTGTCACGCTTGTTCCCGCCGCTTTTGTGGGCTTCTTCCCTCCATTCCTCTTTGGACAGTCCTTCGCCATATGCCCTTGTTGTGTGCACAGCCAGCAATGAGGCCTCCTCCCTTCCACTATAAGGGAGAGTGTCCACTCTCCGAACTTGAGTGTGGCTGGGATGGCGTAGAATCCAGCCTTGTCCAGGACCATCTGTACTTTGTAGTCCCCGGTCATGATATTTCTTAATCCGCGGACCGGGGTGACTTCCTCTACGTCTCCATACTGGCTTAGGATAGCCCCCAGTTGTTTGGCCTCCATATAGCAGGGGACGTTTAGAGCAGAAACATTTGCTCTCCTCTTGTTCATATAGATGGGTTGGAGCTTTATGTTCCTGCTCTGATGGCAGGTCCTGGACAGCCTGACTGCGTCTTCGGAGGTGGGGAGCAGAACATCCCACTGTGCGTAACTCCTTCTACAGATGTAGTTGGCGGGAATGTTCTGCTCCAGCAAAACGTTCATCATGGTGTCCTTGTTGACGCCCGTCAGACCCCTTGTCTTGGTGTCTGAAGTTATCAGCGAGAGCACTCTTTTCTCCAGAACTTCCACTTGACCCGGGAGGGGTTGGATGTTGTTCCCCTGGGTATACTCCTTGTAAGTGGAGTCGAAGAGTGCTCTGTAGTCTTCGGGCGTCAACTTCCCTTGCTGCTCTTTGGGGCCCCATGCCGGTCCTCCATCCTGGTGGGTGTCAGCTGGACTCGGGTTGGGGGGCGTAGCTGGTGTTGTGGGGCTCTCTCCTGTTATGGGCATTTTTAGCTTCGGAACTGGGCCGTTACCAGGCAAAGTAGGCCATTGTGTCCTTGGCGTTGTTTCGTCCTGGCTTGGTTTGCTCTCCGGGCCGCTCCCCTTTCTTATTTTCTTTCTTTGCTGGGTGGCTGTCCCCTTGGGGGATGGAGGTGTCTCCCCTTCTGGTGCCGTGTTCCCAGCTGGAGCCTTGGTGGGTACTGTCAAGGGTGTCTCTCCTTCCAGCTTGCTTTTGTTACTACTGGCCGGAGAGTCACCCCTTTTCCGTATTTGGTCCTCTTGGGGAGTGTTGGGGGGCCAATCACTGTCTTCCCCGCCGAATAGTGAGCAGATGGAGGCTATTACGTCTTCATCCAGCGCCTCGGTTTGGTCCGCGGTGCTGATTTCCTCCTTTTCTGTTGGGGAGTCGCCCTTTGGGGGAGCGGGGGATGGGTTCCCCGGTCTTCCTCCCTTGGTTCTGCCGTCCTGGGGTGCAGCTGGTTGGCTGGGTTCTGCACTTTCCCCAGCTATTGACTTAACGGCAGCTTTTTCCGCTGGGTTGCCCTCGTGGGGAGCGGTTGCAGGTGCTTTTCGGGGGGTCGCCGCGGGCTGCGGCCCTACCCTCCCGCTTTCTTCCAAGGTCGCCGCGCGCCGGGGCCCTACCTTGTTTCCTGGCGCCGTCTCGCCGGGAGATGCATCAGCTCCCTCACATAGGGAGTCGTTAGCAGTTGAGATGCTGCGCATTTGGGGTGACGTACCCCTCCTGCCTGGCATCGTGGCGGTTGCACTGGCCGCTGGCGCGGACCAAAGTGTAGTGGGGGGGGGAAAAGAAAACCCAGGGGAATGGAGGGGGAGGAGGGGGAGGAGCGGACTTTGAAGAAATTAGAGTTTTTGACTTCCCCTCACGGGGATGTCGGGTTAGCAGCTCAGATCCCCCCGCGAGGGGGGAGAGCAGAGAAGAAAGACGCAGTGGGTGCTAGCGGGTCAGAGTGCCGCGTCGCAATTAAGAGAGAGAGGGGATAGGCATCCCTGCCCACAGAGGGGAGCAGAAACGAAGCACCCGCCCTACCCCACGTCACCCTACCCACTAACTTACCCCAACGGAAGCGAGAAAGAGAACCCTGTCTGCTCGATCCACTGGGAGAGCAGCGAAGATAGACAAAGTTTGGGCCTGGCAGGTCAGAGTGCTGCTCAGGCAATTAAGTGTTGAGAAATTAGACCACCCCAGTCTCGAGAAGTGAGACCGAAACGAAGAAAAAACAACATGCAAAAACAACAAATGAAAAAAGAAGGTCTCAACTACCAGCAATAGTGGTGTTGGTCCCGAGATTCCAGTCTCCCAAAAGAGGGGATCGGTTTCCGGGTCCAAGCTCCCACAAATGTGGAGTCGGTCCTCTAGGTCCTGACTCCCCAAAGGAGGGGGTCGGTCCTTGCTAACAAAGGTTAGTAAGAAAAAACACCTTAACCTAGCCCGAAAGCCCGGTGGTGGGTCAAGTTTAGTAACTGAGAGAACAGATACTACACTTTGATCTTGACCCGAAGGTTACCCCACCACTTATTCCCGATAATCGCCCGGGTAAATTCCCTCTGTATTGTTAGAAGCTGTTCCCGGAACTCCTTCACATCGAACAACGACGTGTTGAACTTATAGTAACTAGCCATCCTAGGTTTACCACTAACTTACTTTACTCGAACCCGGGGAAGTCTATGGTCCGAATAAGCTACATTATAAAAACTTGAACAGTCTAAAAGCCATAGGTCGACTCTCCTAACTAAGAACCGATCGATGTAACTCGAAAGTTGAACCGGATCGGAGCCGCGTCTACCTGTTCAAGTCCATGCTCAATCCCCGAGGTTTTCGAACCATCGGAAACTGTTCTGAAACTAAACATGGCTTACACTTCTAGAATACACCTGACCTATCGATATATTATACTGATCTCCACTAAGTTGTCGATACTCGCCAAACTTTGCCCCAAGGTTATCTGCCTGAAACTTTCTTGGTAATATATACACCATGTTCAGTACATTTATACCATATTTATTCAATTCTAAAATTGCGTAATAGTATGGTGCAAAGCAGTATATGTTTTCTTTTGTTAACTTACCAGTTCTTCCAGGAATGCTATTCCAAGTTTCTAACCAGTCACAGAACACATTTAGGAAACTATAATTATCACTATTTAATGCAAGTGGATAAACATATTTATTACGGAGTCGACAACCTTTATATGGTGTTTTCACATTCAGAATTGTCCGCCAAATATAAAATAGCTGAATGTATTCTGCTATTTCTGCATAATTTGGCAAGCATTCCTGTTTTCCTAAGGTAAGCAAACCTTGAATATTATACTCGTTGAAACTTTGCAAAATTTACATTTTGTCTTTTAAAAGTAGTCGGAGAGCTTTTGGAGTCAACTTATATTTCACAAGTGATTGAGATTCTAGGGAATAAAGATTATGTAAACTAGAAAATGGAGCACTTTGGATGTTATCTAATTCATTATTTCCAATATAACAACTTTGGGAACATCACGCATTTTTTTTTTGGCCAAACCAATTGTTTCTAATGCATTTTAATATATGCACTGGGTCGAATAAGAAGAAAATAGGGCTCGACGTTCTAACTGGATGGGGATATACAATTGAAAGCTTTGATGGGCTGCGAAAGAAAGACATAGCTTTTTTTGTTTATTGAATTTTATAACAGATAATACCTTCCTAAATCTTCTAAGCCAATTAATTCTCAGCTAGAAGACATTTGGCATAACATGCACAGCATCCTTATATTGTGAAAATACACTGCTAAGCATAAAAGCAAATGCACTTGTGGCAGGTTCATTGCTGTTGTTAGCTAAGCCAACAATATTACCACCTTTATAATCAAGATAAGGTTTGGGATGTATTTCATCAACAAGTAAAGATACTGTGATGTCATTCATCATTAGTGACTTGAACTTACTTGTAATATACATGAGAAAATTGTTATCGTGTTGTTCAATGACAGGATTCCTAGAAGTTGATAAGTTTAATCTTCGAATGGTTGAATAGCATGGTAAAATTACATTTTTCGTGTCTCTTAACATTTTGTACCCTCTAGGGGAGCAGTTATATCATAAGGAAGAAAATACCATCATTTCGAATAATTAACCTTATTCATTGTCATTATGTTAATTTGTTCATATATGAACTTAATGACATTTAAATATTAAAATGATTCATCTTGCACTAATATAAAAAATAAGATTACTTTTAATAAATAACTTATATTAGAAGTTTTAATTTCCTGTTCTTCGATGTCTAATTTTTTCCATGTTTTCCATTAAAATCTGCAGAGTATTTTCCTGGTACATGTTTAGGAATTCTATACTCCCCTATAACACTCATATCCACATCACTTCCAGATACTCTAACAGCCAAGTCCGGTTCAATCACCGTAGACATTTTTATTTTGGGGCATGGGCATCTCTTTATATGGCATATAATGAGGGTATTGTCTTGCCCAATAATTTTATCTATAAACGTTAATGTTTTTTTCTAAATCATAAATATTATGTAAAGTTTTACGTTTCCGTAAATCTTACTCGTAAGCAACACTTTCACATAATGCACGCTTAAGATGAAATTTTCTAAACGCATTTCCATTGCGTTAGGAGACTCTCTAAAAGTGGTTGATGTAGATAAATAGGAGGGACAGTTTGATAATATTCGAGAAATAGTACCATCCTTAAGATAGTTTTTTTTTTTAATTTAACACTAATTGTCTTTCCAGTCCTTTCATCAAATACTGATGCTTCTCGATGTAGATCTTCAGGACGAAAATGGAGTTCGCATAGCTAAAGAAATAATTTAAAAGAAAACCGTACCATGTTTGGCTTAATACAAAATAAAAAAAAATTACATGACAAAAAAAAAAAACAATAAAATAAAAAATAAGGTAAATGTGCAGAACTAATCCACCCTCGAAAAATCCTTTTAAATTATCACTTATATAGGTTTTCGGGGGTACTGAAAACGAAAATAACGTTTAAAATTACGGCAAACAAGTAGTTTCCAAGATATAAAGAGATGTTAGTTAAAAAAAGGTCGGATAATTTAACCTAAAACGACCACCCACTTCATGGCAATTTTTTTTTTACATGAGCAAAGAGCAAATTTTTAAAAAATTACATTTTCGCCTCAAACAAGGCAAAGTGTCTCTTCGATGTAGGAATGAACGCAACTAAACGAAAATGAGCATCTACAGTTGACCCCCTCTCCCTGGCAAAAATTACGTTTACACTTTTTGAAAGGGGTGCTCATTTTACGTTCAACTTTGTTCATTATACATTGACTCCCAACACTCAACATAAAGGTGGCCATACTCATTTTTCTTTTCTTTTATTTGTTTAAAAGAAAGCACCATAAAAAAACATGGGCATAAAGGGGGTGCTAATTTTACGTTAAATTTTTATAGAAATTTGACCCCCATTTTTAAAACCTAACATTTCTTCATATATTGGAAACTACTCCTTTGCCGTAATTTTAAAATGTATTTTCGTTTACAGCGCCACTAGCAGTATCAGAAGTTTTGGGGTAATTTTTGATAACCCTAACACAAAGCTGCGAATAACATATACAAAACTCGTAATTTCTTCGTTTAAAGTGGGTTGTTTATTTTCTTTATGGAATATACTTCCAAAATAAACTATTAAATGTGTTTAAAAAATAATAGAAATATTTTTATTGCCGCCATTTTGTAAACACTTTTTTTTTTTAAATAAAAATGTTTCTATTTTATAAACAATTTTAATAGTTTATTTTGGAAGTATATTCTCCAAATTTTGACACCTACAGGGCCACGACATTTACCAGAAATAATTATAAGCTTTTGGGATAACAAATAAGGTCATGCACCTTTAAAAAAGTTTAATCTATTTCACGCTGATATAAAAATTGCACAGTAAAATAGTTGAACTAAAAAGATAAATGAGTTTTCTTATTTAGAATTATTAAAACAAGGAATTCCGTTTTCGTAACATCGCTTTTATTAAATCGTTAGGTGAAAGTACATAATATTTTCACCATACTCCCATTTTAAATAAGTTTCTAAATAATAATTTATTTCAGCACATAACTTAAATTACATGTAAAATACAATACTTTCATTTTTATTTTAAAATACTTTCTAAAAAATAAATAAATAAAAAAGGCGCGTCTTTTTTATATTTTTTAGTTAAATATCTCAAACATTTTAACACTGACTCTGCTATATTTAGATGGAGTCAAATCCTTTTTTATTGCATTAATCCACTAGTAAATAATTTCCTTTTTTTGGGGGGGGGGGGTGAAAATACTAACTTTTGGTCAATTTTCGTAGTTACCCCGGCATTTTGGAACTATACATCTCGACGGCATGTTTAAATTTATTTAACCCTCCAAAACGTTAAACCAACTTCCGGTTTAGTCATGAGAACCGTGGCAAAATTTCAACAGGCCGATGTTCATGACGTTACCAGACTAAATTATAGTCGTCGCTAGGCTATCATATTACGGTAGCCACGGTCCGACTCGGATATTTCTGTCGAAGTCTATTGTGGTAAGAGTACGTCGAAAAAGTTAATTGTAAAAGGTTTTTTCTTTAAGATTGCATCGTTTCATTTTCATTGTGAGCGACAGAAATATACAATTGCGAATGACGTAGAACTGCTATCCAGGCATGGCTGATAAAAATGAGAATATGCTCGCCTTGCGAAGTAAATTAATGGTTCCCTTCGAAATTCCGTTCAGATTGTAATTTGACAGAAGCATTCCCAAGTCTGATAGGATACAGTTGAAGGTCGCAAACTTTATCGACCGCAGCTGTAATCTAACGAGTCAACATAATACGAATAATGGGTCTTTTTCTAAAAAAAAGAAAAAATATATAAAAGTTGGCTTGGTTTATTTGTATCATTGGCTGGAAGAACCCAGCCTTTGCCAGTCGTAAAATATTCCTTAATACAGTTAAATTAATTTTCTATTGACTATTATATTGTTCCTAAAATATATATTACTGATTTCAAAACATTAAAAGATACTTGGGTGTCATCATTTACACTCGAAAGCGAAACAATTAGCGCTTCCGACAACTTCTCTGCCGCTTAAGCTAATAAAAGTAAGATAAGAATTTTAAATTAAACCATATAAAAAAAATTTCAACTTGCCTAAATATTTTAGTACAGTGTACTCTATCAAACTAATGATCTTAATCGTTATACAGCATGCATCGTGCAAAATTAATACTTCCTGCTAATTTCTGGGTTACATGACCAGCCCTTTATGAGTTTATCGGTGAAATATTTTCGCACATACATGAATTTACTGCTATAATAATGTAGATAATATATACAAAAAAATCGCGTTAAAGCACTGGTTGACACCAG
>NC_136523.1:10999832-11014832 GCF_053919585.1 Euprymna scolopes | reverse complement strand
ATACACACACACACACACGTTCAGCTTTATATTATAGATATAATAATTATTACTACTATAACAGTTTTAATACTTACATATACTGTTTTTTTTAATCGTTTCTGGAATCCTCCGTGCAGGCAAGCCCGATTTTTCCTCGGTCGAAAGATTTAGAACCGGTCACGAAGCCATATCAGATTCCATGAACAAGGAACCAGCGATAAGAATATTAGATTTTCAAAAAAATTACTCAAATCACAAACGTTATTCAAGAAGACCTAGTGATCATGTGATTTTAACATCAAGATTTGAACACGTGGACTAAAGTAACTGACTTATTTTATTTCAAGTGCTTGACAATAAGAACCTAGTTCTTACAGAAAGATGACCGCAGTCCAAATAACATTGTAAATTACGAAACTTAATGAGAAATTCTGAAACAAAAATCTTTGTATACATTTAATTTAATAAAGTAAGACGTTCGCAGGTAGCTTAGAGACCCTGTGTATTCATCAACATTTTCCACTTGTAATGTGGAATTTCACTGCTGCACTGTTGTTCTAACTCTAATATTTTCGTTAAAACAAACAAAAAACAAACAAAGACAAGAGGAGAATGATAGCCCGGATATATATATATATATATATATATATATATATATATTCTTTTTACACATGCATCCCCCCATTATCAAGGCCAAAATGCCACTCAAGGATAAGGGTTAAAGAGTTCACAGTAGAAATTGTACAATATAGTACTCGTTAGTTATGGAAATTCGGTAAATTTGTTAACTCATATAGAACGGCTCATCAAGAACTTAGACTTGAAGACAACCATATTGTAGTCAGCCAGAAAGCAGGGAAACGGAAGACAATTCCACAGCCGTGCAGTTCTAAGAAAGAAGCTTTTTTTTCATGGAATCAACGTTTAGGTCTAGGCACAAATAAAGAGGTGGGGCGATGCATAATACATATTTAATGTCCTTCTCTGAAAAAAATCTGTCATCCTAGACAATTTACTGAAATATTTTTCAAAGACAACTTCTGTGTTTACCTGTATTTTTGCATTAGCAATGCGTTATTCCAAAAAGTGGATCCAATAAAATTCCCGCTTAGATAAGCGATTACATACAACGCAATTATATTCATAGTCCAATCACGTACAATGTAAAATACATAATTTATATAATCGACTGTGATCAGTCGGGTGCAATGAAAATGGTGTCTCATGTAGCATATCGGATAAATAATGCATGAACGCTATGCACGGCGTGTCGAAGCGTTAGGCACAGGTGAGACAATTTAATACATATGAAATGGAAAGGAAATGAATACTCGACCCATTTCACTACATACGCAGTGAAGAACGATCACCGAAAAAAAAAAAAAAAAGCCAAATTAGTCGTTGATATAGCTGAATCCGTTTACAATTTGAAGGCCACCTTATTTCCTTAATAGATACATTTTCTAACTTTATGTGTATGTTTTAAGGGTTACTGGTAGGGAAACACCGTGTTATCCGGGATTGAAGTATTATCAACGAATGTTTCACATTCCCATATTCCTATTGTCACCATAATCTGAGAAATCACCCATTTTTCAATCTAATCGAGTGATAGCCTGCTATAGTTGGCCTTACTTCTCGTGCGGTGATAATGGCTTGCATTTAAGTTCAAAACAAAAAATCGAGTATCATATTGTAATTGTACTTTGAACAGAAATATCCATTTTGAACCCGCTCTCATCTCAAAAGAACCTACTATTGGTTGTATGTCAAGCTTTTCTGCTTGTGTGCTAAGAAATCTTCCGAAAATGTACTTGTGATACTAGGCTTTGTAATGTTATAACTTTGGGTAAAATCGCTTGTTTTTTTTTCATCGGATTATTAGATTATATATAAGTGACATCCCGATACAAAACCTTTCTAAGAGCAGGCTCAGTAACGTAAAGAACCTTCGTGTGAAATGTTATAAAATCAACCTTTTTCGAGTAACATGTGTTAAACTCACAGACACACGCAAAGTACTTTTTATATAATATTACTGATCAAGTAATAAATAACTATTGAATCATGATAGTTATTGCTACTACAGTATTAACTGCATTAGGTTAACTACCTCGGCCAGTTCCTAGAGTCAGAATTTTAGGTTATTGTCCGAGATCGAAAAGGAAAACACTAATAAAATCCAAATACTTTTTTCACATAAATACTAACATTAATTGGGTTAAGTTATATCTACTCGGTGTTGTTAGGAAATTATATAATCTTTTCATTTTGAGTCAGTTTTTATTTTTATATATTTACTTATATATAAAGTTACTTTGCCTGTCTGTGTTTGGGATGAAGTCAGTTCCCCATGGATTTTGAAACAACTTGGCCAATTTTTTTTTTCAGAATGTCACAAATGAATTTAATGTGTCTGGGACAATTATATAACAGCTTGCTCGAAACTGTCACTGAAGGGTTTTGAAATTAAAGAGATTATTTATTCATGAGAATATCAGTTTGTAACTAAAACACAATCTGATTAGAGGATTGTGAAATAACGAGCAAAATGCACAATTTAAACAATGTTTATAAAAAAAAGGTATTTTAAATGTTGCCCATTTATAGCTTTACATATTTGTGCTCTTTCCAAAACATTATTCATGACAGATTGCGAAATCTCTCGATTGCGTTTAACTCTTATTTCGTTCCTAATGTTTTTCTTCAATTCTTGCAGAGTTTGGAGGTTATTAACAGACACTTTCTTTAAGATCAGTTTTCCGGTGGAATAGACGGGTATATGTTGGTAAAAAAAATCCAGTAGAAACTGAACAACTAATGTTAGTAAGCTTTAAAACAATGTTTGTAACAAAAATCGCCTTTTGAAGTATCAGCCATCACAAAAAAACTATTCTTGAAAACGCAAAGTGCCGCGTGCTCTCCAATTACTCCAAAGTAATGACAAAAGTAAAACACAAACTTGGGTTCAAATAATTTTTGGCGAATGACAAAAGATCCTGATCAGATTAGGGTATTTTATCCCGACCTTTATTAATCGGATTTAGTCATCACCTTACAAAGCAAATTCTTTATCTTTACTACAATGTCAACCTTATTTGACCGGGCCTTTTTACCTCCCGAATTTCCTCTCAGGACCAAATATCATCTGATTTACATCCACATCTGTTCCTCATATGTATCAAGAATCTAGATGCTAGCAAATAAACTAGTCCTGTAATATTCCAGTAATAGTAGAAAAGAAGCTGCAGCCCGACCTACATCCATTCTTGCAAAGCTCTTCAATGGATGCCAATTTGTTTTCCCAGTATATTTTTTTATTTTGGTTTTCTTTATCTCTGTACGATTTGTGTGTGTGTGATGAGTAAGTTTATTACTCCGTGTTAAATAGAAAAATCGTCAACCACATCTGCAAAAAGAACCTATTCACTGAAACGCAATATTGTTTGCATTCTTCGAAATCTGCAGCTGCTGATGTACTGACTGTAATTACGCAGAGTCTGTGAATCTATTTACAAAGGTTCTTCTAAGGAGCAATATTTCCTGACATATCAAGACCATTTTAAAGGGTTGGCAGAAAGGTCTACATCATAATTTCGATCTTTGTAATATCTGGAAATGTATTCTCAATTATTGAATCTTTTCTCTTCGATAGATGTTTACAAGTAGTCGTCGATGCGTAGAAGCTAAACTATCAAGGCTGTGTTCCATCTTTCTTCCTTATCAATGATAACCTAAACGACATTCTAATTCATTTGTTGACATTACCATATATGGCAACACTTCAAAGATCAACAGCGAACAATGTTTCTCTGAGCTTCTCTTCAGAGAACTCGAACATGTAATGCAATAAGGTGAAAAAGTTGCTTGTAAAAACATTCATAAATATGTAAGATACTATGGTTTTATGGGGAGAAGTATCTAATTCATGTTCGAACTGTTCCCGAGATGGAAAACTTAGACCGTCTCTACGTTTTTTTAAATTTTATAATCATTTAAATAAGAAATAACACGAGGGACCTAGGACAGTAGAATATATAGAACTAGGAAGTATTTCCCACACAAATTCTCCTAGGAGATGTTTGATCATTAACCCTGTGAGAATTCGAGCATTGGTGTCTTTTTTTTTTCTTTTGATAAGTCATTACCGTATTAGCATGCGAGAAAGTATTTAAGAAAAATAGAAACTTATTACCTACAACATGTTGCCATGATAAAATATACATAATATACATTACAATAGTTTAAATCAACTCTGTTCTACGAATCAGCAAACACTTTTTCATTATCTGACAAATAATGTCATCAGATACAAACACACAAAGGAATGAAATAAATGAAAATCCGGTTCGGCATTTTTCTTTTGTAGAAGACGGTTTTATAACCGTTACTCTCGGTACCACTTAAAAATATCTCTCGCTGCCACATGTTCCTTTTACCAGGTTCGCGTATCTCCTTCCTTCGACCGCATGCCGGTAACAGCAGG
Organism: Euprymna scolopes; assembly: GCF_053919585.1. NCBI lineage: Eukaryota > Metazoa > Mollusca > Cephalopoda > Sepiida > Sepiolidae > Euprymna > Euprymna scolopes. The sequence continues at coordinate 11,010,364 of NC_136523.1, read as the reverse complement.
ACCAGTACCGCCCTCGCTATCTTCACGTCTATTTTCTTCGACCCTTAGTTTTTTCCCCTCGAGCATGTTGTGTATATTTCTCATTTTTTCTCGCGCAAACTTTCTAATTTGCATATACGCGTTTTATTTTGGGGTGGGGGTCTTACTGCTAATCTCCCCGAAAGCCATCCTCCTATAGACTATATTACACATAAACATTTCCTATTTTTACGGATCAAAAGATGTGATGTTCTAATGTACATGTAATGCCGTCGGGGATCATTATTAATATGAACCTAAAATGGCCCTAAAAAAATTTCGAAACCGAATCCCATTCTCATAAGTCGACCAACAAAGGAAACATGCCTTTAATGTAATCATATTATATGTTCTCTTAATAAGATCTGTAAAATTAGAGCTATCAGCTTTCACGATTCACTGATTAAACAACAAAAAAAAAAAAAAACAAAAAAAAAAAAAACAAAGAATATAGCTATGGAACTTAGCCGACACATCAAGCATTGCTGAGCAAACATAGTTACGTAAAATTGGAGTATTTAATATGACACCTCTGCTTTGTAACCAGCGGATATAAAAATGATACGTATTTGTAATATTCAATTTGTTTTCATAAAATCACAAGAGTTATTGCACTTCACTGGCTCATATATACCGCACTGCAAACACGGAATAATACTTTACAACTATAAATTAAGTCAAAATGTTGTAATCTCTAGGATATTTTATAAAATCTGGATGAATTTTATCGTGACAAAATATATTTCCGTAGTAGTCGAAAAAAAAACCCAAAAAAAAACGTATTGATACGGAAATAATGATTTAGAGTGCGAATTCTAAAAATCCCGGACCAAATACGTCCTCAGTATATGATAAAATCAGTAAAATAAAAACTTGTGCCTTTCTACTCACGGTGAATTTTTAATTATAAAGTAAACAAAACCTCAGATGTTTTAAATCTAACTTTGAACATATATATATATATATATATATATATATATATATATATATATATATATATATGTGAACAAATGATTAATAAAACCTGTTAAAAGACATCTTGAAAAAGAGTTAAAAAAATATTTAATTTTAAAAAAAGAAAGCACAAGATAAGTTGATAGTCCTTAATCCGCGGAGTTTCGAAGAAATACTCTCCTTCTCATCAGAGGGCAGGAATTAGAAAAATGCAGGTTCGGATTTTGCATATTAAAGTATTTAATGAAACTACAAGTAAGTAACAGATCTTACTTGGTTAAAAACAAGAATGAGGTAAGGGGAATAGGAGGTAAAAGAAAAATGATAAAATGATTTCACAAAAATGGATAGTCCATTAGTTTTTATATATATATATATATATATATATATATATATATATATATATATATATATATATATATATATATATATATATACTAGCAGTTCAGCCCCGTTTTGCTCAAATTTATATAACTATATATATATATATATATATATATATATATATATATATATATTACAAAGTTTTCCTCGGATTAAGATAATCTACATCTAAAATTTCAAGTGGTTCGACCCCGAATTAGCAATGGAGTTTAGTAGTATCTGCAAAGGCTACAACTTTTAACTTTGATCTCCTGGAAACCATTTTCTCGCTCAACAACTGATTATTATTATTGCTACATGTCTGAATACCGTTTCTATTAAATTTCAAATGTTTAGCCTAAAAATTGACTGAATAGTTTGCTAGTAAAGGCCAAATCTTTTTAAATTTGGCCATTCGCGGCAAAATTCTCAGCCAAAAACGATTAAAAATCTTGCTCCATGTTTGAAAATTTACATGTTTAGCCAACAATTGGCCGAGTAATTTGGTAGAAACTGCAGAGGTATCTTTTTTTAATTTTACCCCAATTTATCCCTTAACATATTGTTTTGGTGTCAAATCAAATTAAAATATTTGATCCATGCCTAAGTAACCTACATCTAAAATGTCAAGTGTAAAGACCCAAAATTAGCGGAGGAGTTTAGTAGAGATATTAAAGATCAAATTGTTGAACTTTGAGCCGTTGGCAGTCAAATATAGTCGAAAACCGATTAAAAAGATTTCCCCACATTTCAATACCAGTTATGTCAAATATCGAGTAGTTTGGTAGGGAAGAAAACGCACAGACCCACGGACAATTTCACGGTACTGAAAGCATCGTTTAAGGTTTTTTTCTATGGCTTTCTATCGTAATTGATCCAAAATTTTACACTCGTATTGTTTATATTATTAACCTTCACGCACAGCGTTTGTGTTCAAAGTATAATAATAATAATAATAATAATAATAGGTAACGGAACTTTTACATGCGTATATATAAACATATACACACACTTTATATCATACTAGCGGGAGTACCCGGCGTTGCCCGAGTGTTTGTTTCCGGGACAGGGGCGAGAGTTTTAAAAAATGTTATGGTAGGTAAGTAGGAAGGATCAAACCCGGAGTCATGAGTAAAAGTAGGAAAATAAAGTGTGAAAAAAAAAAAAAAAAAAAAAAAAACGGCCACCAAGAAAAGTCCATTCCAGTTGTTTAGGAAAATAAACAAAAAAAAACGACTACGGTAGGTCGGCGCGAACGTGAAAATATAATGTGAATTGTCCAGCACGCTAACCACTACGCCACAGAGAACTGCAGCTTAGTTTTGTGATTTTAAATAACTTCGCATGAAAGAACTACGAAGCCAAACCGGTGTTCTCTTCTCAAATGTTCCTTGTGAACGATCCCCAAACGGTGTTAAGTAGTGACAGGGGGAGGAGGAATTTTTTAGAGAGAAAATATTTTACCACTTCCATTGATCTTAACCGATTTTGGCCGTGACTTCTCAGCAGAAAAAGTATAGAAATCTAAGATTATCGAGGAATTTGAGAAATAATAAGCCTATAACACACCTTAGATATTGTTCTGCCGTTTGTGCATATTATATTTGCATGAAATATCTTGATGTTTAATCCTATTAATGTCAAAATCAGACGGGAAAAATGAGTTCATTTTATTTATATAGAGATAAGAAAACAACGGATGGGGGCACTGGCTTGACCCGGTACTAAAATACGCTGAAATATATTTTGATTTGTTCAGAATTCGTACATATTAGAGAACCGTGTTTCCAAAGTAAAACAAAATTATATGGGTGCACTCAGCTAGATTAGAAACCGAAAGCAAGACTATAGCTTTAAAAAGTGGTGACGTTACCATTGTACCAATGTGATACGCATAGTAACCGATTAAAAAGTTTTAAAAATTAAAAATAAACGAAGATTTATGTACAGCATTTATAATGATTTAAATTTGGACGAAATTATTTTAACGGGCTAACGAACACTCCATAAAAACATCCAGTTATTTGAGGCCCTAACACCGCTTTGCGATTTTAGTTTCGATGGAGATTGTGTTTGAAAATGTGGAGACAGACAGTCAGATAGTCTTTTTATATTGGACTCCTTAAAAACTATTTTAACCGACTAAAAGGCCCATAAAAGAACAATCCATAAAAAAATTCATTCAGTTGAGGCCCCTAGTGCTGTTCTGCGACTTTTAATTTCAGGACAGAGTGCGGAAATATGGAGACAGACAGCCGTGTAGACTTTTATATATAAGATTATGACTAAATACATAGATAGGGCTTTAATATCATTTTAGTGCATAACTTGTTTTAAGGGTATGGTTTCAGATACTAATAATACTAACGTTACCGCTCCAATCAATAAATGAACATTCTCCATTAATAAATGCGATGAACATGACCCCGTTCAGATGAAATTCACACGACTCAATCTGAAACACAGCGTGTGAAAATCACAGGGAGTTAAACACGTTGCGATTAGACCGAGTTATCGGAGGCATCGTGAAAAATATGATGGTTGAACTCGTGTGAAAATCTACTTGGTTAAAAAAAAATAAAATAAAAACGAACGCAACAACACAAAATATATCATTACAACTAATTACTTCATTCCCCCCCCCTGGGAAACCTGGCATACTACCTTTAAATAAAATGATAGCTCCCTCCCCATTTCTTTGCTTACCCATCCTTGCCAGGAGTGGAATGAAGTGCTTTGTTTTATTTATGAATTTATTTTTTTGTCTGAACATACATAAACTCATACAGAAAAGGAAACAGGTCTAGTTGCAAATGAGACAACTGTTTTTTTTTGTTTTTTTTTTTAATATTAACTAAATATATGACTTATTTCCGTAAGGATACCATCCCGATATTACCAATATGTAATAAAGTATTTTAGTTTTCAACGTTCAACACACTTTGCCCATTTTTAAAGTTCATCTTAACAACTCTTCCATTTCAAATATTTGATTTTCTCCTGTAACCCACTAACGAGCGACGGTGGCGAGCAAGTTAGTTAGATTAAATATGTACTTCACGTGGCTATGTTTAAAAATGTAAGAATAACAAATATTTGATAAAAATGCAATTATAAAAAAAACAAACCATCGAGCTAGAATTAAAAGAATTAAAATGAGAGGGGGAAAACAGTAACTATTTGTAAAAACAAAAAAACGTCGATAAATCAAGTAATTGTAGTTTAGGAAAGTTTGTGGAAAATAAACGAATTCGGATTTGTAACTAAAATCGGAGAGTTATTATTAGTCAAAAGCAGATACGGTGCATCGTCAAGTAATTTAATCAATCAAGAATATGGTTTAGAATGTTGTCTACAGTGTCTTACCCAGCGGTTAAACTCAAACTAGCATACATTAGAAATCAAAAACAATCTAGAACAAGAAAAGTTAAGCTCTCCTGTGTTAATTTGCGTGCTTTTAGGTTTTGCATATATTTATTCTAGTATCTTAAAAGCGATTGTAAACACTTCGCGAACTATAGAACCAGCGTAACGCAAGGTATATCGTTTTGTTTGTACGCAGTGCCCGTATGAATTTATTACTGTCAACGACCGCGTACTGTGGACGGTGTTCTATTAGGCAAGCACTTCCATGTTATAAAAAATACCTCGAGTAATGTTATCTGTACTGATACATTGTATATACGCTGTATGTAATACTTGCTATTTTCTTTATTTTAAGGTAGCTGTTTTAATAGATTTTTTTATCAAAAACAATCAGAACAGAACAAAAAATAATGTACTTATTTTATTGCCAATAACATGCTACACCAATATTAGAAAATTGTACACACACATTACAGCAAAAAGAGGGAGAAAACTTTAGCAGTATAGAGAGAGCCGCTATATGATTATATTATTAGAGGTCGAGTATTGTTAGAATCAGGAAGAGAGAGAAAGAGAAAAGAGAAGGAAAGAGGAATTTTTATTATGATAGGATTCACATATGATTAAAGCTGGAAAGCTATTCGAGGATATGCGTTAAGTGTCAGATGCCCGGTAAAAGAACATTGCCATGAACGGTAATGGTGGAACTTCAGTTGATATATTCCGGCTCAAATAAAATGCATTTACATCAGCCGTTTAAATTGACCATGTTATAGTCAGCTAGAAAGTAACCTCGCGGTATTCTGAGACGTGAGTGTCACAAGGGGCGATTGGGATCTCCACGGGAAGAGGTCAAGACTCCCGAAGTGCTAGATCAGCCGGGCAGATATGATTACCTTATTCTATAATTATCGTCTGTGTGTCCGGGTGTCGGTAACAGACCTTGCGGAGAGAAAGATTGGATGGGATTTTTCATTGTTCATGAAAAAGCAACAACTCAATGACAAGAGGTAACGAAACCATAATTTCGTTTTCGATGCCATCGAATGATGACTCAAGGTTAGAGAAAAAACATTTTAGCCTTTGAGTACAATTACCCCGAACCGAGGTTACGGGTTTAACCTTTCGGTGGGAACGGTCTGCAATCCACAGCTGCATTCGAAGAGGGCGGACCCTCCTCTGGGGAAACGTAATTGGACAAGATTTGTCCATGAAGTGGCTCCGGCTCACCTCTAACCTGACTATATGAACAGGGCCCAGCATCGAAACCGCAGAACTCAGCTTAGTTTGAGAAAATCAAGCACAATCGAAGAGTCGCCAAACCCGTCTCTGCCCGCATCATTCCACCGCGATTCCGAGAGAAATAATCCTACTTTGGACTCAGCGGAGTCTCTAAATCAAAATCGAACAACGGACAATTGTATATAACTGTATATCTTATCTTGAATTTATCAGACGAATAGAGAATAGAGTTTATGCTTTCTTTTGTGTGCATGAAATCGCTTTCCTTCTAGCCGACAGATCGACGAAGCGGCTACATATCAACCCCAATCGTAAAATTTAGACCAACCATATCGATTGACGGATCCTCCCACACTCACCTACTTGCTGACCTACAGAGGACGAGTCATAATTGTATTTTACATACGGATATTTCTACGGATGAAACGTTGGTGATGGAATTTCTATTTGTTTTTGAAACATACAAAACGTTTCAGTAAGTGTTCATATTTCTTATAGTTAGTGTTCTCAACTTTTGGCTGATCCTTGCTTCCTATCTCATTAATAAGGTTTATTCTCTAAAGTTATTTATTTAGCTTCGAAAAATAGTGACTCCAATGGTAATAAAAACAAACTACTACATTTTTATATCCCATCAGAAAATAATTTGGCACACTCATAGTGTTCCTCATTTTTTTGACTGCCCATCATTCCCATCTCATTAATAAGCGTTATCCACAAGTTAGCTTAGTGACGCCAATAATAAGCTATTTAAATAAATCATTTTTGTGCATCCCATAAAAGAATAATTTAATAGCACACCCATCCTCTAGTGACAATTAATCCTCGATAAGAAGTGCCCCTAATAGTAATAAGAAACACTATATTAATCATTTTTAGATCCCCTCACAAAATAATTTAGTACTCCCATAATGTTCCTCATCTTTTGGTTGGTCACACTTCCCCTCTCATCCATTAGCCTTATACTCTTGTCATTTTTAGATCCCGTCACAAAATAATTTATAATGCTTGCTGCGAATGTTTTACTAAGGGGAGCAAAGATAGATCAGTCGAGCATCGGGTATGAAAATAGCAGTAGAGCAGAAATATACTCGCACTGTTTTTTCATAGAGAAAAGGAGCAGTCAAAGAAAATGACAGAGAGAAAGAGGGAGGGAGATTGAGAGATTAAGAGAATGAAAAGAGAACAGATGTCCTAACCTGCTTATTAAGAAGAAGCTATATTCGATTATTAAGACGGATGACGTCATAAATGATTAATTGTAGTCTTTGTCAACTTTGTATATGAACCGGATGACATTTGACTCTGAGTTTTCGTGTGGATGTCTGGAAGGAATAATTGCATCAGATAAAATGTCAATCTCCGGAGATACGTGGGCATATCTCATTTTACTTATATGAATCTATATGAAATGACGGCAAGATGAACATTTGCTTAATAAATAAAATAACAGAGATATCTGTGGAGTCATATTTGTCTACGTATCTCTCATTTTCAGTGCGTTCTTCATAATTCTATCTGATGTATAATGTGATGCAAGAATTATATCAGACAACTATTTCTATATATGAGTAGACATAGTGAGATTGATATTTCTTCCACTATTTATACACACACACGCATCATATATATATATATATATAACATTTAAAAGAATAAATGTTTCAATTTTAACAGAATTTCCCGCGGTTTAGTGTAACCGAATTGATTAGGTCCTTGCTAATGAAGTCAGCCATGACTTCTGTTGCCGGGTCAGAGTCTGTTAATCCTGACACCCTGCACTGATTATTCCCGCAAGTTTAAAACACTATTGTATAATAAGTATTTAATAATAATAATATTATATATATATATATATATATATATATATATATATATAACTACTTAATTTACTCACATAAAATTAATATACGAAAGTATAGATTTATGCGTAAACTTTAAGCATTTACTTTAAAAGTGGTCAATACGTAGGTAGAGCTATTTAGTAATGTATAACATATATATGGTGATTAAGCTACTCTGAATATTCGGCGTTTCATACACTCTAGAACTCCTCAGGTTTATGCGCGAATACTGTGGTTGTTTATCGTTTTTATAAAAACGATAAACAGCCAAAGAATTCGCGCATCAGCCTGAGCAGTCCTAGAGTGGATGAAACGCCGAATATTCAGTGTAGCTTAATCGCCATATATATTTTATAAGTACTACCTACTATATATATATATATATATATATATATATATATATATATATATATAAGGTTAGGTTCGTTAAAAGCGAATAAAACCATATTTATACGTTATCAATTTAATTGAAATTTTCAGAAATTCTAGTTTTAAAGTCAAGGAATGTTTGCATGTTATTAAAATATTTTAACATTGCGAATTATAAAAAAATATTAAATTAAATAAAAATATTTTCGTAACTGCGAGATTATCGCCATTTTAGTTCCGGTAGAAATTAGCCTTTCACTTATTGAAGATAAGTATTATTTGTATAAATTTTTATGATACTCATGCAGAGAGTGATCCGTGCTGAAATAATGTTATTATTGAAAAAGTCATTCTTAACATTCAGAGGGGAGGATATTTTCTACTTATTCTGTCAATTACAATTGAATAAAAAAAAACATATCGTAAAACTTTAATTAAACGTGGAAATATGATTTAAAAAATAGCGCGGATCGCTCTCTGCATTAGCACCATTTTTATTTATTGCGGACTATTATTCTCATCTTTATTAGTTGTTGTTTCACGACTTTTCGCCAACTATTCCTCTGGCCTTCATGAAAAGTCCTTTTATAAATGTTCAGTAACTTTTTTCCTTTTATTATTCTTAAAGAGTAAAACTTTTCTTATTCATGAAAAGAGTAAAGTCTACGTAAATAAATAAATCTTTGTACACGTGACAACTTATCAATAAATGGTTTAGTTACCTTTTTTAAAATTATTTATGAAAAGAGTTAACGTAAATAATGTTTGTAAATAGAAAAAAAAATGAGTGACCGATTTACCAGAACGTGGTAACTAAAAAGTGAGTACCACTTTCAAATGTTGAAATGATTTTTTTTTCAATTTTTTTTCATAATCTTGTTAGTGTTCAATCAATAATAATCCAGTGAAAAAAATTCAAAAAACCTTTCAGTAGGAAACTCCACCACGTAAGTAAATACATAGAAAATGTTACGTGCGCATGCGTTAGCCTTGACTAGGGGAGTACTAAGGGAACGACCATGAAATAATTCTGCCGGTCGCCATGGAACTCAACGCCCAAGGAGTACCAAAATAGTTTTCATGATCTGAAGAAATTTTTCTTCGAAAAGTGAGTGATCACTTTTCCATGTAAATTTAACTTAAAATGAGCACCCGCTTTCTGGCCACCTGAGGAAGGGGCATTTATTCTCGTGTTTATTAGCTTAAAGTTTTTTTGTATATATATATACATGTATATATATATATATATATATATATGTATATATATATGTATATATATATATATATATGTATATATATATATATATATGTTAAGATTTTCAGAATGTGAGAGAATGTATATAATAAATTCCACAGTCAAACAACGTCGCAGCCCACAAGAGCCATGACAGTCAAAGAACCGGAAGTCCAAGACTCGAGTTTCGCCCTCATTTGGGCTCGTCAGTTAGACACATCCGAACTCAGGATTCGAAACCCGAGCCTCTTGCATGCAAGGCAAGCACTCTACCAACTGAGCAAACGCCCTGCACACAAGAATTTCAATTAACCAACACAGATCAAGCAAACCGCGCCGAAATCCGACTGTGAAATGAACCTACTACGTCTCAACAAGGGACGCGGTCATCCAACCAGCTAATAACCCCAAGCTGATGTCTCACTAGTAGGAGTTTTAACTCGAAAGGACGATGCCATCCAGCAATACTAACCAAGCGAGCAACTTATGATAAGATTTTCAGAATGTGAGAGAATGTATATAATAAATTCCACAGCCAAACAACGTCGCAGCCCACAAGAGCCATGACAGTCAAAGAACCGGAAGTCCAAGACTCGCGTTTCGCCCTAATTTGGGCTCGTAAGTTAGACACATCCGAACTCAGGATTCGAAACCCGAGCCTCTTATATACATGTATATATATATATATATGTATATATATATGTATATATATATATATGTATATATATATATGTATATATATATATGTATATATAATATATATATATATGTATATATAATATATATATGTATATATATATATATATGTATATATATATATATATATGTATATATATATATATATATGTATATATATATATATATGTATATATATATATATATGTATATATATATATATATGTATATATATATATATATGTATATATATATATATATGTATATATATATATATATATGTATATATATATATATGTATATATATATATATATGTATATATATATATATAATATATATATATATACATATATATATATATATATACATATATATATATATATACATATATATATATATATATGTATATATATATATATATATGTATATATATATATATATGTATATATATATAATATATATATAT
>NC_136523.1:10922847-10997847 GCF_053919585.1 Euprymna scolopes | reverse complement strand
GACGAATGAACACATTTCTAAAAAAAATTGCAGAAACATTAGAAGACCTCCAATCTGTTGTGGAATGGGGACAAATTGGTTGGTCGCGTTCAATGCTGCAAAGACTAAACTAGTTTCATTCAATAATTACAAGAAACCCTCTCTACCACCTATAGCAATGGCCAACGACTCTTTATCTGAGAGTACATCTTTCAAACTGCTTGGCCCAACGTTCACAGGAAACATGAGTTGGAATAATTACTTTGAAGGCATTGCCAGGGCCGCTACAAGAAAAGTGGGCTCTCTCTACCGTGCTAGACAACTACTAACACCCGAAAGTATCCTGTACCTCTATAAGGCCACCATCCGCCCATGTATGGAGTATTGCTGTCACATCTGGGCTGGCGCATCTGCTACTAGTCCCTCGCTCCTTGACAAGGTTCAAAAGAGAGTCGCCAACCTGATAGGCCCTGAACTGGCATCTAACCTTCAGCCTCTGTCGTATTCACGAAATGTTGTATCCCTCTGCCTTTTCTACAAGTATTTTAGTGGTGAATGCTCTGACGAACTGCAATCACTTGTGCCCCCACGACGTTAGCACCCTCGACATCCCCGACAGGCTGCTAAACCCCACCCCCACACTGTAGAGATCCCTAGATCTAACAGATCTTTTTATTCCAATAGTTTCTTCCCCAGAACCGCTAGACTCGTTAATTCCATTCCAGGTCCCTGCTTCCCCAACAGTAATGACGTGCAGAATTTCAAGTGTAACGTGAACCGACAGCTTGCTGCCCAAATACCTACATAGTACCCCAGTAGTTGTTGCCCCTGATAGTAGCCCCCTACACCAAAGTGACAATTTGCTTTGTTTGGGGATGAAAATGTAAAAAAAAAAAAAAAAAAAAAAAAAAAAAAAAAAATGGCGCTTGCAATTTCAGGATCTGGCATCATTTTCTGATACAAAAACTTCGATCTTATAGTATAGGTTGTAAAGTTCTTGACATTGTTTGGTCATTTCATTCTGATAGGAGGCTTGCGAGTAAATCTTGATAGAGTACCTTGATTTTTTTCCTATCATTTTTAATGACGTGTTAAGCTAATCTGATGGTCAGCGTAGTTTATTCCTTGTATTAAGGACTGGGTTTTGATCTCAGTTCGAGTACATGTTTACTTACAAGAAGTGATTTACATTAATTTAAATTCATTATTGATAGGAATATTATTTATTAATTTTATTTATTGCGGACAATTATCCTCATATTTTCTTAGTCGTTTCGCCCAGCTATTTCTCCAACCTTCGTCAGGTGGTAACCGCGACAGGATAGGAACTCCGAATCTCCTAACTGCATTCTCAGCAATTACTGCCTTCCATAGTTGTGGTCATCTCACCACGTTTTGGGCAAGTCAGCCTCTGATAGGATTGACACCGCTATCTTTAGACAATTCTCAACTGGAACCGTAGAGATTCAACGTCTTTATCAACTGGTCCACGGGCCTCGAAGAGCAATCAAGGTTGAATTTTTTGGTCTTATAAATTCATGTTTATTTTATTTGATATTCCATGGTCGGGTCCATATTGAATGGTATATATTTTTAAATTGAAATTCAGTATTGAGATGAGTATTATTTATTAGTTTATTTATTGCGAATTATTATCCTCATCTTTTCTTAGTTGTTTCAACACGTTTCGGCCAACTATTTCGCCAGCCTTGGTTAGGTATTGGCAGTGGATGCTGTTAAGGGGTCCGAAGTTCCTATCCCGTCGCGGTTACCGCCCGACGAAGGCCGGATGAATAGTTGGCCGAAACGTCGTGAAACAACTAAGAAAACATGAGGGTAATGGTCCTCAGTAAATAAAAATTAATGAAGAAGGGAATTGCATAGACAATTCTTATCTAATTACTTAGTTTAATTGTTTTTTTTTTTTTCATTTGTTAACACAGTTTAACGTTACATTTAATACCGGTAACGCCGGGTGCATCTTCTGGTAACTGCATAAAATCAACAGCGGAGTTTTTTAATAAGCCTGCGGAACGTGTCACATGAATGTTTCTATTTAGAGCACCTTTAAACTATGATACTTGTTTTTTTTTCTCATTTTTAACTTTAAGTGATGCCCGTATTTACAGATATTTTTTTTAGATTAAACAGAAGATACTTTACAGTCCAATGTAGACTATAATGTATTGTGGACTAAGTTACTGCGTAGAAGCATGTGCGGCCTCTTCCAGTAAAATGCAGTGTTTCTGTACTAACGTATACAATCAGTCGATTGAATTAAAAAATCTGATCGATTTCACCAATGCCTATGACAAATGTATGAGAGGGTGGAATTATTTTTTCCTAATTCACTCCCGGAAAACGTTTACCCCCCTCTCGTTTGTTTAAAATACAATGGATATTTTTTCATAAACATTCATGCTATGTTAGCTATTTGTAAATAAGAAAACGTGTCTGTTTATAGGATCCTGTTGTATATAGGATCTTTTGGTATCTTTTTGTTCTATTTTTTCCGTGTACAATCAACTGGTAATTTTATTTTCTCATTAAAAATGTAAATTTGAGGGGATATTGTATTTTTTATTATAGTTTCTCATTAAAATTTTAAAAAGGTTCCACTTCTCTTCGCATTTATACAGTAGAGGTGTGGTCAGTGCTCACTCCTCGGTCTTCCCTTCTCCTTGACTACTTGATTATTTGGTTTCACTCTTTTATGGGGGCATGGGGACAGGCATGTGGAAATGAGGGATGGGGGTGAGGTTAGAGAATGTATAGGTATGCGGCTTCAATGTTCTTGGTTCCATGTAGTGCTTCATGTTTTGTCTCTGTAGCAGTTTGTTTTGTCTAGGCTTTTCGTTCGCCTGTGCTAGTCTCCATATTCAAGAGTTTTCCTCAATATTTCAGCTGTTTTCATTATCGTTGTTCGTTGTATTTTTCCAGTAATTCCTTGGATTCCAATTTCTCTTACGGTTTTTCTCAAAGTTATTCGGGATTGGGTAGTGTTGTTTTTGTTTTAGGGCGCTTTTTTGATTTTCTTCAACTTTCATATCCCTTTCAGATCTCTGGTTATCTCTGTGTATCATCATCATCATCATCGCAGCAGCAAACATACCCAGAATTATAATAATACTCTTTTTTCAAATTCATAACATTGTAACTAACTTGGTGTCCTCGCATGATCTGTTTAGTAAACGTTGTCATTTACCTGTTAAATTGGGTTAAAGTTATAGCCCGTTAATTTAGTAACAGGTGTCAAATTTACATATAACAGTCAACCCTTCATTTTATTCTATAACCCGGGAAAATATTTCTTTAAGATTTAAGAACAGGTTGTTAAATTGGCGTGTAAGTTCTCTCTTTATTAATTCTATTTTCTCTATGTCCAGTATATTATTGCAATGAAGAGCGAACAGTTTCTTTTTCTATTACCTTTCTACAATACAGAGTGTAACGGAAATTTGTCGCCCTAAAACAAAAACAACACTACAGTTTTATTTTAAAACGTTTAATGTAAAAAAAATCAATTCAAGAAACTTGATTATAAAATAGAGCTAACATATATTCCATATAGCCCCTTTTCAGCCTCAATCACTGCTTTTTTACGGTTCCGGAACCGAAACCACCCAAAAATTACACAGCGAAATAATCAAACAAACTGGAACCAAATACTATTAAAAGGATTTGGACAATCCCGACATCATATGATACATTCCATTTAACAACATAGTTAAAACAAATAGAATCAGAAGCAGCATTCACTATGGCAACAGCATACAGAGTAGGAGCAATACAAGTATTCATAGACGACATAGTATGCCAAGAAATAACAGATAGTATAGGAGAAACTAGATACATACCATCAGCGGCACCTAAATTCTACTTATACGAAGACTACGGGAAATACGTCGGATTCGGAAATTTAATAGATATCTCACATATACCGAATCGAAACTGGGTGGAATGCGAAGCAGTAGAATACGAAGCAGCAAAACTACCAACATATACATACCGTTACGGGATACCAACAGGACTAGCAAAAGACATATTCGATAAAGATATGTCACCCAGCAAATAAGACTTCAGCTTAAATGCAAAAGAACTACATGATTGAAGAAGAATGTTGATGAGTCAAAACTTCCACGAACTACAACGGGATTATATTCTTTTGAATGGAAAAATAAAAGCTTACAATACAAACCGTTTATGAATACATACGTGAACAAAGGAGTCGTAGTGAACAACGCAACATTAAAGTCAGCAGGAACGTGGGGTGACAAGCACTTAAAAACGGCTGGGATGGTGGTCTAGGTATATCAACGGGATCAGAACAATTATACCCTAATTGCGAAGGCTGTTACGAACAATTAACTCATGAAGACGCAAGAAAGGTAATGAGAAAGCAACATGACGTGGGCATACATCTAACTGAACGGTCTGATCTGGCTTCACACACCCCACTTACTTGGAAACTAGACGGAGGTCCAGGTAAATAAAAACAGAAATAACAATGGCAGGAGGAAGAAATATATTAAATGACGAAATATTTACAGCAGAGGAACCACCACCACTACTGTTGCTACACGCACCCATGGTAATAGAATCTGAAGGATCAAGAGACACTTCTTCACTTTCAATATCACTTACAAAATGGACGTGCACTTACTATACGAACAATTTGAATATCCGCAGACAATAATAACATGCTCAATTACTGCACTTAAACAATGACAATGAAAGACGATAGAATGCCGGTTAAGCTATTAACCCCACCCAACCCAACCAACACTTAACAGGCACAACTCTCAAACGACGCGTCCATTCCACGACAAACAACTCCCAAAAGGATGCTGGGATCATGTTAGACCAAATGACTTCACTATACATCAACAGATAAGCAGGATGCAAATGGATAGTTCAAGAAACACTTGACCTTTATGACGTCAATCCCACTAAAAACTCAGTATAAACCCACCAAATATTCAACCAGAACCAGACAGACTTCACTGCCGAACGAATCCACCTCCATCGAAACTGCAACAAACAAAACAGATTTCCCGTATGAAAGACGATCACAAAAAAAAAATGACAAGCAAACTAGCCACGTTCAGAATTGCTGAAAACAGCGAAGAACCCAAGTATCAGCAGTTCAACCGAGCGTATCTAACAGCACTGCAGAATACTCCAGTAAAAGAATACAATTGGGTCTATAGATTTGAATACCAAGACGAATGTCACTGGGACGCACCAAATCTAGAACTAACACCCAGTGAACAAGCCAGACAACAATAATAAACATTTAATAAACATTTGAACGGACACCTATGTATGGTCATATAGGGCAACGGATGCAAGAACATACAAGGAAGGCAACATTTTTATATTTTCTCTTTCCATGACCGCCACCCCGCAGAACTATAATTCAAAGAGTAAAAAAAGGTTTAATCGAAGCCGGAGACCACGACGCGATCACGACATAGATGAAAGCCGAACGGGCTAAAACTCCGTTCGGATACGCAACTTATCACAATCGAACCAGGAAAACAACGAATACGTATCAACAACATGACCACAGAAGCACATAAAATGCAGTTTGATATAATTAACGATAATAAACATGTTATTACTCGACGCCCACACACAAGGCGCCTAAAAGCATTGATACAGTTCGGGCAAAAGAAAATACAAATTTATCAAGCAAATTTTCTAGCATTATCTAGGAAGAGATATCTCAGAGCTACTACATTTCTATGAAGGCGCGGGGTCCCAATATCAACGGGATTTTCAGTACATCATAGAGAACACGCAGTAAACTCATACAAGAAGTATCCGCTGAGATCAACATTAAAGAAATCAACATCCCCATCTGGAGACAAATTAAAAACAAAACTTTCAAAACCTAGAAGGCAACTTCTACTGACGGTTAAAAGAATCCTTGGGTATTTACGAAGCATGGTGAAATCACCAGCGACTGGGACTAAAACAAATCGCGAAAGAACTCTGAGGTCTGCCATAAGGTGTTGCCCAAAATAAACGCCTTCCACCTGCAAGGGCCAGACAACGCAGGAAAAAAAAACATACATAATTAGTAGCATACGAGAAGGAATCGTAAATTACGGAGGAATGAGATGCCAAGATCAGGACGGGTTCTCTTTTTTGCCAATTGCGTAGATAGAGCCTTGATTTACACCGACGAAATGCAGTTCTACAGTGATAATGTAGACAAGGTAAAAGTAATTCTAGAGGGCGGGACTACGCACGTGAACGTAAAAATAATCCGGAACGTCTCATGAGGAGAACGCCGTGTTTAAGCACATCAAATACAGATCCACGGTTGACGATACCAGGAGAGGAACCTAATCTAAAGGCGCGTATGTACTACCACAACTTTCAAAATCCCTTGAAAAAATTTAAATACTGGGGAACCAAGAAGCTTTATCGTTATTTTCATGGCAGGTGCTCGTCTGAACTCCAATCCCTGGTCCCCCCTCGCCAATCTTTCACGAAAAACACCCGTCTAGCTGAATCCACTCTGAAAAATTTCCCCCACTCTATATCTGTGCCTAAATCAAAACGCGGATTCCATGAACAAAGCTTCTTTCTTAGAACTGCACGCCTGTGGAACTCTGTTCCGTCTGCCTGCTTCCCTCCGGACTACAACTTGGATGTCTTCAAGTCTAATGTTAACAAATTCCTAATGAACCGCCCCCTTAAGTAAACACTCCATCAAATCTCCACACTAACGTAATGTACTTGCAATAACCCTTATCCCTGAGTGGCTTCCGGGCCTTGATAAGTGGTGATCACTGTGTAAAAAAAAAAAAAAAAAAAGAAGCTTACTCCACGGTGTGGATAATACTCTGAAAAAGCTACATGCAACAATGGGAAGCAAAATTGTACGACATAGACCAAATTGATCAGAAGTGTCGAATACCATCACCAAAAAAAAAAAAAAACACGAACCGTTAGAGGACGATTTCAACTTACAAGTAAGAAAGATAAACGAAATTTTTCCAACAACTCCAACACAACCAGACATAATGACAATTGCAGACACACAGAGGGAGGAAGCAGTAGAAAAAGGCGACGATCCACCGGGTTTGAACCAGCTAGGAGGTTGTTACAGCGGCAAACACAACCAATTTCATGCGCAGTAGAGGAATGCGACGAAGACGGGCAAGAAATAAACGAAACCCAGGACCCAGAAAAATCATCAGTTTCCAAATGGCACGTACGGCTACCATACCCAGACTCAGACAATGACAGCACGCTCACTCCACCATCGATGTACAAACCAGCAACAACAACAAAGAAACCACTTACCAGCATATAAAACACTTTACTACCAGTATGAAAAAGGATAAGGCGCGCACTATTATACTCTTGCGATTCTGAATGAATATTACGAAAAACTTGGCGTGTAAACACAAAAAAATACATAAAACAATTACACAAATATAAATATTTTTTTCCTCCAGAAAAAGAAAGGAAATAAACTCATTACATTGAAAAAAAAAACAACAAAAATTTGTTGTTTTTAGCATGATGCATGTAAGCATGGTATTATGTGCATGAATATATTGCATAAATTAGTTCACCGGCGGCGAGAAAAAGTGGGGAAATTAAAACACCGGCGGCGATGAAGTAGGCGAAACAATATATAATACAAACAGGCGAAATTATAACAGCGGTAAGTGAATGTTTATCATATAAATGATTTCGCCGGTCTATGTATATACATGTATTTAGAGACGCCATCTGGCTCCGGCGGTAGCACCTTATGGTATTATATTCTTAGTCTTCCTACTTCTCCAAAAATAGGTCAAGTAAGAAAAGAGAAGTGGATTGGTGGGGTGGAACGAAACTATGACGTAACAAGATTTGATTGGACAGGCGAAATCGTCTGCGGAAGATAGTACACGTGAAACAATAAATAAACAGTAAAATGTCTACAGGCACAAATCAACATCTCAACCGGATAAACTAAACAAACCAACAGATTGGACGTTACCAGGATACAACTTCCTCGGTCCAGAAACAGATCTAGCAAAAAAAAAAAAAAAAAAAAAAAAAAAAAAAGACGCCAAACAAGTAAACAAACTCGATAAAATAGCTAAAGAACACGACTACGAATACGCCAACCCCAACGTAAGTACCCGAGACGCTGACGACAAAGTCATAAAATGAGCAATACATGAACGATTACTTGGTAACCTGGCGTCCGGAGCAATACGTGGAAAGCAACTACTCGGTCTGGACCAGTACTTCCGTAAAACTAAACGACCTAGAGGAGAATCAAATACTAGCAGAACTACTTGTAATCCTACGACTACTGGGCCTGCTTGCAAAAGTAGGGTTGAAAATAGTTTACCGACAATGGAAGCACAGACAGTTCCAGAGGATACAACGGCCGGTGGAGGTGGAATGTTCACCAGGACAGTGATCGGAACAATCAAACCAAACGGATCAGTGGACTACTCACTTAAATATACCTTCAGAAATAGATTTCGAAACGTCCTCAAATCGGACAATATGAACGATCAAGCGAGTATTACCCAAGCAGGATCTAGGGTAATACTCGGCGGATGTTGCCGTCCAGGCTTCCTTTGGTGGTTTGGGAGGTCATGTTGGTAATGTTCTCGACTTATGACAAGACGAAGTAGTCCAGCAGATTTAATTCGTTGGAGAAGAGAGACCAGTGAGAGAAGGGTGCAAAGTCGTAGCACTCATTTGGAAGCCAAACCACCTGATTGCACCATGGTATCATCACACTCTTCAGCAAAACCATGTACCCTTTGGTGTTTACATTCAAGCAGACTTCGAATATGTGAGATGGCATGATTTGGCTCTCACTTGAAACCTCAACAAACACCATAACCGTTACCAGAAACTATGGTATCATCACGTTGGGCATGCCTCTGTTATCTGTGGCAATCTTTAGGTTGCTGGCAATGGTTTCGTTTTCAAAACCTGGATCGGTAGAGAGCACTTGTACAGCAACACTAATGACCACTGTATGCTTAAGTGAAAGTGTCTTGTGTGGAACAGACTGAATTCTAACTTGGCACATTCAGGTTATCAGTCTAAATCGTTAACTACTGAACCACTGTCACCTCCCTGTTTCTGCTGCTGCTGTTTAAAGCAAGTTAAACTTCTACATTTAAACGTTTTAAACATTCAACAGACATAAACAATTATGCACGTGCCGTTTCCAATAAGTCGCATACATAACGTAAATAAGTTCTTGATGAGCCGTTCCATATAAGTTATCAAATTTACCAAATTTTCATTACTAATGATTACTATATTGTCCAATTTCTACTGTACACTCTTTAACCCTTATCCTTGAGTGGCCTCTGGGCCTTGATAATGTGGTGATGCCTATGTAAAAAAAAAAACACATTTCCGATCTCACTCCTTGAACATTGTGCGATTAAAGGCATGATAGAATGCTGCTATCGCGTTTCGGATTAGTATAGAACGTGAAAACTAGTAGATATGCTGCAGCAAATGTAGAAATCCGTTTTCATCAAACGAAAATGATATCATATCGTTTTTTCTTAAGGCGATATTTTTATCATTCCACCCTCTACATTAATATTAGGCGAGTCTTTGCTGTTCTTTTATAGTGATGATAGTTTTCTCAGTATTTCCAATTGTCTCAGTACGCTTGCTAAGTGATACCTACGTTCCAGAGACAATGGTTACCTTCTGTAATAATATTGCGAAATTGTGATGCAAGGGTTGCGCAATCCTTAACTACTCCGATCCTGAAACGGCACTGCTTGATCCTAGTGGGAACAATAAGTCCAGAACGACTGAAAACAATACTTAGATAAACGGAGAGCACATTCATCATCTTGAATTCTCAAAATAGTCACATATTTTTGTACTGAACAGGCTCAACATAATTTCGGTCATCTGGCGGATTGTCACGGTGGTTTTCCGTAGAACATCGCAATAATGTTTTGCTTATTAGTTTTTTCAATCAATCCATGGCTAGTTTGCTAGGTCGAAACTGGTATTAACGTGTCGGCGTGTGAATGTTATTTCGTGATCTAATACTAGACACAGGTGTTGGTTGGTGTAGGATTTGTTGTGCGTGTGTAAAATTATTTATTAAATATGTTTTTTGGTTATTTACAGTGTCTGCATCTATATAACCTGATCGCATTATGATTAACGATTAAGACATTGTGTCTCCTCACATATCTCGTGTATCTCTTAATAATCACTCCTATCTACTAATCAATCATGATCTCGGCAGTCTCAAATTCGTGCTAAAACTTCACGTTTTTATGCTGACCTTTTCTACAGTTGGCTTTGTTTCAAGAACGCCTTAGATTAGCGGCGTCCATCACATCTTTGTTTCATCTGCTATGATATATTTGGACTTTGTATTTGGTTTTATGTTAGAGGAAATATTAATAGGTTAGAAAATATTATTTTATTTATATTCTTACGACTACTGTACTCAATTTAAATGTTATTTTTCACATCGTTTCGGTTGATGTAATCTCCTTGTTTCGTGTTTATCTTGTAAACTTCAGTAATCTTTCTGTCGAACTCTGGAACCTGCAAGAAATTCGGATGAAGGGAGCATTACATTCTCCCCTGGGATAGCATCTTTACTTCTCCTTGGTCGTGACTGGTCAAAATTCTGTAGTAATTCGCAATTGCATTTTTAATTGTACTAATATACAAAAAAAAATTAACAATTTATCAATTACCGAATTGGTCCGACCGAATTAAAAAACAAAATACTATTGTTATTTCATACAAAACATGGCATTGTCTGGAAATAAAGCAATATGACAATATATACTTTCTATCCGTCCAAGAAACCAACACGTTGTTGCCTTATTCGCACAGTAGGCAAAGTTTTGAAAAGAACGCCAACTCGCTCTCTCTGTAACATTTATTTTCTTACTAGCACTTCAGCCCGGCTTTATTCGATCCATATGTTTTCTATATAAATTTATGTACCCACCTCCACACACACACACACACATATATATATATATATATATATATATATATATTAAAAAGTTTGGCTCATGCCCATGTAACCTACATCTAAAACTTCAAGATTTCAGACCCAAAATGAAGGAGGATTTTGGTAAAGTCTGAAAAGGGCAACTCCTTCAACGACGACCTCTTGGCAACTTAAAATTTGCCCCAAAAAACTGATTTATAAGTTTTCTATATTTCTGAATTTCCTTTATGTAAAATTTCAAATGTTAAGCCCCAAAATTGGCTGAATAGTTGTCTAAAGACCTCCAAAGATTTTCTTTTAAACTTTGAACTCTTGGCAGCCAAATTCCCAGCAAAAGCGGATTAAAAAGCTTGACCGATGTCTGAATACACATTATGTACAATTTCAAATGGTTAGACTGAAAATTGCCTGAATAATTTGGAGACTTCCGAGATAAAGTCTTTTTTTAAAATTCGCTCCAGATTGTGACCGCGTAAGTTTTATTGTTTTCGGCTCAAATAACGCTAAAATATTGGATCCATGTCCAAGTAACCTTATTTAAAGTGTTTAGACCCAATATTTACGAGGGGGTTCGTAGAGTTTTCAAAGAGTACATCGTTGAACTTTGAACCATGGACAGATAAATTTCTATCGTAAACCGATTAGAAAGCTTTTTCCCAAATCTCCATACCTCTTACGGAAAATTTTCAGTCTTCAGACTGAAAATTCATAGCGTAGTTGCGTAAGGAAATGTATACATACACACACATAGACACCCCGGCGATTGCGCTTTTATAAGATATATAGATTGTTATGACCGTGGTATCACTCCTGTGATCTCGAACGTTCTCCAAGCTTCTCATGCGATCTCGAGTATGTTTTCCGTCTCTTCCTTCATCGTGTTTTTAAAGTCTTGATTTTTCCCTTACTGTACATGTCATTTAGTATTAATCTGCATATAGCCGTCCGCGCTATTTTACATAATGCCCTGTTCTTAATATTACTATTTTAAACTTTAAATATTATGATTTTCTTGTTATAAAAATCCATATGAAGTATGGAAAACTTCAGATGTATTATTGCTCGATTTTGCTAACAGACGCTAGAAAGATATGTATGATATATTTTGTCAGATACAACATATACGACGTATATATATATATATATATATATGTTGTCAGATACGACATATTTCAACAATTCTGTTAGAAAGACAATGTCGGGTTGGATCGATTTATGTGTAGTTTTTATATATCAGCATCATCAATAATTTAATCTGTTTATCCTTATTTAAAGGAAAATAGCAGATGTTAACTGAATTAACATGAAGCACCCCTTAGTAATAGTATACTTTCGTTTTCATAGAAGAACTTCATTAAATCTGCGTATGACGGATGGACATATCCTTATTGTCTACTAGAAATCCGTAACTCTTTGAGTTAATATTTGATATATGTATGTGTGTGTATAAGCATATATATGTGAGTGTATATATATGTGTGTATATATATATATATGTGAGTGTATGTACTGTGTATATACACGTGTGTATTGTGTGTATATTATGAGTATATATCTGTGTGCATTGAGTATATATTAGTGTATTGTGTTTATATGTGTGTGTTGTGTGTGTATATATATATATATATATATATATATATATATATATATATGGTGTTATATATATATATATATATGTGTATATGTTTTGTTTGTGTATATATATATATGTGTGTGTATATATAGTGGTGTTGTGTTATATATATATATATATATATATATATATATACCAATTTTTATTTATTTATTTATTTTTTACGATAATACAGTTAATAGCTTTTCCAACCTCGGGGATATAGGAAAATATTTTTTCCTTAGAAAACTATCCATAATTTTCAGAACGTAAACAAATAGTTGTATATTTAAAAAAAAATTTTTTTTTTAATTACATTTTCACCCCAAACAAGGCAAATTGCCACTTTAGTAGAGGGGGCTACTATCAGGGGAAGCAACTACTGGGGCACTATGTTGGAATTTGAGCAGCAAGATGTCGGTTCACGTTGCACTTGAACTTGAACTTCTGCATGTCAGTACAGTTGGGAAAGCAGGAACTTGGAATCGAATTCCAGAGTCTAGCGGTTCTGGGGAAGAAACTACTGGAGTAGAAAGATCTTTTTCATCTAGGGATCTCTACTGTGTGGGAGTGGGATTTAGCTGCCTGTCAGGTTTGTCGAGGGTGTCTACGTCCAGGGGGCATACGTATCTGCAGTTCGTCAGAGCATTCACCATTAAAATACTTGTAGAAAAGGCAGAGGGATGCAACGTCTCGTCGATGTGACAAAGGCTGAAGCTTAGATGCCAGTTCAGGGCCTATCAGATTGGCAACTCTTTTTTAAACCGTGTCTAGGAGCGAGAGACTAGTAGCAGATTCACCAGCCCAAATGTGACAACAATACTCCATACATGGGCGAATGGTAGCCTTATTGAGGTACAGGATATTTTCAGGTGTCAGTACTTTTCTAGCGCGGTAGGGAGAACCTACATTTTCGCAGCGGCCCTGGCAATATTTTCAGTATAATTGTTTCAACTGTGAACGTTAGGCCAAGCAGTTTGAAAGATGTATTCTCAGACAAGGAGTCATTGGCCATTGCTATTGGTGGCAGAGAAGGTTTCTTGTAATTATTGAAGAAAACTAGTTTAGTCTTGGCTGCATTGAATGTAACCATCCATTTATGTCCCCATTCCACTACAGATTGGAGGTCATTCTCTAGTGTTTTGCCATTTGTTTACATGCCTGTTATAGAGTGTTGTATCATCAGCATATATACCCATCTCAAAGGCAGTTTTGTCGGGGAAGTCATTAATAAATATTAGGAACCATATAGGTCCAAGGATAGACCCCTGAGGCACTCCCGCATTTATATCATATTGTTTAGATGTACGACCGTCGAAGACAACCTGGAGTTTTCTCTTATCTAAGAAGGATTTAATTATGTTAAGTATTCTACCAGTGATACCGTATGATTTAATTTTCCTGAGGAGACCATTGTGCCATACCCTGTCAAAAGCCTTAGATATATCTAGAGCTACCGCTCTACCCTTCCCCACTTTGTCCAGTGAATGGTATATACGTTCAGAGATTGCAGTGAGGATGTCAGCTGTGGAACGCGCATGTCTAAATCCATATTGTTTGTCAGTCAGAAGTTTAGCATCTGTATGATTCCGGACTAGAGCATGGTTTATTATGGTTTCAAATATTTTGGCGAAAAGTGGGAGGAGGCTAATGGGCGATAATTTGATGGGTCAGTTCTTTCGCCAGAATTCTTGAATATTGGTAGCACAGAAGCAGTTTTCCAACAGGCCGGAAAACATGATTCATTAAGGCATTTGTTGAAGAGTTTGGAGAGAACTGCGGCTACTTCGGCTGAGCACTTTTTTAATAGAAAAGCTGGGATGAGATCAGGTCCACATGCTTTTGAAGTTTCAAGGTTTTTTATGATAGCGTGTACCTGAGCAGGGGTGATTTTTAGATCATCTAGCGTGGCGTCTGTCCGCAAAGGAAAGTCAGGCAGGGGTGGTTGGTAGGGTCCAGTGTGGAGTTATGTCGGTAAAATCTGCAGTATGCATGCTGCCTTTGAGCAATGACAGTTGCGCAAGTCGAAGTGAGCCCTTGGGGAGAGTGGGGCTTGCTATAAAATTTCCGCATGGGAACATATGCTACCATTGCTGTTTTGAACCATTCAGTGGTCTCATTTGCGCACTGTTCAGCAGGAAGAGAAAATATTTCCTCATGGGGCATCTCTAATAAGATCTCTAATGTCTTCCCAGTCAGCCTTTTTATAATATCTCGTTGTTTTGAGCACTGGCTCTTCAGTGTTGGGTCTAGAATTTAGGGCGATTTATACCATTATCACTGCGTGGTCGGCGTTCCCGAGTGGGCTGTCAGAATTTGTTGTACAATCCTCGGGAACTGTAGTCAGAAACAGATCTAGAAGTGATGCTTGTTGTTCTTGCTTGTCAGGGAAACGGGTTGGAAACCTAACCATTTGTGATAGGGAGTGAGATATAGCAAAACTATGTGTTGTGCTGCCCGGTACATATGTGTGACTAGAGAATCCAAGCCAGTTTTGGTGGTGAGCATTAAAGTCACCAAATACATGTACCTGTGCGCTAGTGTCAAGGGAGAGTGCTGTATCTATTCTGTCAGAGACTTTGTTTATTATGGTGCAGTCCTGGGTCGAGGGAGAGCGGTAGAGAAAATAAAAGTAGCTAATGTTGTGTTGTATGTTTAGTATAAAACACATAAAGGCTTGATCACCGGTTTCTAGATTTGTTTCTCGAGTCAGGGGGAGGGTGTTACGAATGTAGACTCCAAGTCCGTGCATATGTCGGTTAGAGTCCTTACGGCAAAGTGGGAGATAGACAGGCATGTTAAAGTAGTTAGAGGAGATGGAGGAGTGTAGGTTAGTCTCGCTTAGTGCTAAGATATCCGGGGTATTTATTAGGAGAAAAGCTTCAACATCAGCTAAATCAGTTCTAAGCCCACGGATGTTAATGAATGTAAGCCTCAATGGAGGAGGCAAGTTTGATTTGTTTGTCTCTAGGCCTGATTTAAGCTTAGTTTTTGATTGTTACTGTCATCATGTTTTTTAAAGAGTTTCAGTTAGGTGAGAGGGAGCTAAACAAGAAATTATGCAGGGTAACAGACATGCAACACAAGAAGACCATTTGGTGACCTTTCTTCTACTAGGACTTTTTTTTTTAATTTTTCTCATAAACCAAAAATCTACAAACACTTGTTTCGTCGTGTTAATGTTCGTCAGTGTAGCTTATTTGTTCCAGGATTCGAACTTCAAACGATATATTCTATGGTCTAGCCACGAGAACGTAGATTTATTATGTGTTATTTTTATCGCTTATATACTTATATAAATTTGTTGTTGATCTTTAAATATAATACGGCTATTGGCGTCTCGAACCAAGTGTAAGTCGTGGCGTATTAGTTTTCACTTCATCGAACAAAAAACCTGAAACGATAAAATAAACGTAGTATGCGTGAATATTTAAAAAAAAAACATAAACGATTAAAAATATCAGATTAAGAAACATCGAAAGCTAATAAAAAATGAAATAAACATTTAAGCGAACATATTTTAAATCAATGTTGATTTTGTAATAAAAAAACATGCTAAGAGCATTTTTAAAAATATTTTCTTTAATAAAATATACGTAAGAAACGATATTATTAGAAGAGAATGACAAACAAAAAACACATTGCGAAGGCGTTTAACTACAGTTTTTATGCGAACACAAAAACACGAGATTAGTAGTTATTTTATTTATTTAGAAACGGGATTTATCGTAAGCATTAAAGTTCTCTCCAAAAACACACACACACACACATATATATATATATATATATATATTTATATATTATACTAGCTGTTCAGTCCAGTTTTTTCGCGGGTCCTATGTACTGTCCACAACTTTATGTGCAACGCTCTTCCTGATCTATATTTACGATCTTTCAAATCACATCATATATGTATCAGATACCTTTTTACTGGCGACACTACCATCTATGGCAGCACGTCGGAGGCCGTAAAAGACTAAGTTCTCTCTGATTCTCTCTCCTCTGGTCTCGAGCATGTGGTACAATATGGAGAAAATTGGCTGCTTACCTTTATTGTCTAAAACCAAACATCTGTCTTTGCATCATAAACGTTCTATTCCCCATTTGGCTTGAATTGAAATGAATGGCTCTCGTCTTGATTAGGCTCCATGTTTTGACAAGCTTCTGGGCTTAACCTTTACTCCTGATCTTGAATGGAATAGGTACATCAAAGCCGTTGCCAAGATCGCTGGAAAGATTGTATTATCCTTCCATCGCTCTCGTAGATATATACCTGCTGATGCAATTCTCTACCTATACAAGAGACAGGTACGTCTAAGCATGGAGTATTGCTGTCACATCAGGGCAGGAGCTTCTAGGAATACCTTATCCTGTCAGAGTTCAGAATAAACTTAGTAACCTAGTGTGGGATGCCCTTTTCTCTTCCCTTCAACATCTTTTTCATAGAGGAGACGTTGCGAACCTGTCTCTGTTTTATTCTTTCAGGTCCAATCTATGCCTACCCCTAGCCAAACATTCACGAGAAACACTATTCTGGCTGTAAATAATATATCAATAATGTCGTCCACCTTTTATCTATGCCTTGACCAAAACGTAGATTCCACGAACAAAGCTTCTTTCTAAGTACTGCATACCTGTTGAACTCTTCAAGTCCAACGTATTTCTATTATATTGTCCTTTTGACCACTGTATAATCTTTAACCATCCACTGACCTCTGGATCTTGATATATAGTAATTCCTTCGTTAAAAAAATATATTAAAAAGTGTAATTCCTGTCTAGGTAATCTACATATAAACTTTCAATTGACTAGGTGTATAAATTGTACTCAAAAGGGCAATGGACGTAGATTCCTTGGTAATTGTATGATAAAAAGTTAAGTGTGGTTTAAATTGATAATATTCTGAGGCATAGTTTATTTTGTTGGATTTAGGGGGGTGAAAATGTAGCGTAGGATTTGGTATACGAAGAATTGGGTAAGAATGTTTAAGTGTGTTGATGTTACAGTAATTACTTGAATGCAGTAGATGGTTGTAACGGGTGTATTGTTTGGCAGATTAAAAACCTTATACGGGTGATGTTTCAGAAAGGTATATAATTACTAAGGAGATGGGATTTGTAATGACGACAGTTTATGATAGTTTCATGTTTCCTATTAAGTAATTCATCTCTATCTTTAAAATTAGAGATGAAAAGTTTTTTTCTGTTTTTATTCACGGACAAGTTTCCGAATATTCTGTTCAAGTTTAAAAAGAATGTTGTAATATTCGCGAACGTTTTCGACCTCTATAATTAGTCCTTGGATGATGTTTTTTTTTTTGTTTATTTTAAACAGCTGGTGACAAGAAGTAATTTGTATATTCTCATGAAAAAACAATTTTCTGTACTTTCACCTAATAATTGACAGTTTTCATGAAATCATATGACTTTTCTTGTGTGTGTGTGTATATATATTGTAGATGAATATAACGTATATATATTGCAGATGTATATAATGAGAGCATATGTGTATGCGTGTATGCATGTATATCTGTGTACATGCATGCGTGTGGGGGCGTGCATCTAGGGCCATGTGTATGTATGCGGAGGAATACGCTCCCGTGTGCACCCCAAAAAAACACAAATTATGCTCATATCTATGTATAACTATGTCTACATCGAACGAAAAAGTATTGCGCCTATGTACACACAAGTGAACTTAGACTTAAATATATGTAGACGAATATGTCTATACCAAATAACTGTCTGTATAACTGGGGTCTATGTGTGTGAATGCACGCACGTGTATATCCACGTGTGCGTCCGTGTGTACATGGGGTACCGATGTGTGTGTGCACGTACCTGTGTATACGTGTGTGGACGTGCGAGTATATGTGCCCGCTGCCTGCTGTCCGCATACGTGTGTGAGAGCGTGCAGCTGTGTATATATGTCGATATGTCTTCACGAGTATTGGTATATGTATGTGCACATGCGCTTACATGTATGAGTGGGGGGCAGGTATGCCTGAATCAATATGCGCATATGGGCCCGTATATACGCCTCTTTGGGGGCAGGGGCGTCGATGTATGTATGTATGTATGTATGTGTATGAGCGCACGCATGCCTGCGCATATGTACCCAATGTTAGCACCTTAAGGAAAATTTTACGTAAGCGGGAGCAACGCGGGTGCCTGTGCACGCAGGCGCACATATGTGCATATATTTGCAAGCCAGGGCGGGGATGTATGTGTACATGTGAGCGTTTCTTTAAGTATATATGTATATGCCTGCGCATGTGTGTACTGGCGGCCGCGAGCTAACCCCCTCAAAACAATTAACAACAAAATAAAAACTAAATAAATAAACCGAATCATAGCCCCCCCGCCTTTAAACATAAGCGAACACTCAACAGCTCAAGACATACCAAGAAATCATCTCACCAACGAGACTCCAAAAACTTTAACATTAAGACTCGAATTTTAAAGTAACCCCCCTCACCCTACTCCCACATATTCCGCTTCCCCCTCCATGTATCCCTATGCCCTCAGCCACACTAGAAATTAATTTCCCAGACCCTCCACCACAAGTTCCTTGAACTCCAAAACTTAAACATTACCGACATACCAAGCGCCCCTCCCAACTTCCCCCCTTGTTCGTTCCTCTTTTTATTCCGCCCTCCTCGCACCCCCGACTTCATTCACTCTTTCACCCCATAATAACGAACACTTCTGTAAAAGTCTGAGGAAGCTACAGACGGTCAAAAAAATGACCGGGTACCTGAAACAATAATGTAACTTAACTGAAAGATACGGTAATAAAAAATAAAACGTGTATATATATATATATATATATATATATATATATATATATATTATTCACTAAATTTACCGTAGTTTTCTGTTATAGCAATGCACGAAGTTACCGAAGGTTTTTGTTATAGACATGTCCAAAGACTATTTATCTGAAAGTACAACCTTTAAACTCCTACGCCTAACGTTCACAAGAAACATGAGTTGGAAAAATTACGTTGAGAGCATTGCTAGGACTGCTGCGAAAAAGGTAGGTTCTTTCTACCGTACCAGAAAGCTACTAATGCGCAAAAGTATCCTGTACCTCTATAAGGCCACCATTCGTCCATGTATTGAGTATTGTTGACATATTTGGGCTGGTGCATCTGCTACTAGACTCTCACTCCTAGACAAGTCGCCAACCTGATAGGTCCTGAACTGTAATTTAAGTTTCAGCCTCTGTCCCATCGACAAAATGCAGTATCCCTCTGCCTGTTCTACAATTACTTTAACGGTGAATGCTCCGACGAATTTCAAGCACTTCTACCTCCTCGACGTAAATACCCCCGACAAATCCGACAAGCAGCAACATCCCACCCCTCATAGTTGACATCCCTAAATTTAAGTGAGCCTTCTATTCCAGTCTTCCTTCCCCAGAACATCTAGACTTTGGAATCTCCTTCCGGGTTCCTGCTTCCCCAACTTTACTGACATGCAGAAGTTCAAGTGTAATGTGAACCGACATCTTGCTGTCCATCTCTCCACATTGTACCCCTGTAGCTTATGTCCCTAATAGTAGCCCGGTACATCAAAGTGGCAATGTGCCTTGTTTGGGTTGAAAAGGTAAATATATATAATTTCGATCATTCCGATTTGTTCGGCGTTTATTATTTTGCTCATATTTATCCGATGATTACTGATCAAGTCCGAACCAATATTGACGAAAAATGCCGTGTTGAGGTGAAATTCTGCAAGAGTACCAAAGAAATATATATGCGAGGTTTCCATTGTACAGTTCGACGGATAAAAACGGTCGGCCAACGAAAAATAATAAAAATAATATTTATAATAATAATAATAATAATAATTGCTATACTATGCATAAGAAGTTGTAGTAAATTAAGAGTAACTTACAGAAAAAACGCAATAGAAATCACATCAATTCTACGACGAAACATTTGGCAATGATGATGATATGATAATATGCTGATAATTTTTTCGAGTATTGATGTACTAGCGATGATAATGACGGTGATGAGGATTGTTGTGTGAATAAAAAAAAATAAAAAAAAAACAACTAAAATATTAATGTAAAATATGTCCAAACGTTGCAGAAACAAATATCAAGTTTTTAGGGAAAACAGCGATTGATGTCAAAGCGTAAACATAAAACAAATAAAAAAATAAGAACTCGTGAAATATTTGTTCTTCATCTGTGTGAAAAATGTTTTTATTATTCAACCATATCATTTATTTCGTGTGTGTGTGTATATATATATATATATATATATATATATATATATATATATAACGTGTGTGTGGTTGTGGTGATGTATGTAGGTACGTATATATTAATATACACGAAATCGACCCACATTTTTATTTGTCCTATTATAAATTTTCATACTGTTTGTGTGACGCAGTTTGTCTCAGGCTACAAGCAATCCACTCAGGTAAGTTAGGTACCAAAATGAAGCTCATGACCCAGCGGATGTTTTAGTGATATTTTTGTCCATGTTTTGCTTATGTAAATTCAAAAAAAAAAAAACAATGCAAAGAAAAAATAACTATTTACTAACCGTTTTATTTACTGGATACTTTTCCGGCATCTACCGGAAATTATTATCTCTCTTAGTTAATTCGATTTACTGTGTGTGTGTGTCTGTGTTTGTGTGTTTGTATGTGTGTGAGAGATAGTGTGTGTGTGTGAGAGAGAGGGAGAGAGAGAGACGCGGTTCGAAATGAAGCTTATGCCCCAGCAGATGTTTTAGTGATATTTATATCCATGTTTGGTGTATGGAGATGCCAAAAAAAAAAAATAAATAAATAAAAATCAAAAATTAATGCAATAAAATAACGATTTACTAAACACCGTTTTATTTACTGGGTATTTTTCCGGCACACGGACTCACGTTTACCAATCTAGGGAAAACCTGGGTACAAATATGTACACAAAATATAGACATACACACATAAGCATAAACGTACACGCACACACACACACACACATATATATATATATATATATATATATTATCGCCCGTGTCGACATGAAGTTACGTTTGAACCACATATGATATACTAAGGATATTGATCTCTTTCCTCGTGGGAAACGTCCATTACCTCACAAAATTTTAAAAATAAAAGAACATGAATATGTAACTGCCCACAAAAAGGAATACCTGACACACTCTCCACCAGATATTTCGACAGAAGGGATACAAAGAGAAGCTATAATATGGATTTTTGCACATTTTATTGGCCGTGATCTTCCCCACACCAACTTCAAAAATAATAAAATAAATAATACATGCATCAAATCATCTTTTCTAGCAATCAAAATAGCATGGAATGCTTGTGTGACTGAAAAAAGAAAAATATGACCAATGGTGTTTGGCTCGAACGTGAAAAGCAAAAGAGAAGGTAAAAACTCGTACACTATTTTGCCCAAACAACCATGAGGTATTATGACATCATGACGTTGAGAACTAAGCTGTTTAAACGTGTTTGTGACTTGTAATAAGTTTAAGAAAAATGGATTTCGCATCAATGGTTTGTTTGTTCTTTCACAAAGGCACTTTATATTGACGTTTTTATTTATTTATTTTTTTTTTTAGTGAAAGGACTTCTAATATGCAAATATGTATAATACGTAATTTGCCGCCGCTTAAAGAGTTGTCGAATGTAAAATTTGTATTGTATCTAAACAGTTGAGGCTTGGACATGGATCTAACTTAATAACTTGATTTGAACCCAAGATAATAAATTGTAAGGGGTCATAATAGGGGTCAAAGTTAAAAAAAAATTGACGTCTGCGGTCTCTTCCAAATTACACAGACAATTTCTGATCTAAATAGTTGATATTTCACAGCTTTTGCATCAGTGTGGGTCGAACTTTTTAGTTACTAATATATAAATTTATATATGTCTGTTTGCATGTATGCTTTAAACTTTTAAAAGAGGTGAAGGACTTTACCAAGATCAGTATCCGTTGTAAAGTTCGATCTTTCATATGACAAATATCGAAAAATTGGCTAAAACATTAATATCTTCCACTTCAACTAGACACTTTTCTACAGGAGGAGGGAGTAACTATTTTCGCCGATATTTTAGAAAGGTGTCCTCTCCTTTAGATTTTCTAGCCTTAATTTTAAAAAAAAATGTCGCTTCCGGTTTGGCGGTGGTCGTAACAGCATAAACGTTAGGTTTTAGCCCATTCTTTACTCCTTTGCAGTACGGGTTCGAGCCTGCCTTCCTACTACCACTTTTTATTTTTTCTTTGCTCAACATACACATTAAAACACCCGGGCAACGACCGGCGCCCATGCTAGTATATATATATATATATATATATATATATATATATATATATAAAGTTAACGTGCGTGTGTGTGGGTGTCTGTGTACATTTCCTACGTAATAACTGTCAATTTTAAACCCCCCAGATCCAAAATTTTATATACAGGTACTGAGATTTGGGAAAATCGATGTGATTGGTTTTCGGACAGAAATTTGGCGATTAAGGGGTCAAAGTTCAACGATTTTACCTTTGAGAACTCTACCAAACTCCTCCTACAATTGTGGGTCTAAACACGTGAAATTTTAGATATAGATTCCTTGGACATGGACCTA
Source organism: Euprymna scolopes (assembly GCF_053919585.1). Classification (NCBI taxonomy): domain Eukaryota; kingdom Metazoa; phylum Mollusca; class Cephalopoda; order Sepiida; family Sepiolidae; genus Euprymna; species Euprymna scolopes. The sequence goes on along the minus strand of NC_136523.1, from coordinate 10,974,644 downwards.
AATTAATAATTTTATTTCAGCCCTAAACAATATATTTTAACGGGGTCATAGTAGGAGTCAAAGTTTTAAAAAATTGACCGTTTTTTTGTTTTGTTCAGCAAAAACCTGAAACCACCCGGGCAACGCCGGACTGAAATGCTAGTATATAGAAATAAATGCAATAATGTCCATGCAATTAAGCGTTTGGTATGAAAATACTGAGGAAAGTAATAATACCTTTTGTATATATTAATCAAATTGTGAACAAAAATACAAACATACAAACAGGAATACAAATATATATATATATATATATATATATATATATATATATATATATATGCTTCTTTAAATTTGATTTTTGTGTAATAATATTCATATAAAAATCCATTTTTCTGCTGGTTTAACCAAAAACTAGAACTTTGTTATTTATGGTTCGTGAAATTGTATGGAAATAACAATATTCTTTGAAATGGTTATTTTCATTAATTACGTATTAGTTTTTTCTTCTGTTTTCCTATGAAATTATCTTTAGTTAAATATTAATTGTAATTATAGTAATGTAGATTGTATGTATGATTAATGCTTGCGTAATATTTGCGTAAAAATTGTTGTAGTAAGCAAATACACTTTTAATTTATGTTTATTTCGGACTATTATTTTCATCTTAGTTGTTTTAATCTGTGTTAGTTGTTGTTTTCACGACGTTTCGGCTAATTATTCCACTGGCGTTCGTCAGTGGTAACCGCGACCGATAGGAGCTTTGAATCTCCGAACTGCATTCTCAGCAATCACTGCCATCCATATACATACATATGTATGCATATATACTTACATATACATACGTATATACATACATATATACACACACACACATATATATATATATATATATATATATATATATATATATATTAATGATTGCGTATATACATAAAAATACTGTCAAATGTACTTCAAGATTTTTTGATCTACAAACATGAAAAAAATATGTAGGGTATTCGCACCCATGCGAAACTTTATATTTGTGTTTTAGCCGGGGAAACCGATGCGAAAATGTAACAATTTAAAGAAATATTGAAATTTCCAGGTGAAGGTCGAATCATTGCATTACAAATATGCTTGCATAACTTAGTTATTGGTTCAGGTTTTCTTTTTGGACAACAACGTCACAGGAATAAGTACACCGTACGCTAAACATTTTCGTTTCGATACGTGACAGTGGCGCACGTCATTTTTCAAACTTTTTAAATCATTTATATATATATTGGGTCAAATATAATGTCATAATAAATAAGAAATCTGTATTAATGAGTGTTATATTGTCCAATTTCTACTGTACACTGTTTGACCATTATCCTTGAGTGTCCTATTGGCCTTGATAATGAGTTGATCCCTATGAAAAAAAAACAAAAAACCCGAAAAAGTCCAATGTGAACAAGTTCTAATTGAATCGTCCCCCTAAGTAATCCAAGTTTCAAAATTCCCACTGTTTACTATGCTAAAATCACAATGACTAATGTATACCTATTAACCCTTCTCCTCGAGTGGCCTCTGGGCCTTGATAAGTGGTGACACCCTTGTAAAAAAAAAAAAAAAAAAAAAAAAAGGTTTATTTTACGCCCGGGCAATGTCGGGCGAACTACTAGTACACACGCAATATATATATTTTAAAGATATATTTTTATAAATATTATTTGCACACGAATAATACGAAGTGCGCAGTTTCCATACCCCATTATATATATATATATATATATATATATATATATATATATATATATATATATATATATATATATATATATATATATATATATAATGGTGTATGGAAACTGCGCACTTCGTATTATTCGTGTGCAAATAATATTTATAAAAATATATCTTTACAATTTGTAAATATTTTGAAAACGAACGCTGAATACAAACACGTTCCACTTGGAAGAAATAAAATACACAATGTTATATTTTTCTTCTTCTGCCCATTTACCGGTGGGAATGTTTATTCATGACAAAGCCTCATCAGCCCAATGAAATGTTTTTTTTTTCCAAAATCACGCATTGCTAGCAAAAGCAGATGCTACATAAGATATAAGCGTCATCGACCGACGAAAATACTTTTTCAAACATAAATGTTAAAAAAAAGCAAAACTCCTCAACTAGCACAACCCTAACAGATGTCATGACATATAAAAGTTAAGCGTGGCATGCCCTACTGCTTGTTTATATATATATATATATATATATATATATATATATATATATATATATATATACGTTATTGTTGTTATTTTTCAAGCGATACATACGGTTCATATTTGCTCCGCCTCGGAGGTCATTTTTTTTTTTTTTTTACTTAGAAAGTCGCCCCTTTTAATTTGGACGTATATAACATTTCTATTTATTTATTATGTTTAAAACAGTAAAAATAAAAAAAAATAATATACATATATATATATATATATATATATATATATATATATATATATATTACTAGACAACCCGTGACTCGTTGGGTCACTCAGTGTTGAGAAATTATAGCAACATTTAATAAATCCAATAAACGTGATTGATACGACTGCTGGTTATTGGCCCATTATATACATATATATATATATATATATATATATATATATATATATATATATACATACACACACATTAGTAACGACCTTGGATTACAGTCACCTTAATAGGGCAGAAAATAACCTCATAATACTATCAAACAGTACATACATTTTCAAACCAATAAAAGAAACACCTACAAAGGAAAAGAAAAAAAAAACACAAGCAGAAAGAAAGAGTGAGAGATAGAAACACAACACAGGAGTGACCACAGCCGAGGCCGTCGAGATATAATATATCTCGGCGGCCTCGCCACAGCCCAATAAAAGAGTAATACAAATTGAACATACCAATGACTAGTAGACACTTACACGTTTCCACCCCTTGGAAACACTTCAAATGAACTACGAAAATGCTATTTTTACATCTGCAACACATTCTGAAAATAATTTCTGAAGAGGACGCATCGTAGAACGTCTGAAACGCGTTAAAAACGATTTCAATGATTTAAAAACATTATTACAATCACCTAAACATATTTCTCAATTAAAAACCAAGACACGAATAATAATGTTAAAAATACACATTGTTGATTACTACCCCCTTATATATATATATATATATATATATATATATATATATATATATATATATATATATGTGTGTGTTTGTTTAACAACGTTATAAAAACAACATTCTTATAGGGCTTAAGCTTATATTCCTAGCATGATTCAGGCATACACTCAAAAAGCATACTTAAGAGAAAAAATCTGGAGTGAAAAATTCCATTTATGGATTGTTGGGGTCGCTGAAAACGTACACAGTAAAATAATACATTGTAAAATAGATTTATTTGTAAGAAAATTGCGTTAAAATATGAAATGAACGATGTAAAAATGCAGAAAGTATTAACAATTGTTTTTTTTTTTTTTTTGATAATTTAAAACGCAAAAAAAGTTAGGCCGCTGAAAACGTACACAGTAAAAAATACGTTGTCAACAGGTCAAAGTTGATTTATTTGTGAGAAAATTGTGACAGTATAGTTGTAATACAGTATTGTTGCAAAACCTCCCCCAAAGGATCAGTATGTAATATTAGCTATGGAATTAATGCATGCTCTTGTGACGCAAAGAAAACAGTTTTTTTGTGACATAACAGAAACATTTCTATAAAAGTATATTAAAATGAAAAAAGTATATAGATACCTTTCTGAGTACTTTTGTTTATAATTGTTTATTTTTGAAAAAAAAACACCGAAAAAAACTTACAACCATTGAATTATAAGTGGTCCTGCATAACAGCTTGGATTTTTATCACCCACTTGTGGTCTTGTAACTTTGCGATTAGGAATGGACTGAGGGGAAATACATTATTTCAATTTTCTTCTTCACTAGTAGTAGAGTAGTAGTAGTAGGGAAAATACATGTCAACCAGTAGTAGTAATAGTAGGATAAGGAAGAGGAAGCGTAGTAGTAGTAAGAGGAGGAAGAGGGGTCGTATTAGTAGTTGTAAAAAGGAGAAGTAATAGTAGCAGCAAGAAAAGCAGGCGTAGTAGTAGTAGTAGTAGTAGTACGAGGAGGATAGTGCGCAAACAAACAAGCAAACAGCCAAGAACGACAGAGTTCTAGTATTATATATATGAGGGAGAGATATACGTTAATTCATAATATGTAGTAATACATATTCATATTAATAACAAGAAATTAAAACAGGTTCACGTCTCCAGAAATTCCTTCTAGAATTGTCCACAAGGACCCCTGGCGCAGTTGTTAAAATACTTTGAAAAATCAATTGCTAAAAGTGATATTCTCGTGAAAGTTAAGGTTCAATTCTCAGTGTAAGCGACCGAAAAATACAATTGCGAATTACTTAGGACATGTATCCAGTCATGACTGACGGAACAAGAGCACGCTACACCCGGGAAGTAATTAAAGGATTCCGCTCGACATTTCGTCCAAATTTTTGAGGTCGACAGAAATATTCCAGAGTTCGAAAAGATACGCCTGAAGAAGGTCGGAGGTTACACCGACTGAAACGTTGTGAAAATCACACTCAAGATTAGAACAGTAGTCCGATGAATCCAAATAATACGAATAACCAATCCACATCTAAAAATTTTAGAGACATTATAGGCTAAGGTTCTCCAATTTAATTGAGCGCATCAAAAATTAGCTAAGGTAATTACAATTCTGTTGAAAGGTATTATTACTTGCTATTTTCTCGATTATTCTACAAGATAGATGAAGAATGTACATATCAGAAGGAAAGAGAATATTAACAGATACATCAATGTGATTCGAATTTAAAAAAAAACAGTAACCTTGTTTAGACATATTCGCTGGCCGGCCTAGAAAGCCACGCTGGCAAAAATTTATCAAACACCCTCATCTTAACGATAAATTCGCACATTTTTCATTTTCCTTATATTCTCCTTCCTCCTGCTTTTGTGCAGTTCTGGTCGCCCTTATATATTTTCTGAAATGTCTTCGTCCTATATTATTTGTCCTAGCATTTCACTGGTAGCTATTATTTAGCTATTGTTGGAGAAAATCATTGAAGATAACATTCACATAACCTTTATTCATAAGGATATTATCAAGAACTCATATAAGAACAATACGTTTCATTCAAAGACGGACTATCGCATACCTTTCACATCAAATGAGGCGCTTACATTTTCAAACAAAAAGAGAATAATTTCAGTTGTCTGATAGTTGCTAGGGATATTCTCAACTATCTGCACTTCCATTTCCTTTGGATAAGAATCTATCATTGCAAAGACTTACAATTATCTACGTCAGAAAAACATTCTGCTCATCCTATGTTGACGCCATATATATATATATATATATATATATATATATATATATATATATTAACTTGTGGATTTAAAGTTTTTAATTCGACCGTGTTTGGATTTTACCATTCTTAGATTTTTTTAACCTTCACCGGACTATCCATTCATGTGAAATCTTTTTATACATTTTTTCTTTTACCTCCTATTCCCCTTACCTCACACTTTTTTTAACCAAGTAAGATCTGTGACTTACTTGTGGTTTCATTAAATACTTTTACATGCAAAATCCGATCCTGCATTTTGCTAATACCTGCCCTCTGATGAGAAGGAGAGTATTTCTTCGAAACTTAGCCACTTATCTTGTGCTTCCTTTTTAAAATTAAATATGTTTTTAACTCTTTTTCAAGATGTTTTTTAACATGTTTTATTAATCATTTGCTCATATATATATATATATATATATATATATATATATATATATATATATATATATATATATATATGGGTTAGTAGCTCTCTTTTTATGAAACGTAGCTGTAGAAATTTAAGAGTCACTATGTGGATTATTTATTTCTTGTATATTTCCCATATTTTACATATGGTCCAGTGAAATTATTCACAAATTAGATTTAGTGATATCAGCATTGCAGAAAGTCACCCCACCTCTGCAAAAGAGACATAAATTTATTTAAGTAACATATGCATATGATCAGTGATCGTAACAACTAACTTCCTAATCCTATCTACTTCCATCCGACCAGCTCGGGCAAAATAAAATAATACAAAGCATTACTTTTAGAAGTCTTCTGTAATAACTAATAATACTTACACAAAGTGTTATCAAATAAGAGAATATTGGTTAGTACTCTCCCACTTCAAGAATTGTGAAACCAAGATCGGAGAGTGGGATTGGAAAGACAATGCCACCGAGGGGGGGGTAACCTTAAAAAGTGCCTGAGCAGCTCCGTAAGTATTCCCAGGTGAAGGCACCTCAGGCACTTTGCCAGGAACCAACCATTTCTCAAAGAGATAAGACAAGGCTGAGGAGGGTGACCCTCCTAGCGCTGCACAGAATTAAACTCCCATTATAAAATAAACACGAACCGGGCCCTTACTGAGATGAGCTTATATCTGCTGATTTATACGGGAGCAAGGATAAAATACCTAGCCCCAGGGGTGGGGGGCATACAAATACGAAAATAATTAGTTACAATAATTGCAAGCACATAATACAAGTTCTTAGCCTTTTGGCCAATATCAAAGTGTAGTATCTGTTCCGGCAGATACTGCAAGCTATGACTAGCTATGACTAGCAAAGACCAGATGTGGGGGCAACCCCACATGCCTGACCTTTAACCAGCTCCCATTTCCCACCTCTCGGGAGCTGGTCCCCTTTTTCCCTTCCCCCTCCCTTCACTCCTCACATTAAAAATCGGCCTTGTGCCTAATTTGCTCGGTGGGGGAGCAAATAAATACCATCTGTTCTTCAGATGCTGCACTTCCATTTCTTGTTCTCTTTCGGTGGAGGAGAAATCCTTCACGACTAAGACAATTTTTAATTTTTGTACCTTTTCGCCACGTTAAAAAAACGACCCTAGTGTCTAACTTTGTCCCGTGGGGAGACATTGTAAATAGGTACAATAATTGCAAGCACATAATTAGTTTAAAAATGCATATTATTCCAAGATTGTGTGAACTAAATAAGTGTTGAATTGGGAGATGGCTAAAGTAAGTAAAAAAGAAGTTTAAAGGGTAATATATAAAACTTTATCGCTGTGGAATCAAATATTAAGATGAACATTAATAAACTACATACCAAGACAACTTTTCCATCATTTTTTTTTTTTTAAATTTTTACAATTTTGAGATGAGGATTGATAATTCTTACTAGTAAGATTTTAGAGATGACAGTTTGCATCCTTATTGTTAATCTCACAAGAGATAGCTGCATAGGCTCGAAAGTCACATCGACCAAAACAATGTGAAAATGCCCCTCATTAAGAGAAATGTGGTCCGAAGATTAACAATAATGACAAGGTTATATTCACAATCTATACCAACAGGTATTTCAGTAATCTATCCATACTTAATAATTTATTAAAACATTCTAAATAACTTATACGAGATTACATCTTAACATATATTTAATCAGTTATTGAAGTTGTTTGTCCTTACGAAAGAAATTTAAAAATATTCAAGGTTAACTTTTGCTATCTATTCTAAAACTGGTTGAAAGATTCTGCTCTTACTAAAAATATTTCCAAAAGTCTCTGAATAAATTATATAAGGGTAATTTTTGCTATAAACTCTAACATTTCCTTCAGACATTTTTTTTTACTAAACAAATTTTAAAGATGTTCCCGATAAATGTGGCTATTTTTGGACGTGGAGAAAGATTAATTAAATATCGTTGACAGATTTTATATTGACTGATGAAATTCGCGATGTGTAAAATTGATTTTGCTACTTAATACGATCTTCTCATTCGTAAAATTGTTAGATCATAATCTTTCTGCTGGCAATTATAAATTCCGTTTGATATATATATATATATATATATATATATATATATATATATATATATATGTTAGTTATATATGTATATATATGAAGTTATATATATACATATATATATAGCAGTTATGTATTAGTTATGCATATATATATATATAAAGTTATATATACATACATATATATATATATTAGTTATATATATATATATATATATATATATATATATTAGTTATGTATATAAAGTTATATAACTAATATATATATACATAAAGTTATATAACTAATATATATATATATATATATATATATAGGTTATATATACATATATATACTAGCATGGGTGTCCGGCGTTGCCCGGTTCTTTGCAGGTGTATGCTGAGCCATAAATAGGGCAATTTTCTAATTTTTAACCCCATTATGACCCCTTAAAATTTGTTTTCAGGTTAAAATCGCGTTATTAAGTTAGAACCATGTCAAAGAAACCTACATCTAAAATTTCAAGTGTTTACACGCACTATTGTCGGAGGAGTTTGTAGAGTTCTCAAACGTTAAATCGTTGTACTCTGACCCTTTAACAACCAAATTTCTGGACGAAAACCGATCACATAGATTTCCCCAAATTTCGATACACTGCATATAAAATTTCGAGTCTGTAGACTGAAAATTAAGTTATTGTGAAGGAAAATGTACACAGACACGTTCCCTTTTATATATATATATATATATATATATATATATATGTTATATATTAGTTATGGGTTTGTATATATATATATATATATATAATTACTTCATTTATTCACATAAATTTGATATACGAAAGCAAAGATTTATGCGTAAATTTAAGTATTTTCTTCAAAAGTGCTCAATACGTAGGTAGAGCTAGTAAGTAATTTATAAAATATATATGGCGATTAAGCTACACTGAATATGCTGCGTTTCATCCAAATATAGGATTCATCAGGCTTATGCGCATAAGCCTGATGACTCCTATAGTTGGATGAAACGCAGAATATTAAGTGTAGCTTAATCACCATACATATTTTATAAATTACTATATATATATATATATATATATATATATATATATATATATATATACAGCTGAACGTATGTGTGTGTGTCTGGTAACGCATAGGCTCCTATATGGTTGACTATTAAAAAAAAATGATCACATATACTGACAGATGTATCGGGACAGAGGTATGAGTAGGTTTGATCTTCCAGAACGGTGTTTCATTAAAATTGTGGGTTCTGCGTTCGCGCCGGGTCCACAAAGTATTGAAATAAATTATTAAAATAAAAGAAATACGTTGACAAGTGTTTTTGATATATATGTACATAAGAATGATTATATAAGTATGTTTTAATTCTATAGGAATGGTATAATAAAAGTGTGGGCCACCGATCGCTAGTATATAATATAAATCTTATATGTCTCTTTAAATGTCTGTATGTAAGTATGTATGTTTGTATCTCTGCCTTAAACTTTCCACAGGGGCGGCGAATTTTTACGAGGTCGGTATCTTTGGGCAGCTCGACAAATATCGAAAAACTGGCTAAAAACAATTCTTTCATCTTCAACTGGACTCTTTTCTATAGGGAGGGGTCGCCCCATTCGACGATTTTTTTTCAGAAGTCATACTCTCTTTTCGATTGACCTGCCTTACTTTAAACCTACGTCACTTTCGGTTTGGCCATGGATGCAACAACAAAGACGGCATATTTTTCGTGCTCTTTTCCTCCTTGGAGGAGACGGGTTCGAGCCTTGCTTTCTACTATCACATGTATTTTTGCTCAACCCACTTCCTCAAATACCAGGGCGTCGCCGGGCATCCAGGATAGAATACAATAATTACCAAATCTTTTGCCTTTACTCGTAGAAGGCTGGGATTCTTCTATTTTTTGTGGAATTTTACTGTTGCGTGTACATTACGCATTTTGTTAATGCGTCGAATTGTTGATTATGTTGAACTATATGATGTAAACAGTATACCCTTGTAAAAACTAGGTAATAATTGATATTTTTTTGCCCTCTTCGGTAATTTAAAATAAAAGGTTTCTTAAGTTTAATCAAGGCTCGGCCTTCTACGACGGACACCATTTTAATACGTGCATGATTCGGTACTGGATTACTTTGTTAATATTTTTTCTGACGTATGCTATCCTAACTAGACCTTAAAATGTGCTCACTTGCTTTGCTATTTAGCTTACGTAGATTTTCTGTGTATTTAACGTTTATAATCTCAAATATCTCAGATCGAATCCCTATGTTATTTCTGTGATGTTTGCATCCTTCTTTTTGTATATATGTGTCATTGCCAATCAGAATGCCAGCTAATCGTTTCAGATGTATAATAAATAAAAACATGAACAAACAGATCCTACACACTACACATCTGTTGCGTGCGTGTGTGTGTGACACCATCTCCGTCCTGCACGCATGATTCTACGTCTGCCCACTATATTTAATTTTAATTCTTGTAAACTTTCGCAAACCCAAGACTGTCCATAAACATTCATTATTTTCCTTCTAATAATTACTGCCATTAATTATATATTACTTATTTTATTCTTTTTATCAACATTTCGTCGATTTTTCGGTTGTTAAACTTATTTTCTCGTTCGAACAGTGTTAATTACACCTCATAACTTTTTTGGACGCCCATGCTGTCCGACACCGTCGACAATAAACACAAAAATTAATTCGACTGGAATTTTCTTTCGGTTTTTGCAAAATGCATAATTATTACGATTACTTTCCAAATAATAACTATTTCTTTTTTTTTATCTTCCATAAGATTAAAAATACCTCGAAGTATTGACGCCAGATTAAACAGTCTTCCACTGCCACTGCGAGAGGCACATTAATAAACTAAATAGACTTCGTAGCTTCGTAGATTAACTTTTCTCTTCCCTTTAATGTCTATCTCACAGAAGAGATGTTACGAGTTTGTCGCTGCTGTATCGTTTTTTTTTTATGGCAAGTGCTCGATTGAGCTTCAATCTATGGCCCCCTGCCAATCTTCTACAGGAACCACTCGTCCAGTTATAAACACCATCAATAATCCCCCACTTTTTATCTGTGCCTAAACCTAAACGGAGATTCCACGAACAAAGCTTCTTTCTTAGAACTACACGCATCGGAAATTGGCTTCCGTTTTTCTGCTTTCCAGCTGACTACAATATGGTTGTCTTCAAGTCTAGCGTAAGCAAGTTTTTGAGGAGCCGTCCAACTTAAGTTAATAAATTTACCGAATTACCATTACTAATTATTACTATATTGTTCCCATTGACTATTATACTCTCTTAAACCTTATCAACGAGTGGTCTCTGCCCTTGATAAGTGGTTATGTCTATGTAAAAAAAATGTCACTCTCACTTTGCCCGCCTTTTCTTTTCTGCCAGATCACGTGATGCATTTTTCTCTGCTTTTTATCTTTTTCTTCTGACGCAAACCTGCGCTCACTTTTTAATTGGCATACCTACATTTTCTATTACTGTTGCTAATATATTTGCAAGTCAGCTATCTTACAGCTTCTTTTATCATTACACGCTCAATTACACCTGTTTTGTGTAATATTTTTATTTTATTTTTTGGGGGGGGGGCGCTGAAAGTTACAAACAAGGATACATTAGTTCTTAATGTGCAGCCCGGGCAACGCCCGATCACTCTCCTATAATCTATAAAACGCCAGCTTTAACTCTACTTTCGTATGTTTATCGAACCCGAGATAGCTGATAGAAATATTTCAGTAAGATTCGATTCGCTGCATTTTAACTGATCGATATTAAAAGGACCGAAGTCACCGACAATAATGGATCGATATTTCCTCTCTGCAATTGGAATGGCATTGCCGAACAATGGGTAGAAAAGAGGGCATCGATTATTTCAATTCAGGCCGTATTTGCCGAATTTAACACAATGGAATGACAATGATGTTTCATGTATATACTGCGACAGAACGGAATTGCTTATACAGAATAACACGTTACATAAAGTACAATATAACGAGTGAGTATGTTACCTTGTGTGAATTTTATTATGCTATTTAAAACATACTATATTTATTTTTTTAGATTTACACTCTACATAATGGTGAACGCTGTATGAAAAGCTGTTGCAATATTTTTGATATAATATTGTTATCATTAAATGAAATTGGAGATTCCGAATTTTAGACACTAGCGATATATACTGACCAATCAAATGAAGCCGTTCCGCTAGTCAGCAATAAGAAACCCGAATCTCTTTATAAAAAAAATGGATCGTTTAAAATTTCAGCACATAATTTTTCATGACCACACAAAGAAGATCTTTGCTCTTTGTTTGCAACCTTCCAAAGTTCAAGACAGACATAAATTAGCTAGGCACCGAAAACTCTTTTTTCATCTCCATGCGGATTAGCTACCTATCGGGAGCTCCTCTATAATTAATCTTGGCTATCAATTCTAAAGTAGCGATGCATGTCTCTATGATGGGCTTTGTAGAACTTAATTGGTCCATGCTATTAAAGTTTTATAATGACTGACCAAAATGAATTTTACAAGATTGCAAGTTACCCAATGTTATATATTAAGAAAACTACGTCAGTAGCGATAACTTAAGCTAGTGGAAACCTTAAGTGTATACTTGAATTCATTTTTATTAGTTAGTAGATACAGAGAAACGATATTGATTTCTTTTTTGTACAGAGGCGTCACCCCTTATAAAGGCCGAGGACATCTCAAGGATAAGGGTTAAAGAGTGTGCAGTAGTCAGAAGACAATATAGCAGTCGATAGTAATGGAAGTTCGGTAAATTTGTTAAGTGTAACGGCTCATCAGAAACTTGTTCACCTTGAGCTAGAAGACAACCATATTATAGACAGCTGGAAAGCAAGAAAAGTGAAGACAATTCCATAGGTGTGCAATTCTAAGAAAGAAGCTTTGATCATGGAATCTACGTTTAGGTTAAGTCACAGATAAAGAGTGTGGAAATTATTGATAGTGATTTCAGCTAGACGAGTGTTTGTTGTGAAAGTTTGGCGAGGGGGGACCATAGATTGAAGCTTAGTCGAACACTTTCCATGAAAATAACGATAAAGCAGGGACAAAATTGCAACATCTCTTATGTGAGAAAGAGGTTGCAGGGAAGAGAAAAGGACATCTTCCACGAGTCCACAAGTTTATTTTGAACCCAATGAAGTCAGGGCAAGTCTTTTCTAGCAGCTCCTGCCCAGATGTGGCAACAGTATTCCATCCTTGAACTAACTAGGTCTTATATAGATAGTGAATTGCATCAGCGGTGAGATATCTGCTGGATCAATAGAAGGATCCCACCATTTTTCCAGCAGCCTCGGCAACAGATTTGGTGTACGTATTCCATTTAAGATCAAGAATAAAGATCAAGCCCAGAAGCTTGTCAAAACTGGAGGCCTCCCCAAGACGAGAGGCATTCATTTTAATTGCTGCCAGATGGGGATCAGAACATTGATGATGTAAAGATAGAAGCTTGATTTTAGATGCATTAAAAGCAACCGGCCACTTCTTTGTCGTATGTATAATTTATTGTGGGCTCAATTTTATTTAATTTCATGGTTAGTGAATTCTTAGCATGTCTATTTGTGGGGTTGATAGGAAGTGGACCCCTTAAATACAGATTGCCTAAAAATGTTACTTACTTTAGATAGACAATATCTTTATTTTCCTGCCCACGACGTCCTAAATAATATACCTTACCATAAATACGTGTACAAAAAAGGTATGTAAAAATAAGCATCTATTCCCACATTATGAAACCTGAACACAGGTTTGATTTTGAAAATACAATTATGAACAATAAATCTACACGCCGTCTGATGGAATACACCTTACGTTAACATGTTCAAATTCAGTCAAACAAGAGAAAAATATTATATTTATATTTGTCAGCATTTCTGTAAAATAAATATCCATGAAAATAATTAAGGCATTGCTTAGTTTACTTAGCATATATTGCATGCACACGTGTAAATAAATATAATTTAATGCTATTTTACATGACAACACATACACTGTTCTCGCCCTCCTAGATAGATACTCTTACTTAATCTTCTCATCAATGAACATTTTACATTTTTACTTAACCGGCGAAACGTCGTCGAGTTCTTGCATATATATACATGCATATATGTATGTGTATATATATATATATATATATATATATATATATGTATGTATTAAATGTACATATATGTATATATGTATAAGTATGTATATGCATGTATATATATATGTATGTATAATTATGTATATGTATATCTTTATATATATATGTATATAAATGTAAATATATGTCAATGTACGTATATATGTGTATATATATATATATATATATATATATATATATATATATATATATATATGGCGATTAAGCTACACTGAATATTTCGCGTTTCATCCACTCTAGGAATCTTCAGGCTTATGCGCGAATTCTGTAGTTGTTTATCGTTTTTATATGGTCCACTTCTATTGAAACTTTAGTTAGCCAACAAGCTTTCCAGTATCCACTGCGCACTTCCTATCAGCCAATGGGCATGCATTTATCGGACAAAGGATCTGTTTTAAAGCTAGGTTAGTCGTTTTTTTATTGTTAGTTTATATATAAATATATATATGTGTATATATATACATGCATATATGTGTGTGATCGTTTATGTATATTCATGTTTAATTTATTTATTTGTTTATTTTCTGTTGTTTTTGTTAGTTTTAAAACTATTTTGTATCGCTATCCTAGAGTAAATTTTATCTCGTGAGCACAGTTATTTGCTATTTCTCTTCTACAGTTTAATAGATGTTGGGGTTCTTTAAAGTACAGGATAGCAAATTTTTCATGAAGGCATAATCTGCATGGGTCGTCTAGGTCCCTACACGTGGTAGCTTGTCTTATTATTTTCCATTCGACTGTCTGTATATATATGTGTGTATATGTATCTATATATATATATATATATATATATATATATTTATATATATTATACATATATATATATGTGCATATATATATTTGTATATGTATAATTTATTCCAATTAAATATGTAAATGGGTAGATAATACAAACTACTCATCCCAAATAAGAACTTCCATATCTAATATATTCGTTTGTGTTTAATTTTAAACAAAAATGCAACACGTACTTTATAAAATTACTATCAATAAATCAAAACAACGACGTTGAGTGAGGTGTTAAAAAAGTGGTAAAAGGCAGGCTCGAACCCGTAACGCGAAGAAGGAACAACTGACGTCTTAGCTGATGTTTCTATCGCGCAAACGGAAATCACAAACATCGAGATTAAGCGTAGCCAATCGAAAAGGGAAGGATGTCTTGCAAAAATGGCGACACAAAAATCGACCCCTCCTTGGACAAACTGGCCAGTTGAGGGAGAAGATATTAATGTTATAAGCCACTTTTCCATGTGTCGTCTGAACGATCGAGCTTGAAAACGATATCAGTTTGGCTAGGTTCCGACGGGTTTGTCGGAAGTTTTTGGGAGACAAAATTATACACACTCACACAAAAGCACATTTTACCTTTATATATAAGACTAGCAGGGGAAGCTGGTGTTGCACGGGTGTGTGGATGTGTAGTTAGGACCTCTAAGGAAAGAAATTAAAACATGTGGTATATTAGCGGGGTTCTCCGGCTTTGCTTGGGTCAATCAGGAACCCCGGGGGACGAGAAACAATAGTCGGGCAGTTTGGGTTGAAAGAGAGAGAGAGAGAAAAAAAAAGTGGTAGTAGGCAGGTAGATATCTGCGTAGTTTAGGGTGAAGGAATTTATGTGTTTGGCCAATCTCTCAATATATGTCGTCCCAAGGGTCGAGATTTAACACGATGTCGATCTCGTGAGGATCTGTCGTTTCTGTCGGAAGTTTTTGGCAGAAACAGACAGACAAACACACATTTTGCCTTTTGTATATATAGAGGACATGCTCATTCACAATGATAATAGTTGTGATGTAAAAATGATTAATTTAACAACTGTTAGGAAGAAATGTTATTTTCCTGCCTGTAAGCATAGTAATATTGTTCAATAATGTTAAGAAAACTAGAGAAATACAATCTTACTGCAGTGACAACGCTGATGTCCGTGTCACCATAATTCATGAATGAGTCGCGATTATCCGGATCAGCAACGTCATGGGATTCTTCCTGACAACCACAGTAAGCTGTCAGGCAACTTTTTATTCCCTATCTTGACGAAGAGTTTTTTTGTTTTTTTTCCATTTAGAACATAACGGATATCAGACGAATGTATAAGCGGTACATAGGTCGTCAAAGCCTCCACATCTGCGGGGTCGTCAAAAGAGCGAGACATAGAGATGAAAGACGCCTTCATATACATTACCTTGATTCCACCTTCATTCCCTACCACCGAATTACGGTTCTTGGAGAGTTGAGACATACTTTTGTATATATAACGTTTTTTTCATATATGTATATATAACGTTTTTTTTTTTTTTGTCGTTTGGTACTGCTGTAACGTTACTTAACGTTGTATCCTCAGTCTCAAAGCAGGCAACTATGATAGAAAATATAATTTTCTTTCTTGTACAATGGCATTTATTTTATTATTCTCTCGTTACAGTTGTAATGTTTCTCTCATGATCGCCTTCTCCAACGGGATCTCGAACGGCATCGACGCCTCTAACGTGATTGCTCTCTCCTTTTTATTGCCTTTTTCATTACCGTCGCATGATTCGCTCATAACTCGGTACTTACATATAGCCGGCCTAGCTATATTACACTGTATGTTTCTAGAGGTTTCACATATAAGACTGCAGCTATTATATCTTTAAATGGTCATATCTATAATATAAAGATGAATATCTGTGTGTGTGTGTCTGGTCACGAATAGGCTCCTATATGTTGACTATTTAAAAAAAAACAGATTACGTATAATGGTAGAAGATTTATCGAGCCACAGGAATGTTTGATCTGGCAGAACGGTGCTCCATTAAAATTGTGGGGTCTGCGTTCGCGCCTGGTCCAGTATGGAGATAAAAAATTTAAAACTTAAAAAATTTAAAAAAAAAACGTTTACAAGTGTTTTTGATATAGATGTGCATAAGAATACTTTGATAAGTATGTTTTCCTTAAATAGGGATGGTATAATAAAATTGTTGCGTCTGCGTTCGCGCCTGGCCTCCATAGAATGGGAATAGGCACACACTTTAATAAAGACTTTTCATATCTATCTGGGTAAGTATACTTTGATAATTATGTTTCAGTTTGTAGAAATATGGTATAATACAATTATGGGGTGTTCGTTCGCGTTTGGTCTCCATAGAATGGAAATATGTCACAAAGTTTAACAATTTTTTTTAAATATAGATCCACAGAATATTGTGATAAGTGTTTCAGTGTGAACAGATAGGGTATAATAGATTATGGGGTTTATCTATTTTATTTTTACTTTCATCATATTCTTCTTTGGTTTTGATACCCCCAAATTCGAAGCTGTTTCTTTACAAACCTTCTTTTTCATAACCTATCATACTTTGATAAATCAGAGTCCATTTTTTCTGTAGGCTGGATACTTTTGCTATATATAATATAAATAGAATGAAATATGTGCAGACGGGGCTTTTTTGGTCGGTCTACGATTACTTAATTAAAAGAATATGAAAGTTGAGTGCATCGCAATGCAGCCTCCTATCACACATGAAATATCTCTTCATTAGTAGCTTTGATGTTGCTTTTCATGTATGTGCTATATGTATCGTTTTGTAATCGTTTAAGATGAGGATTCATAATTGGTTCATTTGTTATTTTGCGGTCTGTTATTCTCGTCTACATAGTTATTATCGCTTCATCCCGTTTCGGCCAACTTTCTTTTAGTAGCCTTCTTGCAAATGTATCCCAAGTAATTATTGTATTTCATAACTGTTGTTGTATCACAAAGGTTTTGTGGTTTGCGTTGGCTAGGATTGAAACCACTATCAACAGACTCAATGATTCTATACAACGAAAACAATCTATGTTGGGTTTTATGGTTTTTATAAATACAAGTTTGTGTCTTATCTGGATTTTCCTTCCAGGTATGTAACGAATGGTTATATATATATATATATATAATACACATACAGTACTGTTTCGCGTTATCACAGCTCATCAATGCGGCTAGACAGGCAACTACATTAAGACAGAATCGAAACGCGACCGGTTAAGGCTTCTAACCATTACGCTAACCGGCTGTTGGTGTGCGGGTACTGAATTAACGATGTTTTACATCGTCCGATTACCTAAGATAGATTTGTTAACACAAAGAGCATCGCTTAATATACTAATGATAATTCGTGTGTCACTTCCCAAAATGCTGAACTCAAGATGAGGAGCATTATTTTTATATATATTATAAAATATTTTTATTTATATATAAATAATCCCATGAGATGAAGCTTCATAATCATTATTGTGAACTGACATCCTCATCTTCATAGTTGTTGTTTTACCAACAGTTTTCTCAATTACTGGGCGTAGAATTACAAGAATCCGCATTCATATTGCGTTGCAGTTAAACACCTGAAGAATGCCAGGGCATGTTGAAACAAAAAAAAAAAACTATGAAGATAACGATAACAGTCCGCAAAAATATAAATATACCAGAACAAATGTCGTTTCAACCAACAAACGTTAATAGCTGACTGATACGAGGTTCACACAAACGCACCATCGCGGCATCTCTTGGTTAGTTGTTTTGTTTTACGGCATATCAACCCTTTTCACGTTATTTAATGCCGAATCTAGTGATATTGAAGAACTATTTTTTAATAGAGTATATTTTTTAAGTCGGTTTCTAAATAACCCACAGTTCGCGTCAAAGTGGACCTGGGGGCAATGACAAAGGGTGGATCCAGTCTCTCCAAAAACCGCAAGCTAGGGCCTCAGTATCGGATATAGTTTAAGGTCACGTCCTGGACCCCGGCATCTCTTGGTTATAGCTCGGGGCGACCAAGAAAAAAATCAATTAAATAAAAATCCGTAGTTCATACGTGCAGTCATTATTCTTTGTAACGTTGCTGCTCAAAAGTTTGCGACTGTTGGTCTTCCAGTTGCCAGTTCCATTGTGCTGATTCAGGAAGAATATAAAGCATGGAAACACAAGAGACATTTTGGCAGTCTTAGAGGCTTTCTTGAGATAGGATAGTATTTGAGAAAAAGAGAGACATATGAAGTCTTTATGAACAAAATGTTTTAATAACTAATTTTTAATTCGGTCGGCGAAGAGAGCCTTCATGAGTTGCATATAAATATCTACATTGTGTGTACTTCGGTATCGCCTGCTTTCTCACAACGAACGGCCCTGAAAAGCTGTAATAATCCGCAGCATGCAATCTTTTCTCATGTTATCTCTTACCTATGGGGTTTAGTTGAGGGAAATAACGTAAAAACCAGCGCATACATCACGCCAAGTGCACTGAGTTCAGCAGTGCTTGCTGTCAGACAGTCATACTAGTTCCTGTAATAATTATATACCAATACATGTTAACATATATAAAAGTAGTTCAAAGTTTAACGAGCTGTTCTACAACAGCCGAAGACAATAAAGTACACCAATTGATTCGAAAAGTTAATTTATGAATAGCACCTAATATTATACGCATGCGAATATCATTCAGTGCGTATCAATCAGAGAAATCAGAGAGATATTGAGCGAGCGATGTCAGATAAAAAGAGTGGTAAAATACTAAAGAATGATGTGGGTTTTTGGGGTAATCGTATTACGTTAACCTAAATGAGATTATGTTTTTTTTTTTTGTGATTCGATTCTCTAATGAAGCTTGGGTTTATTTCACATAGTAGAGTGGAGTAGTTCGAATAATACAAATAATGCGAAAAATGAGACCCAATAAAAAAGCAGTAATACGAATATTCTAAATAATACGAATTAGTTATCCTCACGTAAAAAATTAAAATTACACTCAAGTAATTAAGATAATCCAAAAGAAACGAATTAGGAATCCACATGTCAAAAATTAAAATGGCGCTCAAGAAGACGACGGTAATGCAAATAATCAAAATGATACTAATTAGCATTACTTATGACAAAAATTAAAACGAATCTAAAAAACCCGAACAGTATTCCGATTAATCTAAAAAAGAACACGAATTAGCATTCCTGTTTCGGAGGTTGACCCACAGGAAAATGAAATAAAAAATATACCAAGTGGTCGAGGAGAGAATCAAGTGGTGTACCAGGTAAGATGAACTCGTAAATACGAGGACGAGAAAGCGCTCGCTTGCGACGTGTGGAAAGGCGAGGCTGCAAAAATCTTTTAAAGGCACATGTGTGTGTGTGTGTGAAAGACTAACATTATAACGGGATGCGTGTTTTTGGAAGCAGTGCAATTAAACTAATCTAATTTTCACTTTAAAAATGCAATGTCAGAATTTTATTTTTTTTTCTGGTGTTTGATTTTTCTTGCGACCTTTCAAGGAATCCACAGCTCAAAAATGAAAACAGTACTTAAGATAAAAAAATAATAGTCAAAACAATCGAAATATTGAGAATTATAAAACACTAACAAAACAGAACATTAATCCGAATAACAAAAAATAATTATATTCATGAAAAATTGCAATCTTTATGAAATAATTAAAATTTAAAAAAAAAACTTGCAAATGTAAACAATAGTCCGAATAAATGAAATAATACAAATTAAAAATATTTATGTAAAAAAAAAAAAAAATAAGCACACAAACATTGAACAATAATCCAAATAAACGGAATAATACGATCTTTCTCAGCAAAAAGATAAAAAATAATAGCCAGACTGAAAACATTAGTCCACATGATGTAAAAATTGACTGTATTTTACAAGAGACAACTTGGTAATACAATCAATCGAAACACAGCTAAAAAGAAGGACTTTATATATCATAATTTGTCTAGTTTTATAGACATCTAAAATAGTGTTGGTCAATTATTGATCAAATGCTATTTCAAATGAAGAAACAGTGGCCAACTTAAATGATTGAACAACAGGCAATTCCTATTGTCGGTGTGTGATGACAGACATAAAAAGAGAACATGAAAGTCGTGCTGTATTGCAATATTGTCGCCGATCACGCGACAACTATGTCTTGATTACCAGCTTTACCGATGCCTTTCGTCTATACAACCTGTTGTGAGGAGGTTGTTTTTTCTTATACGTTTTAAACACACTACGGAAATTTTCCTACATTAACACTAGGAAATGTTAGGAGCTCCGTAAGGCCCATTAGGAATTCTATTTGTAAATAGAAGATTAAACAAGCATTCGTCAGTTGTTACTTATTGTTGCAAAAGACACAAACGGAACCACACGCACGCACACACATTACTTCCACAAAAGTTAAAAATTCCAATGCAATTTCCCAATTTCCATAAAAATGTTCAATGCCAATTCCCAATTTTTATAAAAATTTCCAATACCAATTTCCAATTTCAATAAAAATTTCCAAGGCCAATTCCCAATTTCCATAAAAATTTCCAATACCAATTTCCAATACCAATTTCCAATTTCAATAAAAATTTCCAATGCCAATTCTCAATTTTTATAAAAAAAATTCCAATGCCAATTCCCAATTTTTATAAAGAATTTTCAATGTCAATTCCCAATTTTTATAAAAAATTCCAATGCCAATTCCCAATTTCCATAAAAATTTCCAATGCCAATTTCCAATCTTTATAAAAATTTCCAATGCCAATTCCCAATTTTCATAAATATTTTCAATGTTTCCATTAAAGTTGAACATTTCCTATGCAATGCTATTTAATATACAGATTAAAATTGGATGCATACAAGAAGGCTATATTTTTCTTTTTGTCTATTTTTTTTGTCTATTTTTTAAAAAACACAATAAGACTTTTATCGCAATTGTGATTGAAATAAGAATACTAAACATTAATGGAATGGGATTTATATGTTTTCTATGTTTCTCTGTATTTAGTTAGTCTGATGCATGGAATTTATTTACTATTTAAGGAAAGCTATATATATATATATATATATATCCGCCCCTTAAAGAAACTCCTTTGTAATAGTTGAGTATTTTAAGGGCAATTTAACTCTTATGCATAGATCATCCTATAATGAGTAGGTCACTCTGAAGTACGTAAAAAAACATTTTAAAATAAAATGTTTAATTTCAGCGTTATTTCAAGCGATTAACGCTAGCCGAATTGATACAGTCTTTGCAAATTAAGCCAGAGATGGTTTGTTTCGCGGGAAGGAATCTATCGACTGGTTTTAATCACGACACCCTTCACTGAAGATTCCCGAAATAATGAAACACTAGTATCTGTAGGTAGTTTATTATATATATAAATATATATATATATATATAAAATGATTAACCTGAAAAAGTAAAATTTCAAATCAGAGAAGCCTGTCCGAAAAGAAATATTTTACTGGTATAAGACTAACTAATTAAGGGGGATATGTAAGGTTTACATCGGATAACGCCGGGTAACCTTGCCTATTATTATTTTTTTTTTAGACAAAAACAATTATATTTCCGAAAATGTGCATTTATAGTCAGGAATTTAATCAAGAACAAAATAAATGAAGTCGATGTTGGAATTTGGGAATAGATTTGGTATTTTGTTAGAAGAAAACAAATTAATGCTTACGTGAGAAATGACCTTTTTGTGTTGTCAAACACGTGGTTTAGGTTTGCCTGTGTAATAGATGTTTAGCAGAGACCAACTAATGAGTTACCAAGAAATGGCATACCTACGTACGACACTGTTATAAGCAGACTGGCTTACGAGGAAAATGTAGAAAGAGACTCAGCGAGCCAAACTCCTATAAGCGTATCCACCATACGAATAAAACCCATGTACAATAGAACTCGGTGTTATAGCGTTTATTTAGGAGTTTGGGCCAATAAGGATGTAGGTGATTGTTTGGAAACAAAAGGACATTTTTATCGTTTAATTGTGTCTGTTACCAATATCTGATATTTCAGCTTGACGATGGGTGTTCTTGAAATTCACTTATTAATTTTGAGTGCAAACGAACAAATGATTCGTGACGATTTTAACTGACACTTCTTTTATCGTAAATTGAACTCATTGACTAGAAAATATAAAATAAAATTGTAAGGTACCCTTGGGCTTGAACATGAGATCATTCGATATTTAGTCGGATTCTCTACCACTGAACTAAATCTGTAGACGTTTATAATCCTGTTTTTTTTTTTCTAAGAAGACTGATTGTTTTTTTTTAGATTTTATTGTTTTCTCGTTGGTCCATATGACGTAAAACATTCTCTTTTTTATCTATGAGAACGACTACTTTGGAGATCGAATTTTTTCACTTTTACGATATTTTCTTAATTTTCGTAAACTCTATATCTAATAACATTGGCAGACAGATAAATTGTGTAATTTGAAACATATAGCCACAGTGTTCCTGAACCTGTGGGGAAGGATGTTACAACGCACAGTTATTTTTTTATATAATAGAATGAATACGTTGCGATAGCGATTTAGTCTGAGAAAGGTCTACTTTCAATCGCCTTGTTATATGACGGAGCATAACTGACTGAGAAGTAAAAAAAAAAACAACACACAAAAACACATATCCCTGAAGGACATAGAAGTTGAAATACGACAATGTCCACAGGCGATGAATATTTACTTGTTTACGTAATTTATAAACTATTTCATCCAAATCAATTAAGGATGCAACACGTTTTCAGGCATGAAATGAAGGAATTAATCTCTAACCAAAATGCTTAAAATGTCCGTCATAGTAAAAGTAATTTATAAGACAGAACATATATATGACCTATGTATCTATCAAAGTTTGAATGTGCGTGCCGGAACAATTCTCAACCTATATACTCAACGAATTCTTAATCTGCAGACTTAAAATTTAGTATATAGGATAATCCAACACGTTGAAAACTTTATAATCGTTTAAAAAGGGCGGCGAAGAATGTAGAAAATTAATTAATGTAGAAAATTGATACGTGAGGGTTATCGAATTTCTGTTTAACTGTTTAACGACTGCACATGCGCTGTCGAGAAAATGGCAGCTTATTTATTTTAAGAAAAAGCATTTTAAAAATATTTTGAAAATGGCCTGTCAAGCTAGTTATCGTACTTAATCCAGTTTTTGGTTAGTGTTTTAATCTCAAATAGAGTATATATAAATTTTTAATAACGAGAAGTGAACTGTTTAAAAACATAATACTAGAATACACATTCATCAGTTTCTGTATGAATGAAAATATAATTTTAATTATAATAGGATTTTACAATCGGTACGTAATAAAAAAGTATATATACTAGCATGGGTACCCGGAGTTGCATGGGTTGAGATGAAGTCACGTTTGACACAATCCAACTATACATCTTCATCATGGGTAACGTGATTACCCCCACAACAATTTCAAAAATAAAAGAACAGATAAAACATGTAAATGTAATCGCCCCCAAAAAGAAGAATCTGATACCCTCTCCACCCGATATTTCGGCAGAAGAGATGACTTTCCTAAGAAATCTCACGATTTTGTGAACCTGAAAAAATAACGTTTATAAACATTAGTGCGTGCGTTTATTTTGTTGGTAAATGTGTAGTTTAGCGGCGTAAATTATTTGGCAGACAAAAAATGTAAAAACTATTTATTTTTATATAAAAAAAACATTGTAAGACCCAAAGGCTGAAATAAAACCATTAAAAAATTCATTTTTATTATTTTTTTATCATTTATATTTATTATTCGAGGCCGCTATATTGCTTTTTAAATTTGTCTTTATAAGGTTTAGTAGATTGCCCTTTTTAAGCTCTTTCATGAACTGTTTTTGGCTGCCATATTTATTTGTAATGAAAGAGCGTAAAAAAATGCAAAAATTTAATTTAAAAAAATACAATCTCCCAAACCTAAAAAAAAAGGCCAGATGTTAAACATATTAGGCTTGCGCATTAAGTCTTATAAAAAATGATAAATAAAACAAAACTGATTTTTGTTTTATTTCAGGATTTGGGTCTAATAATGTTTTATATAAAAATAAATAGTTTTATCATTATTTGTTGTCTGTCAAATAATTTACGCTGTTAAACTACACATTTACCTTTATTTTTTGTAAGGGCACATTTTTACTGGCTTTTTTTGTAAATAAAGGAATTTTTTGATTTGCTTTTATTTGTTGTTTTATGTTTCTAATGTTATCCCCCCTCCCCGACAAAAAATTACTTTGCCATATTTTTGGGTTTGTTTTATTAAATTGTTAGGTGAAAGTAGAGAACGGTCTCATAAAAAATAATTAAATTTATCGTTATTTTGTTTCCAATGTAATTCCCCCCACCACCACCACTAGAAAAAAAAACAAATTGTATTTGTCAGATATAGTTCTCACCCCAAATAGCAAAACTTGAAAAATTGCTAGAGGTTACATATCTCGTTGAACACTTGGTGGCCAAAAAGTGGGTGCTCATTTTACGTTAAATTCATATAGAAATGTGATCCCCTACTCTAACGTATTATTTTATTATTTTTTTCGAAATTTCTTCTCGCAGAATAAATATAAAAGCTGTTTAAATGGAATAGGCTTAAAAATAGATTTTTATTTTTTTAGGGGTTAACCGCCGCTGGGTCACGTCGTATAAACATATTTTTTCATTAGAAAATTAAGTTTGTAATCGATTAAATTAACGCTAAAAAAAGAAAATAAATGTATATAGTGGAATTTAGAGGGGGGCAGTAAACATTCATTTTTCTAGGCATAAAACGACGCTCCGTTTTAGGAATAAAATAATACTAAAAAATGAAGTTTTTTTCGTAAGTGTTGTTTTTTTATATTAAAAAAATACCAATAAAACCAAACAATTTTATATCCACATTTTTCCGGCTAAAAACTAAATAAAATACCAAATGACATTTGAACTTTTTTTTTTGTGGATAGCATCTAGAGGCAAATAACTCTAAAAAAGTTTTAAAATAAAGGTCGCTCTGTTGAAAATATTAATTCCAAAATAAATTAAATTACATATATTATCAATATAATTGTTGTTTAAAATTTATTAAATAACACTTTTAAAGTCATACGTAAAATAATTCTCTCGCTAGAAAAGACATTAACTAAGATACCGCTATTTAGTAAAATCGATATTTCTTAAAATATGAAAACAGGATGATCTCTTAATTGTATATATTTGCAAGTATAATACGATATATATATATAGAAATAACTGAAACATTAAAATAAGACACATTTTGTATATATTAATCAAATTGTGACCAAACAAACAGATAGGAATACGTATATATATATATATATAAACTAGGGAAATCACTTAGGATAGATAAATACTCACTTCCCCAAACCTTGAAAGATTTGGGTTTTTTTAAAATAATTTTTAAACGTATTTCGAAATTTTTAAACGTGATTCGATATAATTAAAAATATATTTTTAAAAACTTTAAACGTATTTTTGGAAATTTTTAAATGTTCGATATAATTAAACGAATTTTTAAGTTTTTAACCGATACCAATACAGATTTTGAAGTTTTTATACATAAGGAAAGAGATTTTAAAATTAAATGGGGTTCAAATTAAAATCGATTCATATAAAAAAAACATTTTTTCGAAATTAGATCTTAAATTTAAATAATTCAAAGTTGAAAATTAGGTATTACATTACCCGATATCTATATCTATATCTATATATATATATATATATATATATATATATATATATATATATATGGATAGATAGATAGATAGATAGATAGATTAAAAAAAAAAAGGGGGGGATTAAACAAAACGAGATTTGAACGTGGATTCGCGAGGTATATATACTTCACACTTCACGTTATAAGATAGACGAATATTGGCTGAAGAGAGCTTGATAAGGATACCTTAAACGGGCCTTATTATCGGCTTGAAACCGACGGTACCAATGACCTGTCTCAACTAACAACTTTCTGTACACAAAATATATATATATATATATATATATATATATATATATATATATATATATATATATATTAGTTTCGTGCATAGTTTTCACTTGATTTAATGCGGGAGTTGGTGTTGCTCCCATTAGATCCCCAGCTTCACTCTAACTTTTTGAAAGATTCGAGGCAATTACATAAAGCAGGTCCTCTAAGTAGCGTCATTTGTATATAACGGTTTATATACGTTTTGTTTAACTTGAGATCGTTGGATACGGAGGCGCGTATCAACTATAAATCCCAGGAGGATCGCGTTTAAAGAATAAAGCTAGACGATCGCAAGCATTCATCAATAAGCAAATTTCGCAAACGTTATTCGAGATCAATAGAAAAAGTATGAAAAGCTTAAGCCATCGTGAGATTAGTCTTAAATATGCCATGACACTGTATTCGCCAATCGGTTCGAAGCACAGTTCATATAAGCATAGTAAAACTGTTCCGAGTTCCTTCTGCAAAACAAATAAAGATAAACACAAAAAATAAATACAGAATAACGCAACGGCACAATTGATTATTGGCAAGGGTGAAAATCTCCCTCTGTCAAATATCGCCCCTAAGTAGCTGTGTATTGCCGTGAGCAGTAAAGCAGAATTTATGTCCAGAATAAACATTTTGCAAGTGAAAGTGGTTCCCACTGTGATCCGATTTCATACAGCCTGTTGCTTTCGTTTTAGACGATAAAAATGCCTCTACATTAAGAGGGGTTTTCTTTTCTTTTCCATCTTTTGGTGCAGTTTTATTTACTAGAAAGTCTTTTTTTATTATTCACAGGGATATTTATGAATTAATCAATGATATATTTCTGTGAGAGTAGATATGGGTCTACTTATATAAACGACACATTTTCTTTGTATTTGTGAGTTTCTTTACTATGGATTCAAATATAAAATTAAACAGAAAGGCACTTAATGTGGCTGACTGTTTTCCTTACAAGGTAGCCTATTGGAATAGTTCCGATAAGTATGGAAAATTTATAAACGAAAAAAAGTTATCATTTATCAGAAGGATTAGTTCGATTAGATAAAAAAAAAATAACACGAATTCATTCGAGTTTTATCAACACACATAAAACCACAACTGGTAAAAATCAACATTGTGTTCTTTGATAGAACAAGAGGCGAAGTCGAAATGAATGTTTAGGCTTAGCACACAATTCAATCATGTTTTACTTTTGCACTTTAAACTTAAATTGAAGTCATCCAAAAAGTCCATGTAATCAACAGTAGGTTCTATACAGTGAATTGTAAGGTACGCTGTATTCATTAATAAATCACTGCAGGGAGGCATGTGACATTCTTCCCGATGCACCTAGGTGTGCTCCAGATTGCAGAAGAAAACTGATTTCCTCAACGAATGGGCGAGGGCGAGTACACTTATTTCGATTACAATAAAACATATTAGACGTGTGGATTATTTGTGGAGCCTCATTCAATCTGAGTCAGCTTCGAGTCTCCTTACAAGATTATAACACAGTCCATTAACTGGCAGGACACGTGTGCCGGCGTTACCCGGGGAATGTATATAATTTTGCCTAAAGTAAAATACAGATCAGTGGTGGAACTGATAAAACGTTGAGTGGCAATCATATAATATATATATATATATATATATATATATGAGTGACAATCATTACAATATATATTGAGTGACAATCATATATATATATATATATATATATATATATATATAGTAGAAATGGTAATTAATAAAAACCTGAAGAAAGTGGTCAATAGTGTTGTAGAGCAAATATGCGTTTTATATTTCATTACCGTTTTTTTTCTGTTTAGTTACATTGTTGTTTCATGTTTATAACGAACTTTTCTGTAAAGTCTGAGGAGGCTACATAACGGCCAAAAAACGGTCGCGTAGCTGAAACACTAATGTAACTAAACAGAAAAAAACCGTAATAAAAAATAAAACGTATATATTTTTTTATTGGTATATCTATAATATAAAGCTGAATGTCTGTGTGCGTGTGTGTTTGATCACGAATAGGCTTCTATATGGTTGACTATTTAAAAAAAAAACTGATTACATATAATGATAAAAAGTGTATCAAGACACAGGAGTGGGTATGTTTGATCTGGCAGAACGTTGGTTCATTAAAATTACATGAGTACATAGAATACTTTGATAAGTATGTTTTCACTTAAATAGGGATGGTATAATAAAATGGAAATAGGCACACACTTTAATAAAGACTTTTCATACCTATCTGCGTAAGTATTCTTTGATAATTATGTTTCAGTTTGAAGAAATATGGTATAATAAAATTATGGGATCTTCGTTTGGGCCTGACCTCCATAGAATGGAAATATGTCACAAAGTTTAACAAGGGTTTTTAATATAGATCCACAGAATATTGTGATAAATGTTTCAGTGTGAACAAGTATGGTATAATAAATTATGGCGTTCATCTATTTTATTTTCACTTTCATCATATTTTGTTTTGGTTTTGATACCCTCCTAATTCGAAGCTATCTCTTTACAACCGTTCCTTTTCATAACCTACTTTATCATATCATACTTTAATGAATAAGAGCCCATTTTCTGTAGGCTTTTTTTGAACCCACTCAACGACGGCTACTTTTGCTAATATATATATATATATATATATATATATATATATATATATATATATATATATATAATCCTGTATTTTCAAAACTAACCTATCTGATTCCATTGTAAAAAGTCGGCATTAATTATTATTTAAATTCTAAAGACTTACAATGCAAATATCAGTCGTTTGTATCAGCTACACATTGTCACAGTCAGTTTATAGCTAACATAGTGGTAAATATGGGCTGATGAGAAAATAATATTAACCACAATGTATTAAAAAAAGAAAGATATTAAAAAATATTTTTTTTTAATATTTATAGTTTAAGAAATGAATAAGGAATTTAATCATGCGTATATGGTGTTAATCTTTAAGCAACTCTAGTAAAATCTTTTCTTACTATTTGGGTTCTTGCGGTGAATATTTTTTTACTGATTAGTTTGGAGACCATGGGATTAGACTTCTTTCTCTATTTTTGCTATTTTTCATTTAGTGATTCTAAAATATTATTTCAGTTTTACTTACGATTAGCTCCTTTCATCAAGTGTCTTCGTGTGTGTTTTCAGCGACTTTACTGAAGAACAGTTTTAGAGACTCGGCATCTTTATAAAACCGAAAGGCATTGCAAGCAGACGGGGCGAAACATTTTAAAAGACCAGAAATCAAGCATTGTTTTTCAAATTCTGTCAGTATTATTTCGCTACTGTTTGAACTTGCCTTTTCTCCAGAAGTTTTAATCTGCATTTTAACATTTCTTTTTCAAATGATTAGCATATATCTCTTTTTTATAACATTAACAATTACATTAAAATGTATAATATAACAAGACTGGGTGTCGAGGTTTGTGTAAGTAGGTTGCTTCAGCAGGCAAAGCCCTTAAAATGAATTAAAACAATTAAAAATAAAAGTGAGTACCCGTACGAGTGCAAAAAATAGGAGGATTATGCAGTCTCGAAACTGGAACAAGCAAAAGTAAACCAATGTGAAAATTATCAAACGATCTTATAGATGCGCCCAGCGCAGTTGTGACGTCCCGCGAGTTCGAAATAACATTATTTATCTTACGTCGTTCACGCGGGCCATGTATGACTTGTGAAAAATATCAACGAACAAAATTAACCCTCCTTGTAAAAAAACGGCTCAGTTGCCGGTGAAAGAAGAAATCTTCTCGGACAATTTTTGGATAATATTCGACCGAGTAACTCAGTATTCAAGCGATATCAATTTTCTCAGTATAAGTCGCGTGTGTCGAAAGATTTAACGGGACATAAAAACATACATGCACATAAACAAACGTTTGCGATTTATATGATTGATAATAAAATATTTGTGTGTACCTATAAAGTTTTAATGTAATTAATTTTATTTTAAAGTGTAACTTTTATTTTGCGGAATATGAATATACACATCGGAGTGATTTTAACGCAGCTCAAAAATAAATCAAGAATTCTTAATACTTCAATATTTATAGCCGCTTTCATCAATAAGAGGTAACGATTAATCAATGTTCAAAATAAGATCACTCGTCGTATTATCGTATTTAGATTATAATATTTAAGAGGATCTATCTGTTGAATAAGCTATAACGTGTGTAGCAGAAATTTCCGAGAATGAATTGTCAGAATTTTCGCAACACACGTGATTAATATTGCAGCATGCGCAGGAAAAAAACTTCATCTTGTATTCTTTCATTGAATAAAATTAATTTAAAATAGAAATCGTTCACATAAATATTATTGTTCGGCATAAACACATTGACACACCGATTTCACGTTAGATAACAGAAGTTTTTTTGTTTTTTTTACATGGAGGTCACCACTTATCAAGGCCCGGAAGTTACTCAGCGATAAGGGTTATAGCGTGTACAGTTAGTATTAGAGATTTGATAAATTATCTTACTTAAGTGGCGATTCATTAGGAATTTGTTTATGTTGGACTTGAAGTTGTACTCAGGTGGAGAAACAAGCAAACGGAAGAATGTTCCACGGGCGTGCAGTTATGAGAAAGAAGCTTTGTTCATGGACTCTACGTTTTGATTTAGGAACAGATAAAGAGTGGAGAAATTTACTGACAGTGGTTTCAATTAGACGAGTGTTTTTCGTGAATTATTGGTGAGGGGGACCAGGGGTTGGAGCTCAGACGAGCACCTGCGATAGAAATAACGATAAAACAAGGACAGGCTCGCAATGCCTTTCTGTGGGACAGAGGTTGCAGGGAAGAGAAAAGGGATCCCCCCCACTAGGCCACAGATTCTATCTTGTACTCTGTAAAAGCAGGATAGGCTATTTTAGAAGCTCCAGCCTAGATGTGGCAGCAGTACTCCATCCTCGGACGTACTTTTTTTTTTTTTTTTTTTTTTTTTTACACAGAGATCACCACTTATCAAGGTCCGGAAGCCACTCAGGGATAAGGGTTATTGCAAGTACATTACGTTAGTGAGGAGATTTGATGAAGTGTTTACTTAAGGGGGCGGTTCATTAGGAATTTGTTAACATTAGACTTGAATACATCCAAGTTGTAGTCCGGAGGGAAGCAGGCAGACGGAACAGAGTTCCACAGGCGTGCAGTTCTTAGAAAGAAGCTTTGTTCATGAAATCCGCGTTTTGATTTAGGCACAGATATAGAGTGGGGGAAATTTTTCACAGTGGATTCAGCTAGACGGGTGTTTTTCGTGAAAGATTGGCGAGGGGGGACCAGGGATTGGAGTTCAGACGAGCACCTGCCATGAAAATAACGATAAAACAAGGATAGGCTTGCAACGTCTCTTCTGTGGGAGAGGGGTTGCAGGGTAGAGAAAAGGGCATCCCCCACTAAACCACGAAGTCTATTTTGTACTCTGTCAAGGCAGGATAGGCTATTTTTGGCAGCTCCTGCCCAGATATGGCAACAGTATTGGCCTTCATACAAATAGAGAATTTCATCAGTAGTGAGATATCTTCTGGAGTGATAGAAGGATGGCGCCATTATGATACGTTCAGCTTAGTTAGTACCAAAACAGTTGACTCTCTGGGAGTTCCAGGTGTTGTGTATGCTCCCTGCTCTCGACATTTTTAAACCCACTCTATATCTCTCCTTGCCCCAGAATCCGAACCGTGTCATTGCAGGTGAATTCAGTCTCACTCACCGCCCCGATAAAAGTCCGAAACTGGGTACATGTCTTTTCAGGCGGAAGCTCGGCGAATACTCAGTGGATGGCGGCGATCAGGCTGGTGTTGCTTTTGTGGGAGGTCATGTTGGTGATGATCTTGACGTATGACTAAACGAAGTAGTCAGGCGACTTAAGGTCGAGAGAGGAGGGGGCAGTGAGAAAAGGGTAAAATGTCGTAGAACCCCTTCTGTATCCAAGCCTGGGCTTCTTAAAACTTGTGATCCGGCACCGAGTCCTGCAGCAACACATAGTCTGCCAGGGGAAACTTGATTGCATCAGGGGATCACGGCAGTCTTCTACCCATCCCGGTACACTTCGGGGTTGACTTTCAAAGCGAAGCTCTAAGGTTGCGTTAAGTGGCTTTCACTTGAAACCACACCGAAGACCATAATCTTGGCCCGTAATTTTGAACACGAGCGAATTCAGCGATGGAATTAGAGGGTGCTAGCAATGGTCCTGTTGTCATAACTTTTATTGGTAAAACGAATGAGTTTTACTGCGGCGCATTTCTGATCTCGCTCGGTGAACATTGTGTTACTTTCAGGCAGGAGGTTCTTATCGCTCTTATGATTTGTACACAAGTGGTCAACTTATAGATTGTCTGTGACAATAAAAAAGAAACCGGTTTGAATTAAAGAGAAATAGAATCACGACCTTTTCTCCGGCGAAAATTTTATCATTTTACTCTGTGTTTCATGTAAATCTATTTCGTTCACTTTTGTATATAGCAGTCGATAATATAGGTGATTTTTTTTTGTTTTAGAGCTAATAAATACTCGATATTCAATGTGTTTTTAAAAAGAGGAATACAAGTTCCACGCTGAATTGATCAAATAGTTGTTTTATCAGTCCCACATTATAATGTATATTTCGCATTATATCAATTATTGCTGAAGGCGTAATTACCTGCGTTGCCTACGAATCAACCCGTCCATATACAATAAATGCCGGAAGACAATGAATGCCTTAATGCGAACGTCTAGATCTGGAGAATAAATGGAACTTGTTTATCTAGCCAATGAAACACCTCACACATTGTGTGTCTTTGTTATTATATTTCTGCTCTACGTCCGTATTGTTTCCTTTGTAACCAGTTAAGCAGTGTTATAACATTCATGGGTCGTCTAAAGCGAAGAAAAATGAAGAGCGTATCTATATATCTATAAAAAGTGAAAGATTCTGTGTCTGTGTGTGTGTACATTTCCCTACGCTGTAACTCTGTCAATGTTTAGTCTACAGACTCGAATTTGATATACAGGGTACTGAGATATGGGAAGATCGACGTGATCGGTTTTCGGACAGAAATTCGACGATTAAGGGGTCAAAGTTCAACGATTTGACCTTTGAGAACTCTACCTAACTCCTCCGACGATTTTGGGTCTAAACACTTGGAATTTTAGATATAGGTTCCTTGGGCATGGATCTAACTTAACTTTATTCGAGCCCAAAACAATACATTTTAATGGGTCATAACAGGGCTCAAAGTTAAGAAAATTGACCTTTTTTTTCTCAGCATACACCTCAAAACAAACGGGCAACGCGAGGCTGAAATGCATAGACAATCTCCCCCCTTCGTTACTTCCTACAGTCTTCTCATAAGTTTAAAGTACTTGCATGTATATAGTGATCTTTGCAATGACTTATTGATTCAAGTAGACTGCAATTTTTTTCAAAAATATAACACGTTAATTAGTATGCCACCGCATGGAATAATAACATTTCTTTTATTTACTTTTACATACCATTCTCCTCACTATAATCTATCGTATGGAATTCTTCAATTTGCATCTACCCCGAGACGAAAGTTCGCAGAGCGGCGTGAAGCGGGTTTAATGATTCCATTTTTTTATATACTGTTATTTTATGGAATTATAGCAAGTAAAACATAGCTGCTTAAGGGGTAAATTTTCAAAAATATTGAAATTGCAGGAATAATTCCACATAAAGTGCTATTATTCGCATGAGAAAATACACGGTTATACGTTAAAACAAGTTAATTTGTAACTAATCTTTATCTCTGTGATGCTAGCTCAAACCTAACGACTAAGGGTAGGGGTGCTAAATGTTTTTGGATTCGATGTAAGCTTTTGGCACCTCAGTAATATTTTTTTTTAATTTTTTACTTATGAAGTCAGTTAAATGTTTATTGGGTACAATATAATAATCAAGAGAATGTTTGACTGTTTATGATAAATACAGAATTTGTATAAATTAATATATCATATTTAAACGTATTTTACGACCGGTCAAACCCGGGCCTAAACCTGAACATAGATCCCATGATCAAAGCTTCTTTCTTAGAACTGCACGCCTGTGGAATTGTCTTCCGTTTTCCTGCTTTCTAGCTGTCTATAATAATGTTGACTTCAAGTCCAACGTGAACAAGTTTCTGATGAGCCGTTCCATTTAAGTTAACAAATTTGTCCGAACTTTCATTACTATCCATTCCATTATTATATTGTCCTTTTGACTACTCTACACTCTTTAACCCTTATCCTTGACTGGCCTATCGGCCTAGATAAGTGGTGACGCCTATGTAAAAAAAAGAATTACATTCTTGCATTTCAGAATCAGATTTAGAGGAGCTTTCTTATACAAACTATATTTTGTATCAGCTGTGGATACGTACAAGATATCGTACCATGCTAACATATACACACACTTCGATCGTTTAAGCAAATTGATTTTTTTCTTTCCGGATAAGATAAATAAATTGAGATAAGATTTTCAAAATATAGATGTGTTATCTATATTTATGAATAAATGCAAATATATTCGCATTGTAATTAGGAAACTGTCTCTGTTATTATTAAAATGTTCTGTTTTATAATATTTTAACAGATCGATAGCAAATCTGCGAAACCTCATAGCAATAATAGTAGAATTAAATTATATTGTACCACTTTTCGACAATACAATTCTTGAGTTGGGAGGTACATGGAGACTGTTGGGCCAATGAACAGACAGATGTATCGGTGTTTACTTAAATGAAAAGCGTCTGATTAATATTTAATAAAAGGTTAATGTAGAGTAAACGAAACTTTGTTTAGTGTTTACGCGGTGTGTCTCGAAGATAAATATATTTTTTATTCAGTGCGAACGGATCAGAGGGGATTACAAACTGCATTGTTCTGATCACTGAATTTTATGTATTTTTAACCTGAAAGTTTGGTCTCCCTGTTGCAAATATTCACGGCGTTAAATTTTCACAAAGTATCTCCTGTAATGGATGTACGTCAGAAGCAGATATGCGTTACTGAATTCCTGGTAAAAGTTTATTGAGAATGGCGGCGACTATGTACTAGAATAAATTCTAGGATAAAAATAGTTGCTTGTTTTATGGTACCGCTTCCGTCTTAGTAGATCTTCAACTTATAAGTTAAAAAATTGTAAGCTGTACTTGGGGAACAACACTTGTATGACCATGCGCGCTTTAGACGCCGATTGACATCTATCGGTCATCGGTTGGCAAAAAAAATGCATTGATAATCATGATAAGTTCAGCATATTATAATAGTTGCACCAGGAAGAGTTGCTATACTAACTCTAGAAATCAGTAACTTTAATAACTGTAATTTTTCATAGTAATATTTCCTGTTATTTTACAGTATGTATCGTTAATAGTGCTGTATACTGAGGAGTTCCGTGTGACATGTAAGCGTGTAGAGCGATTGTACATAAGACATCGGTGTATAATTGAGAGAACCAAATCGTGTATATACTATATAGTCATCTATGCAATGCTGTGGTGTGTACAAAGAAAGGACATACATTTTTGGTCGGAACCATCGCTGCGTTGTTCCTAACACGCTTCTGAAAACGCAGATTAATTTTATCCCCTCAAATCAAGACTATATCTATATAAGAGCCAGGTACGTCCAAGGATGGAATACTGTTGCCACATCTGGGCAGGAGCTGCTAGAAAGGACTTATCCATCCTTGATAGTCAAAATAAACTTCGTAGCCTCGTAGGAGATGTCCTTTTCTCTTTCCTGCAACCTCTAACTTACAGAAGAGATGTTGCGAGTTTGTCTCTGATGTATCGTAATTTTCATCGCCTAACTTTCACAAGAAACACTCATCTAGCTGAAAACACTATCAATAATTCCCCCCACTCTTTATCTGTGCCTAAACCTAAACGTAGATTCCATGAACAAAGCTTCTTACTTAGAACTGCACGCCTGTAGAATTGTCTTCCGTTTTCCTGCTTTCCGGCTGACTACAATATGGTTGTCTTCAAGTCTAACGTAAATAAGTACTTGATGAGACGTTCCATATAAGTTATAAAATTTACCGAATTTCCATTACTAATGATTACTATATTGTCCAATTTCTACTGTACACTCTTTAACCCTTATACTTGAGTGGCCTCTTGGCCTTGATTATGTGGTGATGCCTGTGTAAAAAACAAAAAAAGACTACCGAATTGTTTTTTACCTTTTTACATTTATTCCTGTTTCAGCATATTTTGCTCTGGGGTTGCGTGCCATTCCCTTTCCAGGTATTACATATTATTGTCTTTTTAGCTGAATATTACCAGAGCTGAACTATTCTCAAGCAGTTGAGAACTCTCCTGTACCGTCTACTCGCTCCATCTCGGTCGGTCCAAACTTCTTTTTATGCCTCTTAATTTGCCTGCATACATTCAAACTCCTGATTGTACAAAAATAAAACTACCAGGTGAGTTATCAGTCACGTTTTCTCTGGCCCACTTTTACTGTTTAAATTTTTAGATTTGAAAATGTTTTTCTTTTATGTCCACTACATTATTTTCTATTAAAATATTTTTGTTTTTATTTTTTTTAAATCCTTCTCGTTATTGTTGATAGAATCTCGACATATTAAATCCTGAAACTTCATTTAAACATATTTCTTCCTGAATGGGGGTTTTCTCTTTACAACAAATGTAATTCAATAAACATGATGATAATAATAATACAGATTGGGATAACAGAAAAAAATGCAACGAATTTCAATAATAAAAACTGCAAAAATATTAAAGAAAACCCTTGAATGTAGAGACTAAGACCACGCATAAACTACACGCAGACTGGACACAGAAACGTCTACAGATACAAAACCGAAAGTAACA
Organism: Euprymna scolopes; assembly: GCF_053919585.1. NCBI lineage: Eukaryota > Metazoa > Mollusca > Cephalopoda > Sepiida > Sepiolidae > Euprymna > Euprymna scolopes. Next base: position 10,937,007 of record NC_136523.1, on the reverse strand, counting down.
TATTTTGAAAACTGAAACTGTACTGTGAGTATCACTATAAATAGGCACAACACCAAATAATGAGGGTCAGGGAGAAGTGGAATACCGAAGAGAGAAAGCACTAGCCAGACCTCCACTAGAAATGAGCAAAGAAGACTGGAACCTTAAGGAGGTATTTAACCACTCAAATTCCAGTAATAGAGAAACAATAGTAAGCGGTTGTTGCGATAAAGCAATTTAATTTGCAAAAGTTGTCGAAATACTTGGAGAATACTGGAAATATGGAAAGACTTGTTGCCACTCAGACTCTAGGGAACACCACTATTTTTTCGCAAAGAACAATCTTTTTGGATAGCGTGTGTGAATATTTCTAGTGACTACATAATAATGATAATAATAATAATAATCAGAAGTCCGTATTGTTGGGTTTTGTATTATTGTATCGAGAGTTTATATAAATCATGGGTGTATAAAAGAGGGTCTCGAATCGTGTATATGTTATATAGTCGTTTATGCAATGTTTCACGCGTGTGTGTACATTTTTAACACGTATAAGAAACAGATATTCACATCTTCAACCATAATTCAACAGACGGGACAAATAGCACAATTGTCTGCTTGTTCAGACAAAGGAAATGCATACCCTTTTGGTCGGAACAATCGCTATATTGTTCCAGGCACACTTCTGAAAATAAAAGTCATTTTCTACCCTTTTTTTTCACTTTTACATTTATTCCTGTTGCGAGTGTGTTAGTGTTGCACGCCTTCCTTTTTCAGGGAGTGCATATTACTTTCTTTCTAACTGAGTGATTCCATAACTAAATGATTCACAACCAACTGAGAACTTATCAGTCCCGTCTACTCAAATCGTTCGTTCAAGACTCCTCTCTTAACTCCCTATTTTGCCTATAAATATTAAAACTGATCCTTAGTGCATACGTCATTCAACTACACACAGACCTAACAGGTGTTTATCAGACACACTTTTTCTGGCCCCAATTTTTTTTATCTTGGTTTGAAAACCTATTTCATTTATATCCACTACATTTTTCTTTTAAAACATGTTTTTTTTTTATTTATTTCACACTCATTCTTGTATTCTTTTTATAATCTAGTCAAGTAAAATTACTAAATTGTTATTGAAACATATTCGTCCTTAAATTGCAGATTTTCTTTAAAAATGTAATAATAATAATAATAATAATAATAATAATAATAATACGAAAGATTCCTAACAAAAACAAAAGAAAATGAGAATAAAATACTTGAGCATGGATGCGAAAAGGACATCCAAACCGAAACACTGAATCCAATAATAAACTACAGCACAAAATTATTGGAAAATACCCAAGCAGATCAAAGAAAAGCTCGACAAAACACAAGAACACAGCAAATACAGACTCTGTAGACAAATAAAGGAAACGATAAACCATATAGTAAACGAATGCAGCAAACCATATAGTAAGCGAATGAACAAAGCAAACGCAGCAACGAACAGGCACTACAAAGTGGGGAGGGCAGTGCACTAGAAATTATGCAAGCAAGTATATCTCGAACACGCAGTCAAATGATACAAACATTATCTGGCAACAGTGCTTGAAAAGGGGGATCAAAATCCTATGGGAGATTGACATAAAAACAGATTAACCATGCCAAACAGGAAGTGCGAATGCTATAATAATTTACAAGAAAGAAAGTCCTGTAACCTCGTAGACTTTGGTGCTCCAGCTGACCACAGGGTTAATACCAAAGAAAGGGAGAAACGAAGCAAAATCATCCAGCTAGTCAAAGAGCTGGTAGGGATATGGATGATTAGGAGAATCAAGATAATACCTATAATAGTAGGAGCACTGGGAACAATTCCGAAAAACTTTGGAAAAATTGAAATCAGCTTGAAAGCTATCACAGATAACAATAACGAAAACAGCGAAAATATTAAGGAAAACTAACGCGGAAACTAATCCACATGGGCCACATACGCTGGCTAGACAAACTGTTGTAAAGGCAAAAGATGAAGAAGCGTTACGTGGATCAAAGAACATTAAAGCTACATATCTACAAGTTCTCTATCGCTTCCCGATACACTCCCATTGCCCCATCACTGCCAGTTTCGAGAAAAAGTGATACCAAATAGCGGGGACAAGTGATACCAAATAGACCAAGGAGAGATCGCTTGGCAGACCTCCGCTGGACAAGTGCGAAGAGAACTGGGACCTTAGGGAGGTGTATTGCCATCTATTCCAGTTGAAACCAATGGCCGCTGCCAGCGAGGAATCAAGGGTCAGCATCTGTTGCAACAATTTATTATGAAATGTTATCAAAAGATGGGTAGTGCACTGGAAAACTGGGGAGACTAGTTGTCACTCAGCTTTCAGAGAACACCACGGCTTCTTTTCAATAAGAGATCTTTGATGACTTATGTGAAAACGCCTTGTGAGCCAATAATAATAATAATAATAATAATAATAATAATAATAATAATCTTCTGGCTCAGAGAATTTGGCAATACTCCCAGTGTGCTAATATGCAGCTTTTCGCAAAGCTAATGGATGAAGTTAGTCACTCCAACTGTACTCTAAATAATGCTATATTGCTTTGTAACTATAAAAGTTAATTATTTCGTGTTTGTTTTTTTCATAGCAAACTATAATGTAATGGGTCACTAAAATATTTCTCTCTGTCTGGCCATTTTTCATTAATCGATTCCGTTTCGGCAACAAATACCGAGACAGTTGAGAGAATGTTATAACTTTATTCATAGAAAATTATTGAACGGGTTATTAAATTTACTTTGTGGAGATTAGATGCTTCGAAACCATCTGCTTTGTTCTTTCAGAATAAGAAAATATGTGAATTAAAAATTAATTAGTCGAAGAATTATGTCTGGTAAATACCACCTGAACATGACGTCAGTTCTTTGTCATCTTCGAAATGCCCGTGCGTACTTCAATTAACTTGAACTAATTTCGTCAAATTCATATTACGTTATTATCAATGTGGTTTAACGGATATATATCATCAGTTCCATATCAACAGAATTTTGGCAAAGGCTTGTCTCTGTTTATTGACGAAAAATGTTGGTCTTTTTCAATTCTATTAATTTCACCCTACGAGCCATTGCATTCTCGTTTGTATAAGGGGTTTATTGCAAATCTGAAATTTTAACGGAGCCACCCTGTAATTTTCTGCTAGCTGGAGAGCTTTTCCTCTTGGGTGCCTGCTCTTTAATCCTATTTTCCTCACCTAAATCAACCACCGCACTTAAAGTATAGATGTAGCACTCTCCTGAGACACAACACGTATTTGGTAACTTTAATGTCCAACCCAGTAGTTGGTTGGGCTTCTCTAACTACAGACACAACTCGTAGCATAACACATATCTTTTCTATATCCCATTCCTTGACATAGACAGTAACGTTCCCGGCCCATCTCTTAGATCGTCAGGACCAACATAACAGCCTCACTTCTTGGCATATTTCTGACTACTGTTCCTAGAGATTGCTGAACAAATACCAATTGCCGTTTCGGGAATGCTATCCATGCTGATATAATGATAGATATCACTTTAAACTCTCGGCCCGAAGTTGAAAAACCACTGTTCCAAACGAAAATATACAATAAGGCTGATTGGGAGACAATCAGTATCACATCAGAGATGGTCCATGGAGAAATATCTTTTATCTTCCTGCTAAACAGGTCGCAAATGAAGCCAATGAGGAGTTCAAAGTGGCAAGACAAAGAAAAACGGTTAAAAGAAAACATACAGTTTATATTTAATGTACCTAATTGTTTTATTTTTGTATCTATTTATATTTGTTTTCATCTTTAGTTTTAATCCTACTATATTTATCAGGTTTAACTTTTTGTAAAGCCGAATGTTCTATATTGTATCAAGAAAAGTTAATTGGAATACTCATTTGAAACGGTTGGATTTTACATTATAAAATATAGTCTTCTTATTTTTAGATTTTTCCTCACTTAAAAGTAGGACCGAAAAATTTATAATTCGTCATTCTAAAAGGACCATTTGCAATTACTCTGGATAATATGTCGAACAGATTTGGAATTTACCTTCAATATGCATTTCTTTAACTAATTTAGAATCTAATAACACCATCCTATTCTTTTCAAGGATTACTGTTCCACTCGGATACACACTCTCATGTGCTTTTTTATGCAACTCTGTTTTTCTCTATGCCCCTTAAATGTTAATATGTTCTATGTATGTGCTTATTAACAATATTATATCAAACCAGAGTTAACATTTTGCTAAGGATTTTCTTCTGAGAAGCTAAGCCAACATCGAAAATCCATGGATGAAGAAAATTACATTTAGTTGTGTTCGTTTGCTTAAATATTAAGTTTCCAAAAATAATATTCATTGAAAAAAAAATTAAATATAATAATAATATAATATATATATATATATATATATATATATATATATATATATATATATATATATATATATATATGAGCAAAGAGCTAATAAAATATGGTAAAAAACACTTTGAAATGAGTTAAAAACATTTAATCTGAAATGCAAGAACATATTTAATCTGCATGCAAAATCCGATCCCGCATTTTGCTAATTCCTACCCTCTGATGAAAAGGAAAGTATTTATTCGAAACTCCGCGGATTACGGACTATTCATTTATCTAGTGTTTCCTTTTCAGATTAAATATGTTTTTAACTCAATTAAAGTGTTTTTTAACATATTTTATTAACTGTTTGCTCATATTATAAGCTCTATTTCCTATTTGGTTTTATCGAGCTTTTACATCTGGCTGAGATAATTTTATAAATGTTAATTCTTTAATATTTATAATATACTTTAATTTTACCATCTTGGATCATTTTGGTACATTTAATTGTAATTTTTATTTTATTATATATATATATATATATATATATATATATATATATATATATATATATATATTAGTGTTGGGACGCTTAATCGGAATTGGGAATAAAAAAAATCGGAACTTTCAGCAGTATCAGTGTCAGTAAAGCAAAAATTTATTCGTATATTCCGATGTCCAAACCCATTTTTATTCGTTTTATTTATTTCTCTTTGGCAAAAACTTAATTTTTCCATGGCTTGTATTCATGATAAAATCATAACTATTCATTTAATTAAAGCTATAAGCAAAACTAAATCGTATAGATCATCTATATTAGAGTATTTCTACATGTAGGAAATTATATCTACATATTTCATGCTTTTTCGTTGTTGCAGCAAGTCTTCCACGAAAAAACAACAACAATATATATATATATATATATATATATATATATATATATATATTAAAAGAATCGAAATCAAAATCGGTTATTGTATGGGAACTGAGAAGAATATTGAGACCGTCCCATGATGTATGTGTATATATATATATATATATATATATATATATATATATATATATATATATATATATATATATGCTCGATTACAAAGAAAAAACTCTTTCGATATACGAGCTTAATATTTATTTATTTAAATGTACAGCAGGCCAGAAAAATATTAGCACCGTCGGTTCCAAGCCCAACATAAGGGCAACTAGTTAATGGTAAATCATAAATAGTGTTACGCTTTCGCCTGACTATCTGTACATTAATATATATATATATATTTATATATTTATGTGTGTGTGTGAGGATGAGTTTACATAATTAATATTCTTCTTCAAAATTTGTATTTGTTATTGTCGATTGGCAACCCCCAAAAACGCCGATAGCTTATGTAGAATATTTCGAAATGTCAAAACATATACATCATTACTCGACTGGGTTTTAAGGCGCATGATTTCCCCCGTCTCGGTCAACAAAAGTGAATTTGAAGGGTTTAATCATCAAAAAGAAAAAAAATCGCACAAAAAATAACTAGTTCATGTTTGTCTACGTTATTAGCCATTGAGCTTACGTTCTTGTAAATATCTTTCAACGTACAATATTTTTTAATGTGTAATATAATACCTACATATGAAACAAATAAAGACAGACGCATTTAAAAATATCCTAAACTTAACCCACCAATTAAAACACGACTAACAAACCAAAAATTAAACAAGAAACCAGGTCCTGTGTATGGCCTTAAACTATATCCAGTTGTGAGGCTCCAGCTTGCGGGATTTAGAGATTGTGAAGTCACCCTTTCATTGTCACTGCTCCCAGGTCCACTCTGACCCGGAGTGGTAGTACCTGTTAGGGTCCCAACCATGGGTTAAATAGAAACAGACTTGAAAAACAACAAATATATTCTATTAAAAAAAAATTCTGCAGAATCTTTGGATTCTGCATTAAATAACCTGAAAAGGGTTGATATGCCGTAAAACAAAAACAACCAACATAAACAAGAAAGCCAATCAGTGTTGCCTCTAGAAGTGTTGAGATGACTTCGACCTGTAGACGGATATTGAATTAAGTGGCAGTCGAAAGATGACCAAGGGGCATAACTCTATTAGTTATTGTATATGGATCTGGTATTGAACTGCAATTTTTGTTCCCAAATTGTTACTTATTCCTTACAACTTAGAATAAATGCTGCGTAATCGCAGTGATTGTCAAAGAATGCGCCAACGTTATTAAGCCGCATCTAGAAGTAAGATATATATATATATATATATGCCATTGTAGTTATGGGGAAATATCGAGTAGTCCTGATTTAGGGGGGGGTCTCTTTTGATAAGGAAAACTCTTGACTTGGCCGTCTATTTACACATTTAACATAACAGAAAACAACCAATATAGAAACCTTGGGGAACACTTGAATGGATATTAGAGGAGAGAACTTGAATGCCCACTAGACACTATCCTCGAGTGTCTAACGTCTGTTTCGACAGGGAATTTTATAACAATGAGGCATTAACATAGTTTTCTGGAAAATGAATATAAAAAATAGTATTCGCAGCGCAAATATAATCTCACTATGGCTAACCTCGACTAGTTTTAACGAGTAATATTAATCCTTCATAAAATAATGTTACCTTAAGTAAAAGCAGGAAGCTAGATACTCAACCAGACCAGATGAATTATCGGTTAGGAATCAAGTAAGACAAAGAGGTTGATAGACATATATACCATATTAAAATGGGCATTTGTGGGGGAAAATGATAATCTTAACTAACAGTCAATCGTAAAATAGAACAATATATGTGTATCTCATATAGAGCAAGTGTTATCGAAAAGAAAATGGTCTCCCTTGATACCTTAACAACTTCGCCCAGTGTAAAATGAAAAGTCTATTATTTCAGAGAAAATATAGGATACATATTAGAAGTAGTTCTATTGATTCTTCCATAAAATATGTATTGACTCGGACCATGCGCTACTTTGATATGAAAAAAGTCATTTAATCTTAGTGTCATTAGGGCATTGATTTTAGTACAGGGAAAATACAGTTATGTCTGACAGGTGAGAATTGATTGCCACAATCAATGGCTTAACACGATCACAAGTGTCAGTTTCCCTTATGGTTTCACTGGCTCGTTTCAAACGTAATTAATGGGAACAAAGCAGTCATAACGGCCGTTTCGCTTCAGGTGCATACTGAAACAGTTACCCCTTTTAACTACATTTATTTCGCTGCATTAATATATATATATATATTTTTTTTCCTGTGTGTGCGCATGTGTGTATATAACAAATGTATATATATATATATATATATATATATATATATATATATATATATATATATATATATATATATATATATATATATACTGATATATTGATATATATCAAACATCGTTAAATTCATTATCCTTACAGCAGCAGCTGTATAGCTTAATTGTGAGAAGCCTTGACTGTCATTTGGACGGGCGGGTTTCGATCCCGGCTTGAGGCAGTTACCTGTCTAGCCGCACTGATGAGCTGTGAAACAGCGAACTAAAAAAATATGTGTATTACTATATATATATATATATATATATATATATATATATATATATATATGCATTTGAATGAGTGATTACCAACACTTTTTATGTTATTTATATACGTGTTTTATTATTTGATATTTCCATGTATGGAATTATTGAAATAATTTTTGGCAATAATTTTAACGCGTTCTTATTAAGTTTTCTTAGTATCATATTCAGAAATTTTATAAAAATAGCTGTTGTCGAAAAACCATTTGGTGGGTAAACGCGTTCATGAGGAGAAAAAGTACTATTTGTCTCTAAAAATAATTAAACTCAAGTTTAATAGGAAGAAAATATATTAGTAGACAAAAAGAAGCAAAAACCAGACATACACACGACGACCTCAGCTCCCACCCCGGCACTGGCCTCAGCGAAGTCAGGGGATGAGTGAAACACACTTGAGTTTTAAAATGTTTAGAGTAACACAATTTTTCTCCTTTGAAAAACGTATATCCAGAAAATGGCTTTTCCAAAACATATACCTCTATTAATACTTCTGCTGAGAGCCTTTTAAAAGACATAATTTCGTCGGAAACACGATAAATAAGAAAAACAAAAAACAATTATATCAATAATTCCAAAAATGAAAATATTAAATTAAAAAAAAGAAAAAAAAACAAGTGTATAAATCACATCACATCTGTTGCTGACCACACTTATTTAAATATGCATTTTTTTTACGTTTTAGAATCCCTAAATCTATCTGCTATATATATAAAAGAAAAATGGGCGTGAGTGTTTGTGTAGGTCCGCCAAAGGCGTTTAGCATCGGAGTTCTGCGAGAAGTTTTCACATACTTCCCTGATCGTAATATCTCGCATTCGCAACCGGATATCCGTATTTTCCCTTTTTTATTGATCGAGTTAAAAAAGAAAATTCTTACCGTTCCATTGTCTTGAATCTTTTCTTGTCTTTTGCGTATAATAAAGCGAAACTATTCGAAGGCAGACGACAGAGAGGGGAAAGCTTAACTGGCCCTCGAATAGCTGTTCAAGTAATTTGCCTTTGGTCAATATAGGTGAAGCCCTACACGATGAAGAACTTCCTATTCATTTACATACTGCTAGAGTGCCCAGTTTTAGAGGATCTTTTTCTGCACATTAAAAAGGACATTGTGTCTAATTTCGTTTCTTGGGGAAGCAAATAAATAGCTTACGTTGTACCCGTCTCGGTTTAAAAGCAACGTTAATTTCTACTCTCTTATATATATATATATATATATATATATATATATATATATATATATATATATATAATTTTATTTCGTCCATGTGCAAATATCATCCACCAAGGAAAAGTAAATTACCAATTCATTGAATTTACTATCATCGGTAGTCTAGTGATTAGCGTTGAAAACTAATTACCCACCTCCCTGTCTATTTTTTTATATTAACCACGTGGAACACATTCTTAACATCGCTTCGTACTCGTACCACTATCCTAATATCCTCGACCCGGGCAACGCCGGGTACTCCCACCTCTCTCTTATATATATATATATATATATATATATATATAAAATATATATGGCGACTAAGCTTAGTCGCCATATATATTTTATAAATTACTAACTAGCTCTACCTACGTATTGAGCACTTTTGAAGTAAATACTTAAAGTTTACGCATAAATCTATACTTTCGTATATTAAATTTATGTGAGTAAATAGAGTAGTTATATATATATATATATATATATATATATATATATATATATATATATATATATATAACATAGGTGATTTTATAAGTTTCCAGACTTTGTACATATGGGAAATTTTATTGATAGTACATATATAAAACTGCATTCTCTTTCGAAGTATGCACCTCCGGCTGCACTGCCCTGGTTGTACCAGTCCAACAAATTATGAAAGGGCCCATGGAAGTGGTCTTATTTACGTGTCATTAACGCTGTTCGCCGCCTCTTTCATTTCCTCAATTTTATCATAACGTAAACCTCTAAGGTTTTCTATTGATTTTAGGGAAAACCAAAAGTCGCAGGTGCAAGGCCTGGAAAGGTGACGACTTGTCTTGATGTTCATCTTGGTCAAATAGTCTGTGGCATTGATTGAACATCCTTTGAAGAAACTTTGCACAAACTTTCTGCATCTCTAGTACTTCGCGAATAATTTCGTCACAGTTCCCACACTGAAATCAAATTGTATATGCAATAAAATTCCGTTTTAATCTTTGAACAAATGCTACGGACACGCATGAAATGGTTTAGACTAGTTTCGGACAATCGAGTATATTTTTTCAAATGGCATAAGAGATTCAAGAAGGCACGACGTCTGTGAAGAATAATGGCAAGTGCGGAAGGTATGAAGAACTCAGAAAACCAGAGTTTATTGGACCAATTAAATAGTTTTTCAATATGTGATAAAATAAGCGTATTAATTTAAAGAAATGAGAGTTCATCTATATATGTACTTACACGTTAATTTAACATGGTCTTGAGGATATACTGCCTCACCAAAATCGTACTGTTCTTTAGAAATGTCAAAATAATAATTCAGGTTTTATTGGCCCCATATCAAGTTTATCTCACTGTACATCAGAATGTTTAGTATTTGTGGACGCCTTCATAAATATGACGTTACTTATAAGGAAACGTTATTTTGTTCTGGGTGTTCATGATTTAGGCCTTTATCACTAAATGCGTATTCATATATGAAGTGATGAGACAATTTATTGAATATAACAACATTATTTGTCTTACCGGTAGAGGGCCCAAGATTTTACTCCAAACAAAAGTGTCGGGAGACCAAAGCTTAATTAACCCTGACCTTTCTCTCTAATCTGTTATCTCTATGGCGGATTTTACAAAATATCTGATTGACAATTCCATCATTTCTGCGATTTAGTTGCACTTCCAAAATATGTGAACGGTTTGACAAACTCAAGGTTATTGTGATCAACTATTATGCAAACAGTTGCAAGTTGGTTAACACGAAGTGTTTGACGCCTTTGGTCTGCTTTGGTGCAGTAGGAGGTTTATTACTAATGTTTTCATTTTTATTAACTTTTGTACATTTACATATTTTCATGTTAAACACGACTTCTTCTAAAATCTTCAAAGTTCAGTTACTTTGAGCTAAACGAGTACGAGGTTTGGGACAAAGTAGCGATGTATATTAGATGATGTCAACCTGTCCTTACAAAAGATGCAAAATGTAGTGTCGTCATCATTCCTGAGACACCTTTCACCATCAGAGAACTCAGTTTAACCCACTACGTGTAAATGCAACATGAGTGATATATATATATATATATATATATATATATATATATATATATATATATATATATATATATAAGGGGAAAAATTCCAATAATATTAATGAAGGGGAAAAATTCCAATAATATTAATGAAGGGGAAAAATTCCGATAATATTAATGAAGGGGAAAAATTCCGATAATATTAATGAAGGGGAAAAATTCCGATAATATTAATGAAAGACAAATAAGATATGCTTATGTCTCGTAAATCACACAAATTAATATATTATAACAGTCACTTTGGCTAAAATACAATGTCTAATGCTGATAGTGGCCGTTCCTCACTACATAACAGAGTCATGGATGAATTAATGACTTTTTCATTGGGGGGGGGCCTGTATGTGTTATGATTTGGGGTAAGAGATTTTATTTCTTATAACAGACTTTCATTTATTTATTACTAGCGGGGGTACACGGCGTTGCCCGGGTGATTGTAAGTGTGTGTGGTGTTAAATAAAAAAGAACTCGGGGGGGGGGTCTAGGATCGAACCTGAAGCCCTGAGGAAAAGTTTGAAAATAAAATCGGCCAGCCAGAATGAGTTAGTGAAAGATGTTTGACTTTATTTAAGAACGAAAATGACAGGTGCGCGGCCGGAAGTCGTCGAGAGTTACGACGACGACGAGGACGTAGGTTTGTTTGTTATAAGCGAAGTAAAAAAAGAAAACAACGTTATAACTTGATGTCCCGTTGGCAGATCCAAGTTCTCTTCGCACAGTCTTTCTTCTCTCCTTGAGTTTACTTTTTGTTGTTATTATTATTATTATTATTATTATTATTATTATTATTTATTTTGTTGTCGTTCGGTGGGTAGTACAGATATTGAAGAGGATGAAACAACATATGCATTGAAGCAAAATATGTTTCATGTTATCAATGTAAGTTTAAAACCTATTTACTTAATGATATACCCACGAAATTAAATTGAACATTATCTACTTTTTTGCTTTTTACTGTGAAACATTCAGTTATTTCCCTTGGGATGACTGACATAATCATATCGACAAGGTTCCCATTATCGGATAAATTAGCATTAAACATGTCCAAATCTTTACCCAGTCTTTTAAACAATTTTGAAATGCACAATATACTAAGCCTCAAACTAAATTAATCATCTGTTTGGTAAATCTAAACGAATTCAATAGCGTGTGCATTCGTGCACGCTTAGGTGTACGGTATATTGATATAAGGTAAATTAATGTAAGTTATTGTAAACATTACATCAAAGAAAAGCTAAAAGGGAGTTACGTTTATCTACGTACGCATGTTTGAACGCGGGAAGAAAGTTGTGAAGTGAGGCGAAAATGTATTTTCCACTGTTTGATCATTTAATGAAAAAATGGGTTGTCTGTGTATCTAAAGTTTTATAGGGACCAGATGATACTTGTTTCTCATCGAAACTCACTAAAATATTTGCCATCGTAAGAGCCAGGAGGAACCACATGGGTATCATATTTAGTTGCATATATATTACATCATTACAACGAGATTCAGCGGATGGAGTGGTTCTTTTTCTAAACTCAAAAAATACGCTGTCAGAAATGGAAGGGGACAAAAATGATTGCGATATAAAACTCACCCCGTCAATCAATCGATTATTAACATGGAGGCAAAGCAAGTACGCCCCAAAAAAGCAGATATATTTATCATTGTCCTATAGCGTTTTAAAAACATTAGAAAAATGCAATGAACTTTTGGTAGATTTTTGTTAAAATATTAGATTAATGGCTGTAATTTTAATATATATACTTCAATATATATGAATATATATATATACATATATATTGAAACATATATATATATATAAATTTCAGTATATATATGTAAATATATCTCATTATACATATATTTATTCTAGTATATATATCATTATAAATATCTCAATATATATATATATATATATATTTCAATATATATTTTTTTAATATATATATATTCCAAAATATATATATTTCAAGATATATATATATATAAGTCTCTCTCTATAAACATATATATGTTTCAATAAATATATATATATATATATATATATATATATATATATATTTCAATATATATATGTCAATATATATGTTTCAATATATATATATATATGTTTCAATATATATATATATATGTTTCAATATATATATATTTCAATATATATATATATGTTTAAATATATATATATTTCAATATATATGTTTCAATATATATGTTTCAATATATATATATATATATGTTTCTATATATATATATGTTTCAATATATATATATATGTTTCAATATATATATATGTTTCAATATATATATATATATGTTTCAATATATATATATATGTTTCAATATATATATATATATATATGTTTCAATATATATATATGTTTTAATATATATATATATGTTTCAATATATATATATGTTTCAATATATATATATATATGTTTCAATATATATATATATATATATATATGTTTCAATATATATATATGTTTACAATATATATATATATGTTTCAATATATATATGTTTCAATATATATATATATGTTTATATATATGTTTATATATATATATGTTTCAATATATACATATATGTTTCAATATATATATATATGTTTCAATATATATATATATGTTTCAATATATATATATATGTTTCAATATATATATATATATATATATATATATGTTTCCATGTATATATATATATATGTTTCAATATATATATATATATTTATATGTGCCAATGTATATATATATGTTCCAATATATATATATATGTTTCAATATATATATAACTATATATGTTTCAATATATATATAACTATATTTGTTTCAATATATATATATGTTTCAATATGTATATATATATATTTGTTTCAATATATATATATTTGTTTCAATATATATATATATATATGTTTCAATATGTATATATATATGTTTCAATATGTATATATATATATATGTTTCAATATGTATATATATATATGTTTC
>NC_136523.1:10873636-10903636 GCF_053919585.1 Euprymna scolopes | reverse complement strand
TATTTCTATATATATATATATATATTTCTATATATATATATATATATATATTTCTATATATATATATATATATATATTTCTCTCTCTATATATATATATTTCTATATATATATGTATATATTTCTATATATTTATACATATATATATATTTCTATATATATATATATTTCTATATATATATACATATATATATATTTCTATATATATATATATATATTTCTATATATTTATACATATATATATATTTCTATATATTTCTATATATTTATATATATATTTCTATATATTTATATATATATATATTTCTATATATATATATATATTTCTATATATATATATATATATATATAAACACTCATAAACAGGCGGAAAACAATGCACACACGTTTAATGTTTTCAAAAATTCAGTCTTTTAGATAAGTTATATGCAAATGTTTGAACAAACGCTAACTCATTTTATTGGCCTAGTATTCTTCTATAACTTGTGTTATATTTTACTGTTTATAGAAATATTCTAGTGGTTACATCAGGGGGGAAAAACTAATCTTTAATGGAATAGGCAATAAAAGTCCGCACAAGTTTTAACTTGGTGTTTAAATGTTACTAATGGGCATTAATGCAACTCAAATACAACAGGTACACATTGAACGAGTTGTTATTTAGTGTCATAGCAATTCTGAACTTTGACAGCTTGCAATCTTTTGGGAATTTCTTTAATAAGGAGCCAGCTCTGGTTAAAGGGCATCCAACTTTTCTTTAAATTTCAATTTGGAAGAACTTTGGACAAATTTTAATCATTGCGTAGCTGCTGCTTGATGTAATCCAATACGTGTCCTATAGGATTCAGATTGTAGAGATTAATCCAAACACGGAATGTCGTACTTTTCCACGAATCTCTTGACATTGCCATTTGTGTTAATGGGAGAATTATCCTGCATGAAGGCGGGATTATCATCCAAATTCCGACCAAAGTAGGGTAGAAAATGTTCAGTCAACATATTAATGAACTTGGTCGAATTTATTAGACCTTGCAAGCGAACTATATGACCTGCGCCATTGGTACTAATACTACCCCACCTAACACTGAACATCCACCTCCTTGCATTGTTAAAACTTTGTATCTAGGATTAAATTTTTCATCTTTGGTCGAACGGACGTACTGCCTACCCTCAGTACCTTGCCTATTGAACTTTCGTCGCTAAATATCACTTTTGACCGATCTGGAGAGCCATGACCTTAATTGCACCTGACGAAGTCCCGAAGGCGATTTCTGTTCTTTACAGAAATCATTCGTTTGCGTCTTGCAACATAACCTCAACAAATTAAATTCCTTTAATCTGTTCTTGACAGCAAAAAGAGACTGTTGTTGGATGTTGAGGGCCGTTTTAAATCTGTTGTGAGGCTGTGGATCTTGATAGCATTGTCTTCCCTGCTAGAAGTAACTCTAATACGACCAGATTTAGGGACATCACGAACACTGCCAGTGTTTTGGTGCTTTTGCACAGTCTTTCCTGCCGTTTTCTAGTCAGATTTCAATTTGCGGCCAGTTTCTTGATTGGATAAACCAGAAAGGTGGAGATTAATGAGCTCCTTACGATCACTAAAAGAAAGTCGTTGCATATGGACTAAATGTTACGTAGTATAACGGGAACAACAATTACGATTATAGATGCTTTATTTCCTCTTACTGGATCTTTTAAACTGATTTAGGGTGATAATTTAAGCTGGTTTTAAGCGACTTTATTGCTGAGGATTTTCTTTTTGCCTCCTCAAATTGAAGTTTTTTTTTTTTTTAAATTGACGTGAACACAAGAATATTTTAATTAAAAGTCAAATACGAACAGGTAAAATTAAGGAAGAATAAAAGGCAAAAAACAAGTAATAAACAGCTACAATAAATGTAGCTTAAATTTGAAATTTTGGAAAAAATTACAAGTGGGGACGTTCTTTTTTCCGTCACCATATATATATATATATATATATATATATATATATATATATATATACATATATATATATATATACATATATATATATATATATATATATATATATATATATATATATATATATATATATATATATATGGCACAATCATGGCATACACGGCACAACTGCTTTGATACAACGGTTCTCGCTGGATCACCCAAGTTAAACATGATCTTTGCAAGTAGCAATTTGGAAAGGTTAGGTGGTATTTGTACCCCGTCCTATCGTGGAAATTTATACGTTTGTATCTGGGGACGCATTAATTCGTTGAAGTAGATACACCTCGATCCTTTGTTAAGACCCTCATGAAAAAGAAGGTAAACTCTGACGTAAAAAAACACGGTTTCCAATATGTTCTATTTGTAATATTTATGTGCACCGACAAAGATTAGCAGTAATCCAAAAAAAGTGTGGTGTGTTCCAACAACGCGTTCACCAATATAAACAAATCATCTTTGTGGATTTTGAGAAACTTAGTTTTTAGGCGAAACCACATCGGTAACTTAGTTTTTAGGCGAAACCACATCGGTAAATATTTACAAGAGGTATGTATATGCATATATATATATATATATATATGTATGCATATGCATATATATATGTATGCATATGCATATATATATATGTGTATGCATATATATATATATGCATATATATATGCATATATATGAGTGTATGCATATATATATATATATGTGTGTATGCATATATATATGTGTGTGTATGCATATATATATGTGTGTGTATGCATATATATATGTGTGTGTATGCATATATATATGTGTGTGTATGCATATATATATATATGTGTGTGTATGCATATATATATGTGTGTGTATGCATATATATATGTGTGTGTATGCATATATATATGTGTGTGTATGCATATATATATATGTGTGTGTATGCATATATATGTGTGTGTATGCATATATGTATGTGTGTATGCATATATATATGTATGTGTGTATGCATATATATATGTATGTGTGTATGCATATATATATATATATGTGTGCATGCATATATGTGTTTCATGCATATATATATATATATATATGTGTGTGTATGCATATATATAGGTGTATGCATATATATATATATATATATGTGTGTATGCATGTATATATGTGTATGCATATATATGTGTGTGTGTGTGTGGCGAGAAAGCATATAGGCAATAAAGTCGGAATTTGCAATGTCAGATTCATATTTAGTATTTTTTCAGTTACTATAGTACTTTCCTGTGCCAATATATTATTTGCAAGAACGAGAATAAAGCATGTTTTCTGTTAAAAATCTATACCTATCTATCTATCTTCTCTACTCCTATAAATTCGTTTTTCTTTTGTGTGTATTGATATTCATATTAAAACCCTCTTTTTCTATTTATTTATAAAGAAACTACAATTTTCTCTGATATGGGTTATTTTACTGTATTCACTAGCAAAAGATCTAGCTAATTTGCATATTCTTTTAAACTTTTATTTTAATGAATTCCCTATTAGTTTTGCCGGTGTTCTGATTGGATGATCATCTAGAGTTAACTATTACGTGTAATTATATTCATGCTGATATTCTTCATGATTTATACTTGCATAATATTTGCGTAAAATGTTTACAGTAAACACAAAATTATTCCATATATATATATATATATATATATATATATATATATGTATTTTTTTGTTTACTCTATAATAGTGAACGTGTCTGTGTGTGTGCACATTATCCTACGCAAAAATGCTATCAATTTTAATTCTAAAGACTCGAAATTTTATCTACAGGGTACTGATATTTGGAAAAATCGATGTGATACATTCTCGGCCAAAAATTTGGCTGTAAAGGGGTCAAAGTTCAACAATTTTGCCTTTAAGAACTCATAAACTCCCCCGCTAATAAATTAGACACTTGAAATTTTAGATATAGGTTACTTGGACATGGATCTAACTTAATATCTTGATTTGAGCCGTAAACAATAAATGTTTATGGGTCATAATAGGGATCAAAGTTAAAAAAATGACCTCTGCGGTCTCTTCCAAATTAATAAGAAATCTCTGGTCTAAACATTTGAAATTTTACATAAAGGGTATTCAGAGATACAGCAAGCTTTTTAATCGGTTTGGGTCGAAAATTTGAGCTACCAATATATAAATGTATGTATGTATGTTTGCATGTCTGCCTTAAACTTTCGACCGAAGCAATGGATGTTCACAAGATCAGTATTGTTTTGAAGCTTGACTCTTCAGACATATACCGAAAAATTGGCTAAATACATTAATTTCTCCATCCTCAACTGGGCACATTTCTACAGAGAGAGGTCGCTTTTTTCCGCCGATATTTTCGAAAGTCATCCTCTCTTTTCAGTTGTCTAGCCTTAATTTATACCTACGTCACTTCTGGTTTGGCGGTGGTCGTAACAGTAAAGCCGTCATGTTTTTCCGTTTTTCCTCCTTCACTGTACGGGGTCGACCCTGCCTTCCTACAACCACTTCTTTTTTTTGCCTTACATACACCTCCAAACAGCCGGGCAACGGCGGGCAACGAAATGCTAGTGATAGTATAAAATGATAATAACTATATAATCGAAGAAATAAGAAAAGAGTCATATTCACATCAAATCTATTAGAAAAAATATTGAACAAATAAAAATATTTCAAATAGGAATTCAATCAGGGAAACTATCTAATGATTAATTCAGGAATGTAACAACACAAGATACATCATATACCTGAACAGAATTAATAGGACACCTAAACGCGTTATAGGCGTTCATGTTTTGATCGCTGAAACGTTCATCTTGTAAAGGTAACCCGGATTAAAGCATTATGTAAGTTTTCTGATGTAAAAAAAAATCATTAAAAAGTGCATATAAAAAGTTAAAAGTGATTTCAATAAAGTGTTTATTACAAATCCAGGATCACCCTCACAGTGCTCGATGCATGTGCTATATGATTCGTTTGCTAGCAACAAGACTCAATACAATTTTTAAACACCAACAATTCGTCGTTAAGATTAGGATATGGGGCGTAGTTCTTTGTAGCTATTCCGGATTGATATAAAATGCAATACAGCGTTAAAAGTAATTAATTTTCTGTTATTTTCTCGTGCAGTATTATAATCATAAATCTACACTTTGCTTGAACTGATGATCATGCTATCTAAAAATTGAATGGCTTGATAATCAGTTGAAACCAAGTATAAATCTATGATCTTTATGCATATCAACTAAGCAAGTTATGACTTTAAGTTTACAATCTTCTGAAAAAAATAAATGAAATACCTGGAAATGTCTCTCGTGGGAAGGCATCCAAGTAGATGCAACTTGAATCCCGTTCGGAATCGCTGTAGCATCCTTAAAAGACCTGTTCATCCTTATTTAACAGAAAGGGGCACTTCAAAGAAACAGTGAAAGTAGCTGTCAACAACTTACCAATAGTGCATCTTACATTAAATGTTAATAAACTTCTAAATACTGATAGAAAAGCAACGAATATATGTTTAATAAATTCAAGAAAGTCATTCTTTGTTTTTGTTTATGTATCTTTTATGTTTCAGTGAAAATTGTTAATGTTTGCGTATAAGGAATTGGTTAATTAGTCTGAAGTATTTTTTTCATTAGTTTACAATCGATAAGAATGTAAAACTATCAAAATAGATAGTTGCAGATAAACCATTGGCAATTAGATCATCCTGCTTTGTTTAATGAATAATTTTTTAAAGCCAACCAATAGCAAGTTTCTCCATCACTATACATCTACGTTTTGATAGGCACGGAATCCAAAATGGTCAACCTGTAACAACATGGGGATCGATTTTTTTTTACCAAACAGACACATCAGGTTTATCATGTGAAAATTAACTTTCTGTTCCTAACATCGGATGAAAATCACATCTGAAATGTTGCTGGGAGGAAAATTGCTATGAAAACATAAGATCATAGACTTGTCATCCCATTAACGCAACGGGTGTAATGAAGTGATTCAAGATGAAATTAACAAGAGTTTTATGAAAAAAAATTGTAATTTTTTAAATTCAAACAAAATTATGCACTATATATATATATATATATATATATACATATTTTTGCCTTCAGCAACGAAGTAGCGCCAAATTCTAGAGTGAATAAGGGAATCAGGTGACTTACTAAATTTACGGTAAATGCATCGGTCAGAGAATATATATATATATATATATATATATATATGGGCGTGTGTGATGGGAATAATGGAAATAGTATTCCGACAAAATAGTGAAATAACAAGGAACAAAACGTGTAATGTGTTTATCAACACCTTGTCTTTATTTCGAGAAAGTCTCGAAATTAAGACGAATCGTTGATAAACACGTTACTTTTATTTTACTCTCTCTCCATTTGGCTCCCCTTCTCTCTCTCATATATATATATATATATATATATATATATATATGGGGGGTGAGTACATGTAATGACACAAATCAGTATACATAGAGATGTATAATTAAATTGGATATTAGTATGTCCCTTTTTATTGGGGAATTTGATATAAGGCCCCCTGTTCATTAAACAATTAGGAAATCACGCTCATTTAAATGCATTTATGTATACGGACTAGAGAGTGTAATATGTTAAAACAGAGCTAATTGTATAGACTGCTGATTTATACCGAATACGTTATGCCAAAGAATTCCTTGAGCATGATAACATTTCTGTTAAACTCTGCATTAAATATTAATCGTTTCGAAACCTGCACATTGAAGGATAACACCATACTTAATTCGCTGCACGCTCTCATAACAAACGTCTCTACACATTTTCAGTCACCTAATCCTAGTAGTTTCCAAGGAAAAGTGGAAGGAACAGTTAATAAAACGAACACACACAGATATGTGTGTGCGTGTGCTTTTCTTTTCCTTTCTATGTAAAAACGATTAGTCGAGATCCGAGGAGCAATCTGCACGTTGTAAGCCGTCTATTGTTGCGCGGAATACGTTCGGACCTGCACACACTGCGCCCGTGCGATGTTCGGCTTTGAACTTATGATGAGGTCGCTAATCCCTGCCGCTCATAATATCCGGTGTAAAATGTCAAGAGACGCAAGGACTGATATGAAAAGGTTTCAGCAAAGGGAAGACGTGGGATTGTGAAAAAGATAAAATACGTTTAAAGGTGGATTCGTTGATAGTCAATATATTTGCTTACTTATATTATAAGTCAGTTATTCATGCCCTCTTTTATATAGGTTTATCTTCTTATTAATCTATCTTACGCTTTCCTACTCGCTATCTATTTGTGAATTTATGTTGCGTGTCTTGCTCTATATAGTTATCTCTATTGATATTTCGATGGATCGGTCCATCGAAACACATAAATGAATTTATATGTGTTACGCCTAATATATATATATATATATATATATATATATATATATATATATATACATATTGACGTTTACCATCTGACGAAACAGCCAGGATGTAATGCAGTAAGTTAATATTATGAGGTTTATAATATGTGTGTGTGGACGTATATATATATATATATATATATATATATATATATATATTATTTAAAGGTTATGAGGGTTTTTTGAAGCATAAAAAACGATGTTATTTTTGTATTGAATATTTTTATTGTTATTTTTTTATATTTCAAGCGGACCTCCGCTCTTGGTCACAAAAAAGATTTGACAGCGTTCATTCCTAGCTCGATGTTCGATGAAGTTCACGTGAATTATTTTAGCCGTTTGGTGAAGAAGATTGAGCTTTTTAATTTTTTTTTTAATTTTGCAACGTAATATATACATACACACACACATATATATATATATATATATATATATATATATATATATAAATAAGAATACTCCTTTAAAGGCTCTCCGAAATATATCTATGTAACTGCCATAATATTTCGATCTAAACGTCTCTCTCTCTCTCTATATATATATATATATAAGAAAAAACTAGTGTGCACTGGACATAAAATATGAAAAAGTAATGGAAATTTAAGGGAAAAAAATTACGTAGGGTCCATTTAATGAACCACGATGAAAATAAATATAGACACAACGAAAAAAATATCAAGAAAATAGACACATTAAAATTATTTATAGATAGATTTATATGCTAAATTTAAAAAAAAAATGGGATATATCGATCCACATACAGAACACGACTTCTTGATTTTGAAATGAAAACACAGAGGAAAGAAAGAAAAATATTAATGCAGCTAATGTGTAAAATAGAAAGAAATAAAAAAGAACGTTATGAGTAGAAAAAATAAATAGAAGAAATCGGAAAAATCCCAGATATCTCGATCGACATACTGATAATAAATTGTTTATTTTGAATATAAAGTCAATGTGTAAAACAGAAAGAAAGGGGGAAAAAGAAACAGAAAAGAAATATGCACTTTAGTTACAGTGTGGGCATAGGCCTGCCAATTAAAAGAGAAATATGTCATTCAAAAATGTTTGTTATGAGTTTGAATGTAAACAATTACGCACACTTCAAATCTTGCAATTTGTAAACTGTAAAATCTTCGTGTACTTTTAGGGAAAACAACGTACTTTTTTGTGAAGAAACACGGGACAGGTTTTGCTAATGTGATTTTTTTTTTCCTCTAATTGTACGGTTTTTACTTAAGGTTTTATTTTTCTGGTGTGGAAAAATATTATGCAGTCTTATGTAAATCGATGTAAACTGTTTTATGAAATGTTCAAATATATGTTTTTTTTTTAGATTAAGAAAAAAAAACACAAGTGTTGGCTTTGGGTGATTGGATTCCGTGATTTCGAGTAGGATCAACATGGAAAAAATCCATGTGTGGAGATCCCGATATTTTTCGCAGAGCTATATGCCTTGAAGACAGTTGCGGTTACCGACCTGGGTAAAAGGTTTTCAAATATAGCAGAGCGAAATGTGTTTCTGTCCGGCATCGGGGAGAAAATGGAATTCCCTTGACGTGGCGTAAGTGGCAGAAGAGAAAATGGCAGAAGAGGCCATAATAAAAATCACTCGGATAAGTAAACGGTGATATTTTTCTTTTTCAGAATACCCCAATGTTGGATGACGGGTACATTTTAGTTTCCACTGATTTTTATCTTGTGTTAAATTTTTGTTTTGGGAAGGAGTGTCTGTAAGTTTATCAGTCGTTTTCCTTTTGTTTTTGGAAACGACTAAGTATTTTAATTGTAAATGCTATATATTTTAGTAAACGACTGTGATTTTTATTTTTTTTTTATTTTTGAGATTCTGTGAGGTGATAAAGGTGATGTAACCGACCTCAGAATTTCTTGACGGGGAAAATTTTGGGTTGCCCCGAATCTATTTTGTTATTTGAAATTTTATATTGGAGAGATGAGACTTTGTAAATGCTTATAAGAAGTTTTGTTTTATTTTTATGTAATTGATGTGTTCTCAAATCAGAATTGTGCAGGTTTTTCTTGTTCTTGGACACATATTTTTTTCGCAGAATGCGGGGTTTATTGAAATAATGACTAATTTAAGTGTAAGAACATGTTGTTGATTAATTAATACTGATAATAATAATAATAAAATTGGGAAAAAGAAATAAGATTTAAGCAGTGTCAGGAAAAAAGGACACACTACTAGGTTGAATAAGGGGTGAAGTAGTTCTTAAGTTTTGGAAGGGCCAAAGGTTCATTCGATATTTATTATAATTTTAGAAATAGAAGTAGAATTTTTTTTTTGTATCGTTTTTTCGTGTGATTTTTCTCCGGATGCGTAATTCGGCGGAAGGCATAGGAAATGCTCTCGTAATGTTATACGAAAATCTTTTATCTCGTAGGCGTCATGTGCTGATGGAAATGCGTTATAGTATGGCGAGAGATATCGTGATATCTGCATGATCCTAAGATCCGAGATGGGAGCCACGGGGTCACAGAGAGCTATTGAGCTTCGAGGGCGCAAGGATTCGCGTCACATGGCATTATTTCTGGATGTTATGTTATTTATTTGAATTATAATTTATTGGATAATGGCTGACAGTTCCTTTGCCAGTGGAGTGAGCTTAGGATTCCCTTAGTAAAAGTGGGTAGTAAAAAAATGTATGTCTTCGCCATGCATTTAGGTAAATAATGAGGGAAGGAATATTATAAAATGACGAGAGAAAAAGAGAGAGAGAGAGAGAGGGAGAGAGATGTGTAAATTATATTGAGGCACGTGGACCGGAATTCAGAATCAGCTGATCGGATTGCGTGTGAGTCACGTGATCAGGTTAGCTGAATCGTAGAGATTAGGTTTAGACTTAAAAGAGGACGGACGGCTTCACCGTTGTCTCCCCTGTCACACACGCACACACACAAGCATATGAACATATCATGTAATAGAAAGACATTTAGACGATCACACACGGGCCCCCTTTATTAGAGATAACTACACAACATTATAAGAACATACCATTACCTCGAAAACTAATTAAAGTTTCTCCTCCAGGTATAACAACAAGTTTACTGACTGAACATATACAAACTGTTATCTAGGTTTCCATATACATAGACCATAACAGAATGTTTAATCAGTACATCTGAGCGTTGTTCCTTAAGGAACGTGTACTAACATCATTTACAACACTTTAGGAGGTATTAATATTTTTCAAAATAAAGCGCAATTTAAAATACTTAGATAAAATCGTCTTTAGGTTAATATCTTCGAGAACTTGATATTAATAATCATTTTTTTCTATATATCCTTTTCCATAAAAAGGCCATGGAAACAGCATTTAAATCGATTAAGGATTAATTGTCAACCTGTTTACCTTCGTAATAACAACCCATGGAAATAAAAACTTAGCAGTGTCGATTCCGATTTAATTTTATCAAAAAAATATTCTTATCTGAGTTTTAAAATAATAAAAAAAATTATTTGACTTCTTTGTTTATGTTCCGCGTGTTTTTTTTTGTACGCCCGTGTTGTCGCTTAACGTCACAACTACTTATTTATCATACAAACCGCAGTAAAATAATGACGACAGATTATTTTGGCTATTATTATCTTTCAAATAACATTTTCTTTGACAAACACTATCGTATTCATTTACATTCAAATTTACCATCACAGCAAACAAATAGCACAGTTTTCACTCTATATAATTCAATACGCTGCTCTATTTCCATTATCTGAATGAACTCTGAACCATGCAGTACAATCTGATGGTGGTTTCTCGGAGCAAATTTAGTGGGTAATGTTACGGCTAATCCTCTAAATGGGTGCTAAAATCGTTGTTCGTTCTTTTTATTATTTTTTATCTTTACTCTGCTAAACTTTTTCACAAGTTTATGCTTAATAATGACATATCTCAAGACACAGAAAAATATTTAACACAGAGCTCCACCTACCAATATATAGCCTCCCACAAGTCCCCTTCTCTAAACTCAGATGTCTTCTTTCCAACCTTTCAGAGGTAAAAATCCAATTACAGAAGACTTGTACTTGTACGAAACCGTCATTGGACTGACTGTTGTCCTTGATAGGTTCCTGATTACTGGATACTCACACTTGATATTAAAATTTGACACCAAAAATAGTCATAATAGATGTTCTGAAACTAAACTCACCTTTTAAAATGGCTAGCAACCATTGAAAAAGAATAATAACGAATATAAGATTTTCGTACGTTCAGTATGTCAAGTTTAAAGTAGCTGAGCAGCGGCTTTTTTACCACCAGTTTTGGCAAATAGCATACAGAGTACTTCAAAATACCCCTATCATCATCAATGAACTTGAGTTAATTTTGTCGGCATCTTACAAAGCAAAACCATTTGCCAAGAAGTTTGCTGCAAATTCTACCCTTTGCGAACCGGGCCGCATACCCCGTATTTCCTCCTGCTACTGAAAAGCACAGTGCGATACACAATTATTTATACATGATGTTGCCAAGCTTCTCTAAAAAACGTTGATTCCAGTAAAGCCAGTGGTCCCAACAGCATTCCAGTCATAGTGTTCCAAAAGTTTAAATAAGAACTATTTTCCATACTTACAAAGCCGTTAAATATTGCCTTAAGAAGAAATCTCTCCGAACACCCTGAAAATTTACATTATGAAAAACTTCCGAAGATCGGTCATTTACCCCTCAGTACAGACCAATCAGTAGCTTTTGACAGGGTAATGACGTTTGATAGAGTGTGAATTACTTCACACGATTGCAAACTATCGAATAACTGGAATTGTCTTTTGAATTATTAACTCCGTTTTCTCTGATTAGTTTATAGGAGTAGTCGTTGAATGACAGACATCAGAAACTAATACTATTAACGCTAAGGTCCCTCAAGTTTCCATATCGGGCCCAACTCTCCTTCTAATCTCAATCAATAATCTCCTAAATTACATTCGAAACCACAATTTATTACACCTCTTCAAACGTCAGAAATGGCTAAGATTTTTTTAAGATTATACATCTTCTGATTTTGAGACCATGAGGAATTGGGGAAAAGTGGCTAGTTAATTTTAATGTATCGAAAATAAAAACTTCTCTTCTCTCACTGTAATCGCACCGATTCCATCACACACACACACACACATATATATATATATATATATATATATATATATATGCATGCATATTAACATTTATAGGCGGAAGCATTCCTGAACGAAATTTAAACCATAAATCAAAGGCCAACTCAACTATTCTTCTTCTTAAAATGTACAAAGGGTGTAAATATGGGATGACGGAATAAACTTTTTATACAAATAAACCCTTTTCATCGATGTCGAGTTTCTGATAATTTTTGTTCGGTATGTGCATTTATGATTTGCATATTTGGAATTATTTAACGCAACTACTTGTCATAAGCGGTATGAAACTTGAATTGTCTTCATTTGATGTAATGAAAAGGAAATTAACCGATGGGTTGAAAAACATTTATTTAAATATATACTTTCGGAATGTATGATGTTTGCAATAGGATTAAGTCAAAAATTCAAATGCATTTCCAAAAAATGTATTCATGCTGAAGAATATTAAAACGATTTGATGGCTTCAAAAGAGAGAACTTTCTATTCTAAAACTGAAATATACAAGTTTTATTCAAATTTAAGCCGTGACAGTTACACAATAATTATATAAGAATCGATGCATTTTATTTAAAACTGATGATAACAAAGTCATGTGTGAAAAAGTTTGTAGAATGAAAAGAATATTCTTTACTTTGACAATACTGGAACAAGTATTATAGATATAAAGTTTAGTATTTGATTTTAATCTTGGAACAAGGCAAAACAGAATCTTTAGATCGGAGAATTTATTTTTCTTGCTTTGCGACAGACATTTCCGTAGGCCTTTTAGCAGAAAGATCCAATTTTATCTGGGCGTGCACGAGAAAAGAGAATAGGTTTTAGTATTCAATACAAAACTACACCGATTGCGAAACATGTGCAAAAAAATAGCATTAATAATAAAAAAAAGTTTCGATCGATTAATCTTTTGGATCCACTGAAAAAACATCCACCTTTTATCTAAAAACGGTATCGTTTTTACAAAACTGAATTGAAGGATAAGCCCTCCGGCACTGTTTTAGGAACGGTGGTAGCAATGCTCTTATTAAGAGCCGTGTGAATAAAGTGGCGTTGTGAAAAGCCGGCACATCTGTACACTTAGATCCTCTGCTCTCTCGCAATTTTGGATTCCTTATCTGGGATAAATATTGCACAGGCATATAGATCCATTTATTTCGGGCAATATTTCCAATGCGCATGTAGAACATTCTATACTAATGTATGAAATCGTATAATGCTGTTTCACTTGGCGATCGAAGTAAAATCTTTCAATCAGGTTGACAAAATGAATAGGGAAACTTTGTAAAATTCATGCTGGGTAGACAATAAGGGGAGACGATCTTTCTGGACAGTTCGCGGAAGTTTAATTCAGAATACAATAATAAAAGAGTAATGAAGTCCGACCCATCACACATGATTATAGCAGTGGCCACGTAGTAAAAAAAATGAATGGCGTTTCGTATATTATTCATAAGGGATTAAACCCAGGACGTTTAACTTACAATTCGAGATTCTGATTTTGATTATGAATGTGTATCTTCAATATGAAATATTAGCCATGGTCGCTCAAAGTGATTTTCTGCATCAAACGCATTCTGCTTACAAGATAGACTCTTATTATTCTTGTTAGATGTCAAAATGCACTTAAGCAAATTTTGCATTGATAAATCGAGACGTCTCTTCTCGCAGTTACAAGTAGATTAGCCGTCGTTTTTA
Organism: Euprymna scolopes; assembly: GCF_053919585.1. Lineage (NCBI taxonomy): Eukaryota > Metazoa > Mollusca > Cephalopoda > Sepiida > Sepiolidae > Euprymna > Euprymna scolopes. The sequence continues at coordinate 10,889,431 of NC_136523.1, read as the reverse complement.
TTTTATCTTTGTTAGGTTACGCGATTCATGTTTTAGAAAATTGTTAATTAAAGTTCGAGAGTCTGACGTTTTAAGAGTCACCGTCACCGTCTTTTGAAAAAAATGTTAATCAATTCGAGAGTCGAACATTTTATTTTGTGTTTTTTTCATTACTTATATAATAAGTGAAGAGTCTAACATTACAGTGTCAGAACATCTCATCTAACAATGCTTTGGAAATTGACGTTAAATTTGAACTGAAATCCAACTCCTACTGTTCTCTTCTCTCTGCACTTTCCACAATAACGCTCAAAATAAAGAAGATGGCTCTTTTATAGAGACACCCAACCACATCTCATTTGCATTATTCACATCACGTGATCATCAGTCCATAAATACCAGGGGGCGGCCATTTTATTTTCTCTTTTTTTTTCTTTCCTAACACGAGCCGCACGATGCATGATGTAAGGTTCTTTACTTTTAACCACAGAAATGAAATGTAAGCGGCGCTAAAGCTGTGCGGGATTTAACCGACTTCCTCAAATGAGAGAGTTCCATGGGAGTATGCAAATTACAAGCGGTCCGCAGTCGCATGTAACCCCCCGTTAGGGGAGATGACGACGTTAAGTCTTTTGCAACACTTGTCGACGGCCTCTTTTGCACAGCGCCTGGAATTCTCATCTGGTATTGAACAAGCTGAACATTGCTTAACATCGGGGATATTACAAAAACTGCCGCGTCAACGTGATTGTTCCATACTTAACAATAATTTGAAGAAAAGAGAAATTGGTATAAAACTCCGTCAGCATTGCTTTTTAGTGTTGCTTGCAAAAGTGTGTACACCTTTAACTACAAGTAAACGTGATGAACCCGCCAAGGTTGATTTACACTTTCCCTTGCGTATTATTGGGCAAACTTTCCAAGATTCGTATACAATCTTCCATTGGTGTCGCTAGAAGTAGAACTTGCTTTATCGCATGTTAATTAACCGCTGAGAGCAAACGTGCAGACGAGATTATCCTCGATAGTTTATGAAGTTTGTGGGGTATATGATTAGAAAAAAAACGTACCGGGCGTATCTGCATCGCTCTTTGGGAAAGAAGGCAAGGATGGCTAGCTCATTTATATACACGAAGGTCATCTTTAGAAGGCAGGGCATGATGGGAGAAGCTATTTTTCCCCCTGTCTCTTCCTTTTTTCTAGATAGGAGGATATAAAAGCTGGGAAAAATTCCTGGAGGTTGCAAAAAGAAAAGAGTCGTGAACATCTCTTGGAAAGAATTTCGTATTGCTGACGTTCAGATTGTGCGGTGTGACCTTGGTGGCGGGAGGCCAGGTGTGGTCGATTGGAAAAGAGGGCAGAAACGTACTGTTGTCGAGCGAGTGACTCACTCCTTCCCGAACCCCAGAACCGAATCCTGATTGTAACCCTAGAGGTTCGTGTTGCATAAAACAATCATTCACAAATAAGTATGAAACAACTGCAAACTCACTAAATAAGCATAGCGTTTGTCAATGTAATATCTAAACGTAAAGTTATGGGCAAATTAACTGTACTAACCGACTTACATATACAATAATAGAAGTGTGACCGATATATTTAATAAGACAGTGTAATTATTGCTTAAGTAATGTTTTAAATCTGTAGTGTAATTGGTTTATAATCGATTCAATCCTTTCAACATAAGTATAAACACTTTCTGTCACTGATCGATTTGATAGACCTATGCATCTATCAAAATCCTAGACAATCTAACGCGCAGATACCCCTTAGAAAAAATATATAGATTCAATAAATTAGAAATATCTGTGTTATATATTAAGACCCTTCGCCCGTAATCAGATATATTTTTTACTAGTATTCTATTAAGTACATTTAATGACTGGTTGCCGGTATGCAGGAAGGGTACACATGCACTCAGCGAGTAAGGCGATAATTGTACAAAGTTAGTTCTCTTGACGAAACACGCATGAAGCACAAGTCGATTTGCCAGATTGAATTGCCTCACGTGGTCGACACATATTTTGTAGAAGTTTGCGACTAGAACACGGTCACAGCAGACATTGCCACACTAAGTAGAGATATAAGCTAATAATTATATGGCTCTTCCAGTTGAGCGGTCCATTTTACACTAATTAAATTAACTAAATGGAGGATAATTTAGCCCAGTTTTTCGATAGAATAAAAATTATTTCACTAATAAATCCTTTAAAATGCCAATGGATCCTCTAGTCTTTCTCTCTCTCGCTCCCTCTCTCTCTCTCTCTCTCTCTCTATATATATATATATATATATATATATATATATATACACACAGGGTGGTCAAAAAGTCAGGTAACATGTTAAAGGTAGAAAAAACAATATGATCCATTATAATCTCTATTCGTTTAATATTATTTGTTTAAATATTTGAGTGTAATATATAAACTACCCCTCCTGATTTCTGGCTTTGGGGCTATGTAAAGGGTAGCGTTTATGGCAAGAAGCCTGATACAATAGCGTCTTTAAAGTTATTTATTGAAGAGGAGATTGCGCGGATATCAGCTGACATGATTACACGTGTTACACAATCAGTGGTTAATCGCTTCCAGCGATTGATAGAGAGAAATGGACGACAATTAAAAAAATAAACATATTTCATGTTTGTTTCATTTTATATTTCAATGTATGGTACTTAAATATACGTGTATTGCTAATATCGTTTTTCTTTAAAATGTTACCTGACTTTTTGACCACCCTGTATATATAAGGTCGCCTGTCCGTCATAGCCCAGTCGTAAAATACACTAAATATTAAATATGATGTTTTGATTAATGCACATTTCGTATTTATTATTACGCTAGCGGGGGTACCCGGCGTTGCCCGGGTGTGTCGAAATGTAATAAGGGCATTGAGCAGGGCGGCGTTAAGGAGAACGAAGAAGCGAAAAAAGTATTAAAAAAAAACAATCCGTTGTTGCCTGAGTGTGTTGAGTAAAAAAAAAAAAAAATCAATACTACAATAAAAAAAGACCTGATGTTTTAGTCGATGCCCCCATTGCCCGACCGCGAGTTGAGAAACTCAAAATTTAAGCGAAGACGATCGAAACTTTGAGGCCGTAAAGAAATAGTGAAACAAACAGCGGTCCCTCCTTGTATAAAACTGTCCAGTTGAGGGTCAAGAAAAAAAAAAGTTTGGGCCAATTTTTTGGTATTTTTCGTTCGAAGAATCGAGGTTGAAATGATTCCGGTTTAATCATGTTCCGATGCGTCTGGCAGACATAGAAATACACACATTTATCCTTTCGATTATATTGGACCCAATTTATGATTAAAAAAAAAAAATAATGAAAAAAGTCGTGCGCCAGCACCGGAATCGAAACCAAAACGTTTTGCCTATATTTTACTGTTAACATTTGACGTTAATGTTTGAAGACATATTTGCTTCACGATTAAAAATTAAAACATGTAAAAATTGCTATTACGTTACGCATGCATATTCTATATGTCGTCTTTCGAGCTTCACATTTTAACATCTTTCTCTTTAATTTTCGCACAGAATATCCCCGGCTAAAATCGAACCATAATGTTTCGTATGGGTTCGAATACCCAATATATAATGTTTAATGTCTGTAACCCAAAAACTAACAGAGGGGTTTGTTAAGCTATTTTTAATATATATATATATATACGCATACATAATTATAGATATATATATATATATATATATGTGCGCATACATAAACACATATATACAGAAAGAGGTTTAAATTTCTATAACATTTTTATGCAATATTACGCAAGCATAAATCATGACGAATATCTGTATGAATTTACTTAGATGTAAGGGTTTATTAGAGACGATAATCCCATAAATAAACCGAAAGAACTAATAGAAAATGAATTAAAATAAATGTTTAAAAGAATAAGCACATTATCCAGATGGAATTCGACGACTGTTATAAAACAAAGTAATAATAAACAAATAATGAATAGAAAAAACAGTTTCACATGAATATAAATACACAAACACAAATTATGTGTATCTTTGTGCGTCTTTACTTAACTATTACCTGGAATTATATCCATTTAGATATTCTACATGAGTTATACTTGCGTAGTATTTGCGTAAAACGGTAAGAGTACGCTCATATATATATATATATATATATATATATATATAATATGCAGCTGAATGTCCGTGGGTGTGTGTGTGTGTGTTTGGTCACGAATAGGCTCCTATATTGTTGACTATTTAAAAAAAACTGATTACATATAGTGATAGATGTATCGAGACACAGGAATGGGTATGTTTGATCTGGCTTATTAAAATTGTGCGGTCTGCATTCGCGCCTGATCCACAAAGTATGGCAATAAAAAAATTAAAAGTTGAAAAAAAAAACGTTTACAAGTGTTTTTGATATAGGTGTACATAATAATACTTTGATAAGTATGTTTTAACTTAAATAGCGATGGTATAATAAAATTGTGGGGTCCGCGTTCGCGCCTGACCTCCATAGAATGGAAATAGGCTCACACTTTAATAAGCACTTTTTATATCTATCTGCGTAAGTATACTTTGATAATTATGTTTTAGTTTGAATAAATATGGTATAATAAAATTATGTAGTGTTGGTTCGCATCTGACCTCCATAGAATGGAAAGAGGTCACAAAGTTTAACAAGGTTTTTTAATATAGATCCACAGAATATTGTGATAAGTGTCTCAGTATGAACAGGTATGGTATAATAAATTATGGGGGTTATCTATTTTATTTTTACTTTCATCATATTTTGATTTGGTTTTGATACCCCCAAATTCGAAGCTGTCTCTTTTCAGCCCTTCCTTTTCATAACCTATCCTACTTTCATAAATCAGAGTCCATTTTCTGTAGGCTGTTTTTGAACCAAGTTAACGACGGGTACTTTTGCTGGTATATATATATATATATATATATATATATATATATATATATATATATGTATATATATATATAATGTCTACAAAACTCCTTTGTAGATGTTTTATATACAGAAATGAAACTATATATATTGGCTATTCGAATCCATGCGAAACTTTATATTTGGGGTTTAGTCGGCGATAATCCGTGCAAATATGCGAAAATTAAAGAGATATGATTGATAGGTGAAGGTCGAAAGACGGCATTACGAGTATGCGGTTATAAGTTATTCAAACAAGGTTAGTGCAAAAACAATATCTTTTATCGCATATGTTAATTTTATATATGACTTGCGAATTAATTAATCTCTCTCTCTTCTTTTTTTTTTTTTTTTTTTTTTTGAAGCTCGCTTTTCGCTCTATCGAATCGTGTTATTTGGTACCGTTCTCTCCCTTCATTAATTTTTTAAGGCTTTTCAACAGCATGGACAAAATTTGAAACCGCAAGATATTTTTGTTTCAGTTTAAACAAGGCCGATAGCCATTAGTATCGTGCTCTCGTGTAATGAAGAAATGCGTGAATGTAGGATTGACATGAAATTCTTAAAGATACACTAACATGCTCGAAAAATGGGCTGAAATGACTTAAATAAATAAATAAAAAGTAAATGACTTAGAATGACTTTAATCGACTTAAGGATGAATTTAATGACCTTAAGAATGACTTGAATGCTTTAAAAATAACTGGAATCCGTAAAAAAATTGAATGATGTGGATAATTACTTGAATGGCTTTGAGACTAACTGGTTGTTTAGTGGGTGATCACTTTACATTTTATTAGTACAGAAAAGTGATCCTCAATTTTATACCACAATAAGTACACCATGTAGTGAAAACAGATACTGCACTTTGATCCTGGCCAAAAGGGCAGGTATTTATTTGCTCCCCACCGAGCAAATTAGGCACAAGGCTGATTTTTAATGTGAGGAATGAAGCAGAAATGGGGACTAACTCCTCGGGGAGTAGGGGAGCTGGATAGTTACAATTGGTATGAAGGGTTGCCCCTACATTGACCAAGGTCTTAAATGTGAGATTCCCCCACATATTGTCTTTGCTTGCAGTATCTGCCGGAACAGATACTACACTTTGATGTTGGCCAAAAGGCCGAGAAAAGCGGTATTTATTTGCTTCCCTACCGAGCAAATTAGGCACAAGGCCGATTTTTAATGTGAGGAGTTAGGGGGAAATCGGGACCAACTCCCTGGGGCGTAGTGGAGCTGGATAGTGACAATTGTTATGCAGGGTCGCCCCAACATTGACCAAGTTCTTATATGTGGGATTGCCCCCACATATTGTCTTTGCTTGCAGTATCTGCCGGAACAGATGGTATTTATTTGCTCCCCCACTCTAGCAAATTAGGCACAAGGCCGATTTTTAATGTGAGGAGTGAAGGGGAAATGGGGACCAACTCCCCGGGGAGTAAGGGAGCTGGATAGTGACAATTGGTATGAAGGGTTGCCCCTACATTGACCAAGGTCTTATATGTGAGGCTGCCCACACATATGGTCCCTGCTTGCAGCATCTGCCGGAACAGATGTTATTTATTTGCTCCCCCACCGAGCAAATAAGGCACAAGGCCGATTTTTAATGTGAGGAGTGAAGGGGAAATGGGGACCAACTCCCCGGGGAGTAAGGGAGCTGGATAGTGACAATTGGTATGAAGGGTTGCCCCTACATTGACCAAGGTCTTATATGTGGGGTCGCCCCCACATATGGTATTTGCTTGCAGTATCTGCCGGAACAGATGCTACACTTTGATCTTGTCCAAAAGGCCAAGAAAAGCTTAAAAAGCTAAAAACAACATATATAAACAACATATCTTTGATCTAAACCAAAAAGGCCAAGCACAAAATACCGAGAGACCTACCGACCGACGGTGTGACTTATAGAGTCGCTTGCACGCGACTAAAAACTAGGCCAAATAGCTGCTAAGGCAGCTCATGATATCAGTAATGCGCTTGGCCCAAGAACAACTATCGAACGTGTGGGTCAAGAAATTCCGCAATGGCGAAGAACGCCTTGAAGATAAATACGGTTACAGCCGGCCGACAGCGGTTCATAACAAACATTTGGAAGCCTTAATTGAAGTCGATTCTCGCAAAACAACACGAAAAGTTACTGTTATACGCGAGCTCGACCACTTCAGAATCGTTCGCTATTTAAAGCAAATAGTGAAGTAAAATAAGTTGGATAAATGGGTGCCGCATGAATTGAACGAAAATAAAAGAGGTTTCTTCTACGCTCCCTCTTCGCAACAAAAATGACCCATTTCTCGCGCGAGTTGAAACGTGTGATGAGAAGTGCATCCTCTACGACAATCAGCTGCGTTCAGCACAGTGGTTGAATGCCGGAGAATCTCCACAACACTTCCCCATGCCGAAATTGCACCAAAAAAATAGTTATGCTGACTATTCCTTGGTATGAAGCCGATGTCATCCATCACAGCTTCTGGAATCAGGGCGAAACGAGTACGGCGAAGCAGTACTGCCGACAAATTGACAAAATGCCCCAGAATCTCGAACGTATGTACCAAAGATTTGTCAATATGAACTGACCCCATCTCCTTCATGACAATGCTGGCTCGCATGTTGCTCAACTAACTCTGCAACAGTTGAACGAATTGGGTTACGAGACTCTTCCCCCCCTCCGTCATATTCACCGGATCTCTGGCCCATTAATTATCAAGCATCTCGACAGCTTTATGCGCGAAAAATGCTTCAAAAGACAAGATGATACCGAATTGGCCTTCAATGTCTTCAGTGCTTCCAGAACGGATTTCTAGGTTCGTGGGATAAATAAACATGTTTCTCGTCGGCAAAAATATGTCGAGTCTAATGGTGTTTATTTCGTTTAATGAAGTTTATTATGAAAAGAGTTATGCTCTTTTTTAGTTGAACGTACAAATAACTACGTTGTTTTTGCACCAATCTAATATTTGGGTTTTATCGGAGTAAAATCAGTGTAAAATGTGAAAATTTAAAAATCTTATTCGCCAGGAAAAGGTCAAACGACAGCATTACGAATATGCATGCAAACCTAATTTAGTAGCTCAGGTATTAACGTCAAAGAGAAAAGTAAATCGCAAGTTAAACATTTGGATTTCGATTCTCGGTGATGGCGCACGTGTCATTTTATTTTAACTTTATAAATCATCATTATATATGGTGTCCCATATACTATAACAATAAGAAACCTGCATTAAATCGTGTAATAGAATTTATCCTTCACTGGCTCTTTATTAAAACGAAAATATATGCCTACACAGCAAGTTTATCTATTAATATTCTTTTAGAATGATGTAATTCACAAAACATACATAATTTTCTATGGAATATGTTTTCTTTTTTTTGGGGTTTATCAAAACTTATCAAAGGATGAAGGCCACTCGACGATAATAGTTTATGTATGTAAGCTGGTAGTGATGTAAACCATTTATGGTGTAAATTGGGTGAAATTTGATTCTGTATAACGACGACCTAACAGGATTAGTGTTCCATGTGGGAAGTTCCAGGAAAGAAGCTCTGTAAATTAAATATATTCCTATATTTAGGCTCATATAGAGAGTGGATGAATTCGTATATAGTGGTTTTAGCTAATCGAGTATTTTTGTAAAAGTTTTGACAAGCAGGGACCATAGATTGAAAATCAGATCAGTTCTTACCATAAAAATAGCGGTAGAGAAGATATAGGCTGGCGATATGTGGCAACGGTACTCCATTGTAGGGCACACCCGGCTCTTATAGAGATAACGGATCGCATCGGAAGTGGAAGAGTGATCCAGCTATCTTTCCATCAATCTTAGCAATCGATTTGATGTATGCGTTTTATTTCAGATCAAGAGTGTGTGCCCGTCACAGAAGCGTGTCAAGACACGGAACTTCCCCAAGACTAGATGCATTCAATTCAATTCGGGCATGGTGAAGACCAGAGCGATTATGATGACAGCCTTAAGTCCAATTAAAATTATAGTATGAAAATAAGCCAATGATTTAAGTAAATAACATTATATATCGTGAAATTTTATAGCATATCATAAACATTTGTTTTCAGTGAATCACGTCTTTAATGTCCTATCTCGCTACTATTGTCTTTTTTTTCCTATTCTTAATAAGTTTTTTTTATGTTTTCTTGGTTAGACATATAATAACGCTTATGCACTGGGATTGAACGCTCATCAAATCGTGAGGTGACTTATATACAGAGAAAAACATTCAGAATCAATATTATGTCAGTAAATATATGACTAAATGTGCAGCAGTTACAACCAGTCCCACCACAATAAATCAGGGATTACAATTTAAACTTTATTTTAAGAATAAAAAGTACAAGGTATAGTAAATACAATAATATCGTACAATTTTTACACTTTAGAGCTAACTAGAAATGTATATAAGGCATTGACATTTTATTCTAACTAGTATTTCTTTATGAGTTTGCATTATGTTTTGTATAACTTTTAAGTTATGTAGTGTCTTCTTTAAAAATACTAATCTAGAAGCAAATAAAATTTAAACCATGGAGTCCATTAAAATATCTCTATAAAGAGAACAGCATTTAATATAAATTCTTTTTTTTAATATAATCTAAGATACGTCACTTATTTTTTTCATCAATTCATGGCTTGCAATAGTTTTAAAATTCTAAAAAATCAAACTAAAATTGCATTTAAAAAACTTTTAAACTTACATTATATTACTGAACTCCAGATGCAATATGATAACACGAATAAACCTAGAACCCCATCCACCAACGTAGACCCCTACTACCAGGTCCCCTTTCTTCAACATCAGGGGTTTACGTTCCAACCTTCCAGAGGTTGAAACACAATTACAGGAGAAGAAACCGGACATATTCTTTTCAAGTGTAACTGGCATAGGACCAACCACTTCTCTAGACGAATTCATAATTAAAGGTTACTCAAACTTAACATCTAAATCTGACCCCCAAGATCGCCATGGGCATGAAATATGTGCCTACATCAAAGATGGCTTTCCATGTGGTAGGGATATCTCCAGAGAAGACCCTAATTTACCTTATATGTGCTTTCGGGTTGCACTAGCTTACACCACTGCATTTATATTTGCCCTGTATCGCCCCCACAACTGTAGAGTTACTATTTTAAGAGCATATCTGAGAAAATTGACCACATCCGTCTGCTCATTCTTCGGCTAACATTCACATATGCGGTGACTTCAATGTCCATAGTGTGGCATGGCTGACCCACTCAAATAATACCGATGATGAGGGGAGGTTTTGTCACCATTCTGCCATTGCCTATGACCTCACTCAGATTGTTCACGAACCCACCCGTGTGCCGCATACACCCGGTCAATATGCAAGCCTTCTAGACCTTTTCCTCACAACTTCCCCTGAGCTGTGTTCATGTTCCGTTCGACTCCTCTGGGATACTCTGACCACTCTGTTTTCGCAGTTAAGATAAAAAATGAAATGTAATAAGTCTTCGGATGTACTTGTCCACCGTACTGTATATCGATATTCTATGGCTGACTGGGATAGCTTCCGTACATTCATATCTGATTTACCTCTGCACTCCATGTTTAAAAAGGAAGTGTTCTCTATAGTATCAGATCTGACCGAATGGTTAATTGTAGGCATAGACCAATTCATACCATCTAAAAAATTCCAACAAAAACCTAACAGCCAGCCATTCCCCCCTATGCGAAAATTACCATCAACTCCCTGTATTTCCTCCTATAACAGACAACGCGCTATACAACATACAGATATATGTGCGTGAGTTCGCCAAGCTAATCAAGAACCTTGATTCCAGTAAAGCAAGTGGCCCTGATGGCATCCCCGTTATAGTGTTGAAAAAGCTCCAACCAGAACTTGCCTCCATACTTACAAAACTGTTTAAGCGTTCCCTTAAGGAGAAGTGCTTTCCAACACCTTGGAAAATCTCATCATTATGCCCTGTACTTAAGAATTACGGTGAAAAGTCCTCTCCCTCCCATTACAGACCAATAAGTCTCCTGTGTGTCATGAGAAAGTTGTTAGGATCCATATTAAATAAAGAAGTAGTAAACCACCTCAACAGAACAAGCTTCTTAGTGACACGCAATAGGGTTTCCACTCTGCAAGATCTACACCAGATGTGCTACCGGTTATATCACAGAGGATTAGTGAATCTCTTTACAAAGGTTTCCTTTCCAGGGCAATTGCTCTTGACATATCGAAGGCCTTCGATAAAGTATGGCATAAGGGCCTACTTCACAAGATTTCCAGCTACGGTATTACTGGAAATGTTTTCTTATTCATTAAATCATTTCTCTCCGATAGGTTCATAAGAGTAGTGGTTGATGGGCAGAAATCAGAGGTCCACAGTTTAATGCTCATTAATTACTGTACACGCAATGAAAAAATTCTACCGTTGTCTATACCGAACAAACCACACAAAATCGACGGCTCTTAAATTATCATTTTTTTAAATAAACTTTTTTCATTTAACAATTTCTTGCTGTTGATTGCAGAAACCAAGATCGTTAGAGTGTAAATATTTTGTATTTGAAAGTGCGTCTATAAAATATATAGATGAAATATAGCGTTAAGTACTTAAATATTGTGAAAAATTATGACTCAGCAAAAGCTGACCTGCCGAAAATCCAGCCAGTATCCTGCAAAAGCTATTGAACCAAAAATCGATTTGACATTTCGCAAAATATATACTAGAATTGGTGATTGCTTAAGTAAGTGTTCTATCTTTGCCCTGTTTTATTTGTTAGCAAATAGTCCATTCCATCAATTGCCAAATCAATACGAACCTTTCCCTACCTTGTATCGATTTTACAGCCTACTGCATCTAATTGATTATATTCTTTTTGGATTTCCAGGAAAAGTCATTCTATTCAAGGTAAGATTGATTATGATTCACACGAGAGAGATGCAGAGTGAATATTTGTAGGTTGCAGTGATTCGCTGTATATATATATATATATATATATATATATATATATATATAGTCAGCCCAGGCCTTTCTGGTGTCAATGCAATCCTATGATTTATTGTTGCTGTGAAGGGTAACTTGTTTGCATACTATTCTTTTCTTTATATTTTTCCTTTCTTGTTTTATGTCGCTATTACCTGGTTTGCTCTTTCTATTACCGAATTCTGTTTATTTTATCCTTACCCTACTTCAGGTCTATGTCGATCTTCCTCGAACTTTAATATTGTGCCCCTTTGGAATGTGATCATAGCGTAGTATATGTCTTAACTGTGCCAAGCAAGGCCAAGCAATAATATCTGCGTAAAGATTTTATAGGAAACACAAAATTGTTTCCATATATATTTATGTATACGTATATACTTTTGTTTAATACCTTTTTCCTATCATACTCCTCCGAGAGTTTTTTTGTCTGCAGACATGAAACTTCATATATCAGATATTTGAATCAATGCAAAACTTTATATTTGTTTTAGGCAAGAACAAACGGTGCAAAAGTGTGAAAATTATAAAAAAAGAAATTTGCCAGGTGAAGGTCAAACGCCGACATTACTAATGCATAATGTAGGAGCTATTGGTTCATGTTTTAATTTTTAGCCTTACAGAAAATATATATTAATAGCCCAGTTTTTGAGGTACAGTAAAATTACATCAGAGGCCCACAGTTTAATGCTAGAGTCCCTCAGGGGTCCATCCTGGGCGCAACTCTCTTCCTGATCTCCATCAATGATCTCCCAAAACACATACTTAAATCATTCGTTGGCATCCATGCTGATGGCACGACCATCTATGGCAACACATCAAATTATGTAAATGACAAAGCTCTCTCTAATTCTCTCTCCAAACCCAAGCTTCTATCCTTACATCATAAATGCTCTGATCCCCATCTGGCATCAATTGAAATGGATGGTTCTCGTCTTGGAGAGGCTCCATGTTTTGACAAGCATCTGGGTTTGACCTTTACCCCTGATCTAAAATGGAACACGTACATCAAATATTTTGCCAAGGACGCTGGGAAAATGGTCGGATCCTTCTACCGCTCCGGAAGATATCTCACTACTGATGCAATTCTCTATATTTATAAAAGCCAAGTACGTCAAAGGATGAAGTACTGCTGCCAGACCTGGGCAGGAGCTGCTAAAAACAGGCTATCCTGCCTTGACAGAGTACAAAATAGACTTCGTGGTTTATTGGGGAGTGCCCTTTTCTCTTTCCTACAACCTCTCTCTCACAGGAGAGACGTTACATCGAGAGCTGAACGTTTTGGTTTCGATTCTCGTGAGTGGCAAATTAGTTTTTAAAAATACCTTTTAAATCCTTACTATATATCGCATCCGATCTCTCTCACTCTCTCTCTATATATACATACAATATATACATACATTATATATATACACATTATATATATACATTATACATATATATATATACATTATATATATATACATTATATACATTATATATACATATACATCATATATATATACATTATATACATATATATATACATATACATCATATATATATATACATTATATATATATATACATTATATATATACATTATATATATATACATTATATATATATCCATTATATATATACATACATTAAATACATTATATATATATACATTATATATATACATTATATATATATTATATATATACATTATATATATACATTATATATATATACATTATATATACACATTATATATATATATATACATTATATATATATACATTATATATATATACATTATATATATACATTATATATATACATTATATATATATACATTATATATATATTTTATATATATACATTATATATATATATATTTTATATATATACATTATATATATTATATATATATACATTATATATATTATATATATACATTATATATATTATATATATATACATTATATATATTATATATATATATACATTATATATACTTTATATATATACATTATATATATATATATATATTATATATATATACATTATATACATTATATATATACATTATATATATATTATATATAGATACATTATATATATTATATATATATACATTATATATACTTTATATATATATACATTATATATATATATTATATAAATATACATTATATAAAATATATATATATACATTATATATATTTTATATATATATATACATAATATATATTTTATATATATATATACATTATATATATATATTTTATATATATACATTAAATATATATATTTTATATATATACATTATATATATATATATATTCTATATATATACATTGTATATATATATTTTATATATATACATTATATATATATATTAAATATATATACATTATATATATATATTTTATATATACATTATATATATATACATTATATATATATGTATTATATATATACATTATATATACATTATATATATATGTATTATATATATACATTATATATATGTATTATATATATACATTATATTTATATTTTATATATATATATTTGATATATTTAATATATATATATATTATATATATATATTTTATATATATATACATTATATATATATATATTATATATATACATTATATATATATATTTTATATATATATATATTTTATATATTTTATATATATATACATTATATATATATATATTTTATATATATACATTTTATATATTTTATATATATACATTATATATAAATATATATATATACATTATATATAAATATATATACATTATATATAAATATATATACATTATAAATACATATATATATATACATTATAAATACATATATAAATATATACATTATATATACATATATATATATACATTATATATACATATATATACATACATTATATATACATATATATACATATATATACATTATATATACATATATATAAACATTATATATACATATATAACCATTATATATACATATATATACATATATACATATATAACCATTATATATACATATATATACATAATATATACATATATAACCATTATATATACATATATATGTACATAATATATACATATATAACCATTATATATACATATATATATACATCATATATACATATATAACCATTATATATACATATATATATATATACATCATATAAACATATATATATATACATTATATATAAATATATACATTATAAATATATATATATATATACATTATATATAAATATATACATTATACATATATATACATTATATATGAATATATATACATTATATATACATATATATCTATATACATATTATATATATATACATTATATATATACATTATATATATATATATATACATTATATATATATATATATACATTAAAGATATATATATATATACATTATATATATACATTATATATATATACATTATATATATATACATTATATATATATATACATATATATATATATATATACATTATATATATATATACATTATATATATATATATACATTATATATATATATATATACATTATATATATATATACATTATATATATACATTATATATATATATACATTATATATATATATACATTATATATATATATACATTATATATATATATATATATACATTATATATATATATACATTATATATATATATACATTATATATATATACATTATATATATACATTATATATATATATATACACTATATATATATATATATACATTATATATATATATATACATTATATATATACATTATATATATACATTATATATATATACATTATATATATATACATTATATATATATATACATTATATATATATACATTATATATATATATATATATACATTATATATATATATACATTATATATATATATACATTATATAT
>NC_136523.1:10828636-10861136 GCF_053919585.1 Euprymna scolopes | reverse complement strand
ACATTATATATATATGTTATACATATACATTATATATATGTTATATATATACATGATATATATGTTGTATATATATACATTATATATGTTATATATATACATTATATATATGTTATATATATACATTATATATATATGTTATATATATACATTATATATATGTTATATATATACATTATATATATGTTATATATATACATTATATATATGTTATATATATATACATTATATATATGTTATATATATACATTATATATATGTTATATATATACATTATATATATGTTATATATATACATTATATATATGTTATATATATACATTATATATATGTTATATATATACATTATATATATATATTACATATATACATTATATATATGTTATATATACATTATATATATGTTATATATACATTATATATGTTATATATACATTATATATGTTATATATACATTATTTATATATGGTGTATATATACATTATATATATAGTGTATATATACATTATATATGTTATATATATATTATATATACATTAAATATATATTATATATACATTAGATATATATTATATATACATTAGATATATATTATATATACATTAGATATATATTATATATACATTAGATATATATTATATATACATTATATATAAATTATATATATTATATATACATTATATATATATTATATATATACATTATATATATATTATACATATACGTTATATATAATATATATATACATTATATATATACATTATATATATAATATATATACATTTTATATACATTATATATATATTACATATACACATTATATATACATTATATATATTAAATATACATTATATATATATTTATATATATATTATATATATTATATACATATTATGTACATATTATATATATTATATATATCTATTATATTTTATATATATATATATATATATTATATATATTATAAATATATTATATATATATTAGAAATATATTCTATATATATATGATATATATATTTTATATATATATATATATATGATATATATATATTTTATATATATATCTATATGATATATATATTTTATATATATATATGATATATATGTTTTATATATATATATATATATATATATATATATATGATATATATAGTTTATATATATATGATATATATATCTTATATATATTATATATGTTATATATATATTATCTACATTATATATTATATATATTTTATATATATATACTATATATTATATATATTATAAATATATTATATATATATTATAAATATATTATATATATATTAGAAATATATTCTTTATATATATGATATATATATTTTATATATATATATATGATATATATATTTTATATATATATATATATGATATATATATTTTATATATATATATGATATATATATTTTATATATATATATGATATATATATTTTATATATATATATGATATATATGTTTTATATATATATATGATATATATGTTTTATATATATATATGATATATATGTTTTATATATATATATATGATATATATATTTTATATATATATATGATATATATATTTTATATATATATATGATATATATATTTTATATATATATTATGTATGTTATATATATATTATCTATATTATATATTATATATATTTTATATATATATACTATATATTATATATATATTTTATATATATATTATATATTAATTATATAATATATATATATATTATATATGTTATATATATATTGTATATATATGATATATATATATTATATATATTATATAATATATCTTTTATATTTTATATATATTATATATATTATGTATATATATTATATATATATTATATATATTATATATATCATATATATATATTATATATATTTTGTATATTATATATATATATTATATATATATTATATATATGAAATATATATTTTATATATACATCATATATATATTATATGTATACATTATATATATTATATATACATCATATATATATTATATATACATCATATATATATTATATATACATCATATATATTAGATTAGGTATATATACTATATATATGGATTATATATATATTATTTATATACATCATATATATATATATTATATGGATATATTATATATACATCATATATATATATTATATATACTCTATATATACATTAATATATATTGTTTATATACATCATATATATATATTATATGGATATATTATATATACATCATATATATATATTATATACTCTATATATACATTAATATATTTTATATATATACATCATATAAATATATTATATGGATATATTATATATACATCATATATATATATATTATATACTCTATATATACAATAATATATATTATATATATACATCATATATATATTATATATATATATATACATCATATATAATATATTATATATATACTATATATACATTATAGATATATATTATATATACATCATATATATATTATATATATATATATCTATATATATATTATATATATATATATATATCTATATATATATTATATATATATATATCTATATATATATATATTATATATACATTATATATATTTTATATATATTATTTTTATACATTATATATATATTATATATGTTATACTTATACATCATATATATACATTATATATATAGAGTGTATATATATATATACATTTTACATATATGTACATTATATATATATATATATATATATATATATATATATATATATATATCAAGTGAAAATATATCTTTGTCTTTTGCTTATGGCATGTAAGGGAGACTATTATACAGAAAGGTATTACTTTACATATTAACACTTTTTAATATATACATATGCACAGAACCTTATGAACAGTAAACAATACCCGAGCAAAGCTGGGAGGAACTGCTAGTATATGTATAAAAGTGACTCCAAATTTGATAGGCAGGGTAGTGATATTTGGGACAATCTTTGTAGTTAGTTTTCGGTCAGAAATTTGACTGTTAAGCGGTCAAAGTTCAACGATATGATCTTTGAGATCTCTACCGATCTCTTCCGCCAATTTTGGGTATAAACACTTGAGATTGTAGATACAGGTTTCTTGGACATGGATCTAACTTAAGAACTTTACTTGAACCAAAAATACTAAATGCAAAGGGGTCATAATAAGTCTCTACCAAATTACTCAGACAATTTCTGTTCAAACCATTTAAAATTTTTCATGAAGGGTATTAAGAGATAGGGCAATCTTTTTAATCAGTTTGGGTCGAAAATTTGAGCTACAAATATATAAATCGATGTATGTTTGCATGTCTGCCCAAAACTTCTTACTAAGGCGACGGATTTTTACAAGATCAACACCGTTTGAAGCTCCATCTTTGAGACGATACATACCGAAAAATTGACTGAAAACATTGATTACTTCACCCTACACTGGACACTTTTCTACAGAGACGGGTACCTTTTTTCGCCGATATTTTCAAACTCATCCCCTCCTTTCAATAGTCTAGCCTTTAGTTAAACCTATGCACTTCCGGTTTGGCGGTAGTCGAAACAGCAAAGACTTTACGTGTTTTCACATTCTTTTCCTACTTCGGTATACGGTTTTGAGGCTGCCTTCCTACTACCACTTTTTTTTTCTACATACACCTCCAAACACCGGGTATCCATGCTATTTTATTCATAATTTTTATCTTATTTCTAGTAAGGGAACCCGATGTTGCCGGTTTTTTCAAACGATCAGCAACTATTCCATGATAACTTTTTGTAATGGAAATCAGGGAAATCGCCCATTTTCCAATAAATGTGTAAAAAATATTGTACCCTTCCAACAATATCTGGAAGGAACCAAAGACCTTCTCTTGTGTAAGCGTGCCAAATACTCTCGTCACAGGATTTATAATCTCATCAATTGTCTGATAACGACAGCTTCCAAGGAAGGGAGCAAGGTCGCTACAATAGGGTGAAGAACTATCTGGAAGCCTATCTTGGTTCCAAATTCTCCGATCGTCTCTGTGCAACCTTGGAACAGACTTTACGCAAATCTTCCGAATTTTCAGGTCCTCGCAATTACTGCTTGTACATTTTCCATATTGACATCGGTGCACTTATTGCCTCTATAGATAAATGACTGTCATTATTCATGCACTTCTTTATTTTGCCCGTAAACTGACGTGTCCACTACCTTTTTTAACGTTTTGAACAAACCTCTCATCATCCCTGAAAATCTCCTTGCCATCCTTGAATCTCTTATGCGACTGATGTTTTATCAATGCAAGATGGTTCAAAAGTAATCTGTATCATTTTATTTATTCTGTGTTATTTTCACAAGTTTAAAACAGAATTTCACTGCATACCTTTCTCGTAAAATTTGTTTACGTCCAGATTGTCACAGATGAGGAATTTAATAACTACAATCAGGCTTTACTAGAGTGTATTAACATTCCTGCTCTAGCTGTTCATTTGAAACTCAAACTATAAGATGTATAGAAATAACATTCTGAATTTTCAAGAGTCGACGAAAACTTTTAATGTCTGTACAAAAACGTCTGGAAACTTATTGAATATACCTCTAAATTGCAAACATTCACATCTTTATGTACGATTATTGTAGTTTTTACGCTTTAAAAATATTGGATAAGAGAAGATTGCTTGGCTCCTGATCTTGTTGTGATGATTATACTTCATTACATAGTCAATCGAATATTTGTTTTGGTATCAATACAATCCTCTTATTAGTTAGAATAAAGTATCATTAGTTTTCTAATATTTTTACTTCATTTATTTATATTATTTTCTTACTCTTATTCCTTTAACATGTTGCCACGGTTCTTTCTTATAATTCTTATTTCCTGCCGGTCGTATTTCCTCCTCTCATACAATTTCTCGTCCAATACCTCTACTTTCTCACCTACTTAAACAGATAGCATCATAAGAGCAAACTATCTTTTTTA
Source organism: Euprymna scolopes (assembly GCF_053919585.1). Classification (NCBI taxonomy): domain Eukaryota; kingdom Metazoa; phylum Mollusca; class Cephalopoda; order Sepiida; family Sepiolidae; genus Euprymna; species Euprymna scolopes. The sequence goes on along the minus strand of NC_136523.1, from coordinate 10,856,153 downwards.
TAAAGTTAGGCGTAAACACCACTTGAATAGACGTGCTTATGTTTTGTCTAATCGCTATTACGTCTTTTAAATCCGTGAATGTTCATCTAACGAATATAATAATACTTTGATATTTTTTGTAGGATAAAAAATTAAAATATTGCTATGACGTCGGATATGGCGCCACGAGTAGAAGCATAAATAGAACACCGAGAGAAATCCGGGTCTCTTTAGGTCCTGGATATGACCTTAAACTATATCCAGTGGTGAAGCCTCAGCTTGCGGGCTTTGGGGAGTGTGGACCCACGCTTTAATGTCCGTTGCTCCTAGGCCCACTCTGACCCGGAGTGGTAGTACTTGTAAGGGTCCCGACTATGGGTTAAATAGAAACCGACTTGAAAACAAAAAATATATTCTATTATTTTTTTTCAAAATCTTTGGATTCAGCTTTAAATAACCTGAAAAGGGTTGATATGCCGTAAAACAAAAAACACAACCAATTTGGGGTTCTTCAGCAAAGAAAAACCTGGCGACAAGGATGAGCAAGTGAACACGAACAGAAACAAGTACTTAAACTAAAGACCAGTGTGTTCTTTTTTGATTCAGCGGTTTCTGAACATTTCAGGTGGCAAAGTTCAAAATCATGCGATTTTTTTGGAGAATTTTTTCTCTGATCTAGGGGTTGTTGAAAATTTGAGGGCAAAGTTAAAAATCTACTACTTTCTTCTTTTTTTTACATAGCCTTGATAAGTGGTGATGCCTAAGAGGTCACCCGATGAGAAGTGTTAAAGAGTGTACAGTAGAAATTTGGCAATATAGTAATCGTTAGTAATGGAGATTCCGTAAATTTCTTCACAAGTGGGACGCCTCATCAAGAACTTGTTTACGTCAGACTTGAAGACAACCATATTGTAGTCATTTGGAAAGCAGGAAAATGGAGGACAATTCCACAGGCGTGGAGTTCAAAGAAAAAAGTGTTGTTCATAGAATCTAGGTTTAGGTTTTGGCACATATAACGAGTGGGGAGATTTAATGATAGCGTGTTCAGCTAGACGAGTGTTTCTTGTGAAAGTTTGGCGAGGGGGGACCATAGACTGAAGCTCAGTCGACCACTTTCCATAAAAATAACGATAATATTGCTATTTATGTTTTAATTTTTTCCCTCTTCTTGCTTTCATGCTGTCAATCATGCCCCCCGCAAAGGTATCAGTCGGGGGACCTTATTGTTTTTTGCTTGTCGTTTACGCTTGACATCACTACAAGGTGAAACGATGAAATTTTCGTCCTAGAAAAAGAACGACATTTACATTTGAAGGAAATTGATTTTCTTTTTTTTGTTGTTGCAGATTATCTACTACTTGGCTATTTGCATGCAAATCCTAAGAGCGATTTCCGAATGTGACCCAATGTGAAATGAACGAGATCGGATATGAACCGCTGTACAACGCATGCTCTCTTACTGATGCAAGTTATAAACACATTACTATTGCCAGCATCCCCTCAAATATCAATACGGAGAAATCAATGTTTGAGGGCACAGCTATACAAAGTTACCGGTTCAAGTGGTGTTGTTCAAGAGAGGACCACATTGTGCCACCTCACACTTTCACAGTCAGTTTGAAACACCAAAGTTTACCTGGATGTGCTGAAGCGTGGGGTGATCCCCTTGGGCAATCAGGAGACCGCTGGTTTACCATGGGTGTAACAGCAGGACTCGCCCTCCAGCATTGACTTCAGAAGTAGGGTAACGACTTTGCACTCTTCTCTCACTACCCACTCTCTTCCCTCGACCTGGACCCACTGGACTATTTTCTTTAGTCATAGGTCGAGAACATTACCAACATGACCTCCCACTACACGAAAGTCAACTAGATCGTCGCCTTTCGTCGAATATTCACAGTTTCCGCTTGCGCTTGTAGAAAACGCATGCCCCCAGTGCCGAACTCGTATCGATTAGGCTGAAGGCTACTACATACAAGATATCAACGTAACAAGAGAATCAAGTTACCGTAATTTTATTGTATTATTAGAATTTTTGGAAATTATGTAGTGCTGTTTTCTTTAGAGTGACAATTTTTTCGTTCTACTCTGTATACAGAAGGTTCAGTATGAAAATCTATATTAAATTGGCTCTATAATCATTAATACGAACTCTGGATGAAGCAATTAACAATATTAAAGCGTAGTAAGAGCTAACGGTCATGCAGTATTTTACGTTATTATTCTTCAAACGTTCAAGCATCGAAAATAATTAAATAAGAATAAAGAATATCAGGTATAATTCAGGTTATTTGAGCCAATAGTAAGTATAACAGTTTTTTTTAATCAAAATACCAAAAGAAGAGAAGAATGTGAAAAATATTCTTGAATGTTTTAATTTTTATTGATTATTAGCGTCATTCCGATGCTTTTCACTATTATATATGCATACACAATTCATACATACATGCATACATATATATATGTGTGTATGCGTGAATTTGCAATAAGCACTGAATCAAGAAGTCTGGAGATATATTGAACTATCTTTGCTTGTGTGAAGTCAAAAGTTTATTAAAATATGTTTTTTGTTCCCAACTGAGTGATATTCAACAAGGTATGATATATCATTGTTTTTAATTTTTACATATTATTTGTCTGAGAGATATATCTTTCTAACGATGCCCAGTTTGTGCCTGTAGGATTAGCATGATAAAAGCACACGCAAGGAGTAAAAAAAAGTTGGATCAATTGGTGCCGCATGAATTGAACGACGATAAAATAATCGTCGTTTTTATGTGTCTTCTACGCTCATTTTGCGCAACAAAAACGACACATTTTTCGTGCGGATTGTGACTTCTGATGAAAAGTTGATCTTCTACGACGACCGGCGATGTCCGTCAGAGTGGTTAAATGCCGGAGAAGCTCCATAACCCTTTCCAAAGCCGAAATTGCAAAAAAATAAACAAAAAAAAAAAAACATCATGGTGACTTTTTGGTTACCTTCAACCGGTCTCATCCAATACAGCTTCTTGAAACCGGTCGAAACAATTGCAGCACAGAAGTATTGCCGACGGATTCAGGAAATGCACCAGAAGCTTTTACGTATGTGTCCAAGATTGGTCAATATGAAGAGACAAATTCTCCTCCTTGATTACACTCGCCTGCATGTTGCTCAACTGACTCTGAAGAGCGAATGGGACTATGAGACTCTGCCTCGTTTGCCTTATTCACCAGACGTCTCGTCCACTGATTATCACTTTTTCAAGCATCTCGACAACTTCCTGTTCGAGAAATACTTCAAAAGCTGAGATGATGCCGACTCAGCCTTCAATTATTTCATTGTTTTCAGAACTCCGGAATTTTATCCTAATAAGATAAATAAACGAGTTTCTCGTTGGCGAAATCATGTCGATTTCAATGGATTTTATTTTGATGGATAAAGTATTGACGTCATAAAAGATGATCCAGGAATATGAAAGAAGTATGAGCTTTTGAATGTAAACGTCAAAAAACATTATTTTAGCACACACCTAATATATATCCAGAGTAACAGTTTTCTATTTTAAAATAAACAACAATTTACAGATTACAAAAACTAGAATGACTTCTTCTATAAGATTTGACCGCTGCTTCTTGCGTGACAACACATGACAACAGCAGTGCCACCTTGTGTAGAATGTGATTTCGAATTCGGAATTGAAACATTCGAATCTAACTATGCGCAATAATTTCTGTGAATCAAATCGATTTTTATTTTGCTTCAGTAGATAATGTTACAGGTATTGAATTAAAAAGTGGACGTTATTCTGAGTATCCTTTCGGTGGTCTTATTTACATGAATTTTCTAAATAAAATTACACAAATAGAACGAACTCCATTGAGAAAAATTTTGGTGAATAAATATTATTTAATTCCACGTCTGAAGCATCTAAACAATTTATACTTCGAAGGAGAATATGTGTTATATTTTTTATTTGACAATCAGACAACACGTAGGATAGATTTGGATTATAATTTGTTTATAACTATATTTAACTGTGTAAAACCTAGCGTCTGCGTCACTTAGCCATTCGACAGCAGAGTTGGTAAAAATAGCAACCATGTATTAAGTTAGAATTGATTTAATCTTAAAGAAAAATGAATCGAAAGCAAAAATGGTGTTCAGAGCAAAGCCAATGTCACACTTTTTGCGATATAACGTTATCAACATATATGTCAATGCAATCCTGATTCTTATATAATTTTTAACGTTGAGCTTGCAGATTGGGTCAAATCTTATTGAGCTTGCAGATTGGCTCAAGAAGGTTGCTGATTGGGTGCAGACCATATTGAGTCTGCAGACAGGGTCAAGACCTTATTGAGCTTGCAGATTGGAGCAAAATCTTATTGAGTATGCAGATTGGGTCAATGTCTTTTATTGTCGATTATTCCACATTTTATATCCGAGATATTTGACTTCTTAAAGCCGTTTCACAAGTAAGTCGGATTCTACCTTTTTAGGCGACTACGTGTGAAAAGAAAGAAAAGGCTTGAAGTTTTGTTCCAAGTTCTGCAGAAGGGCAGGTCCTGTAGAATCAGCAGAAAAGAAAGTCCTGTAAAGTCAGCAGACGAGCAAGTCCCAAAAAATCACACGCACACTAAAGTACTCTTAAAGCTGCAGCAGTTCACCGATACGATCACACTGACGTCGATCCTAGAAAAGACACCCCCATGTTCCAAACACACTCCCTTTATCCTTCCGGCGTTCGTCCTCGGCCAATCAGCAGCCAAAGAACGGTCACGTGGGGCCCAGTGATGATCGCACAATCTACAAAATGAGGACGGCGCCATTTTGGAATTTCTTTTCATGTTTCGGCCATGCACGTACGCACACCGTAGGAGCGTTCCAAGGTAAGGCATGACGCGCAGACACGTGGGCGCTTCCTCCCTTCATTTTCTTCGACTCTACACTTCTATATCAATCTGATAATTGTTTCTGAGCCGTGAATAGGTTGTTTGTTTTACCGCAGATAAACTATTTCGAGTTTTGTAAAGCTAAATCTGGAAATCTAAGAAAAAATATTTATGAGAAAAGTTATGTATATCTTTTAATATATATTCATGGTGCATAGATTCGTTGTTTCATTTTATGGCATATCAGCAGTTTTCCTGATTCTGGATTGTTTTATGCTAAAAATTGTTTGTATCTTCAAATGTTTATTCCTAATATTTAGTTTAGTTATCTTTAAGAAAATAAAAAGTTGATCCCTAGTCTTGGAAATTGCAGAACACGAATAAAGTTTGCAAATGAAAATAAAACAATAATATCACTGTTTGTTGTTAGCGATATAAACAACTGCTTTTGTAGCATCAGGTTCCATTGTATAAGTCAGCAATATTACCCGTACATGCAATATATAGAATTATTGTCAAGTCTTAATTTGGCACGGGGAAATAGACGCTTAAAGAACTGGCATTTATTTTGTACCACCTTGATTATAATATTATTTCAATATCTTCAAGAATAGGTTGTTTTTTTCCGTGTGGATATTGTTCTAAATATACTTAGCAAATACCTGCGAATCAAACTTAGAAAATATTACTGGTCCTGTTTTTTATTTGATTCCCAATATTTTTGCCTAATTCTAATAATTTTACATTAAATTAAAAATATGTGAAAAAAAGATAAAATTTGAACTTATTTGCGGTATTTTAAGTAATGCAACCCATAAAATAAACGTGATATTTTTGTTATTGCTGAAATGAAATTAATTGTAACGTTACAAATGTAAACCCAGCATGTAAATCAGAGTATGTCGAAAGGAAAATGAGAAATATTATATAGACTGTTTTTTTTTTTATAACAACAAGCTTCTTTCCTCATTCTCCCACTACGCGTGACTTCTCGTTACGGCCGTTACGTTACTTATATCTCTAAAGTGACTACTCTTTTTTATAGTATTTTTTACTCGGGTTACGTTATTTTGCATACTGTATGGATGTACATACGCGTGCCCACTCTCTGTTACATAAGAAAGACATTGTGAAATGATTATCAGAGGAAGGGCTTTTAAGAATAGAACTATTCATAAAATAGAAGCATAAAATAAATTGAATGGTTATAGCTTCTCAAAAATCCATCGATTCCGTTGTGAAAAATACGTAAGAGATATTCCTAGCGATTAAAGAAAACTATCCCGTCTGTTCTCAATAATTTAACGTTTATTGGAAGTTTCATATAAAGTCGTGTAAATGAAAATACATTGCTAAATATATGGGAAGGCTAGGAATGTCGATTCTCTGAAGTACTGCTGTCATTCTGATTGTTATTCTAACAAAGTTTTGGTCGCTGAAATCTCAGCTCCTTTTTCAGGTGTACCTTGACAAACTCGGTCATTTTTCTGCCGCACTATTTTATCTGCATAAAGTTTTCAACGCATCTATATATTGAACTCAATGTTGGGATCGCATGCGCGCGTTCCACAATACCCGATTTTCTAGAATAACTAACTGATTAACAATTGTATTTTGAGTGTCACCTGCAGTGAAGATTAGATCTTTAGAATCTAGAAGAGTGTAACTTTCTACTGAATCTTACGAAGTACTTTCTCCTCTGCGGCATGTATATTACAGACAGTAAATAATCATGTTGTGTATTTCCTAGCAAAGTGCTTGTTTATTTTTTTTTAAGTGCAAAATCTACATGACCGTCTAATTGCAAACACGTTTATGAGTATAATGAAAACGGGCGCAATAGTTTTTGAGTAACAATGGTAAATAATCGTGAAAAGAGTTTATTTATGAACGCCGCGTACAGACGTCTAGCACACCCATATATATATATATATATATATATATATATATATATATATAGCTAGATAGGTATAGATATACTAGACTACCAGTGACCGTTGATTCAGTATATGCCTGTAGCTAGGTAGAGAATAATGAATATACAGAATTAATGTATAAAATTGCAAGTGAGTAAACCGAGGTAATCTGTAAACATGTAAAAATTGAATGCACGTGCGCGCGAAAACAAACATGGCGACCCGTTCAAACAATACGAAGACATTTCATAATAAATTTCTTTACTTCATTGCACTTTCTTTAAATGAAAAATACTTTATATAAAAGGTGAAATCCGTTAAACAAATTGAAAATGACGAAGAAAAATACCCAAAATCAGTGTACATTGTACATGGCGATCTTAGTTTTGTCTGTGTGTGTGTGTTAAAACCCGAAAACAATGGGAAATAATTAAGTAAGCAATATTTAACAGTGAGATATTATCCAAACTAATCTTAAAAAAACAAACACACGTTTTGGAGAGTTTCTACGAATTTTTTAAAATGTTTGAAACGTATAACCCTTCACCCCGTTGTAATACGAACATGTAATTCTTATTATTTTTATTCCGTATGGTTCTATAACCAAAGTATCTGCATAGATCGATAAAATTTACTCATGACAAGGAACTCGATACTACACAACCGTTAGCAGTGAAACTAATGCCTGGGATTGTTTGTCGCACAAAGATGCTACGCTATCCCCAAAAACGGATGACGTAATACTTTTGAGTATACAGTCATTGCAGCCGAACAAATATTCACAATCTTAAGATGGACAGCATAGGATTATAGGATTATGGTTTTGAGATAACGAGACAAATAATCCTTTACTGCCTTCTCGAATTTAGCATCACAATATGATACGTTTTTCTGAAATCTGAGAGTAAACATAAGGAGCGTATAAAGTATTTCCATTACTGGATGGTATAGTATAGTGTTAAAAGTAAACTGGACACATGGAATAAATGAATCCAACACAAAAGTAAAGTACAAACATATTTACCACATACGCGTGTTCATTAAATTCGGCCATATTTAAATAAAGATCATTACTATTTAATGATTTTTTAATGATTATTTTTTTAATGATTATTTTTTAAGTGATCTCACGGTCATGAAACTTTAATGTTTACTTTGTTTTGTTTCTACATTTTTAGCTTATGCGTTTATGCTGTCTGTGACCTATTTGCATGGAGGAAGTGATTCGATTCCATTATTATGGTACCTAACTGTAGCTGAGCACACTATTTGCATGAAAGTCGTTCAATTCTATAAGTTACATCTAACTATTCACGCGACGCGATTATTTGTATGAAAAAGTGGTTCAATTCTATAATAGTGAAATCTTACTATTAGCTGTCCTGACTATGTGTATGAAAACAATTCGTTCAATTTTATAATAGTGACACCTCCCTATTGGCTGACTGTTGAAGCTCGACTAAACACTTGAAATAAATAACTACAACACAAAAGTAAAGTACAAGAGACATATTGAAAGCAAGAAAGTATATACACATATTTACGTAGCGTCCATTGGCATAGCCATCGGAAGACCGTTACTGGAGAAGGTGTCGGCTGAGTGCTCGTAAACTCTTGATCTCGTGTCTCTCGTTGAGTCTCTCGTTGAGTCTCTCGTTGGGTTTCTCCCGTCTTTACAGTACCAACCATATTTATATAGTTGACACTGTGCATGCTAATTAGGTAGATCCTACCACAACGTATAGATTATGCTACAGGTAAACACATAAAAAGTTACTTTCATTTATAGATATTATTTCTTTGAGACAGTATTAATCCTTATGACCTGCATAATGATGTAGATGATTTGGCCGTGTAAGAAATGCATAACTCCTAAACTAATGAGTACTTGGTGTTCTTTTGTGTTCCAGATATTTTTTTTTCTCTAGATAGTTACAGCTTTTCTCAATGCACTTTTGTTAGGAATTCATTGCTGCAATTCTGCTTCTGACATACCTGCATGCCAATTATTTTATTTCTCACGAGATTTACACCTTCAATACGTGTACGAAGAAACACTGGACATTCTTCTCATCAATCCCTAAGCTCGGTTATCATTACAATGCAATTTGCAATAAAAATAAAAATAAAATAATTGCCCTCTTGGGCACAAAATTGGTTCCTGGATTTCGCAAAATAATGCGTAGTATAACATTTATTTTTACGATAGCCTAATCAGATTTCTACTTGATCTGATTATGAATAGCTTGTAAATGGTGTAACTTGTTGTTTCTGTGTTTGCTAAATCCACTGATAAGATTTCGGAGTTTCTCTGTATAATATATTATACGGACTAATTTTATAAGATGTAAAAAGGTGGACTATCTTAACCTGACTACAAACGTCTCATAGTTGCGGGAAACCAACATTTTCTAGAACAAACATTCATGAAGCATTTCGAGAAGATCTCGACAGCTGTCCCAACAAATTACCTCTCCTTTTTGGATAAGATTAAAAGAAAATCTTATTCTATTTGATCTCGCACTGTTAGCCAAGACCCACTGCTGTCGCATCCCCACAGTGCTGAACCCATGGTCTTGGTGTTCAAGAACTTCCACGGAATGCGTTCCTACAAATTTACTGCACTTGTGTTTCCTAGACGTAAATACCTGTGCACACCGTGCTCACACCATAAGCCAGCCCGTTTATCATAGATGTTATATGATTTTATAAATTAATAGTTTCTTTCAGTGGAATGCTAGCTTTTTGTTTCCTGGTTTCCAGAAGGTAAAACATGCAGAGCGTGTCTATGATCAAACTGTATTACCTGTTCTGATAATAAACTTTATATAAGGTTTTCTCGTCAGTAAGGAAAATGTATTTTTAGGTTAAATCAGGTTTACATTAGATCGCAATAGAATGCCCTTTTTACGACTTTCTATTCATTGAAAATCAACAGTATCGAATAGCTTTCTATCATCTAGGGAAGTAAATAGAAACAAAGAAATATGCGATTACTAATCATCGATGGTTTATTTCTATAAATATGACCCTTATCACAGGAGACTATTCAGTAATCAACAATTATGCGATTCTAAGAGAACATTAAGAAATAGCAGCGCGTTCAAATACTATGATTTAAAGCAGACGTTAAAAGTAAAAGCTATTTATAAGCGAGTTACGACTAAAAATTCGGCGAAGACAGATGTAAAAATCATTATGCCCGATAGAATCGGATTCGCTTCGAACCAAACAAAATCTGGAATCGACGTTTTTGCTTTTGGATGCGAAATATCGAGTAGCAACGGGTATCAATTACGACTTGATTTATTTTTCTTTGCCATGAGGGCCAAAACCTGTTTCATAGAAACAATCCTTCCTATTTTCGGATCACCCATTCGGCTAATTCTTTGGATTTTCTAGGAAACTGTTCCATACAAAGTGGTTATCGATTGCCTCAGAAAATACTCGTATCGATTTTTGCCGTCTATTCGAAACACCAGAACAATCGTTTTGTGCCACTAAGTTGCGTTGCGACAGAATAGGAAGACTTAAACTATCCTGCTTCCGATGCCCCAGAAAGAAAAAGAGAGAAAACACTATACAGAAAAAGAGTGGGTGTATGCTTTATAGAGCGATAAGCGTAGAAATTATGTGTGGGGGGAGGGAGAGAGAGGGAGTGAGAGAGAGAGAAGTATACCTAGGGTATATTGCCACATCTTCTCCGCCAATTAATAGGAAATAAAGATAAAGGAAAATAAAAAAAGATGAGATGTTATTTTAATGCATAAGTTTAAATATAGAACTTGTTCTGTCAGGCTGATATACACAAACACCATGCCGTTTGTCGGGCACCCTTTAATTTTAATTAAAATTTAATTTGATTAGTCATGTTCATGTTTTAAGTATAATTTGAGGGTTTCTTCATGCGTAAATTTTAAACCACAATTTTCATTGCAAGATCACGGTTAATTTAAAAATTGATTTTTTATTAGGCGATCAAATCTTAATTCGTAATCATATATTGATTGCTAAAAGCGTAAGAAAAATAGATGTAACTTAAAACAGAGTTCATCAAAATAACGTTTATCACCAGAAAATAAATTAAAACTTGTTCACTAAGGTACACAAAGGAAAATGAATAGCTTAGTTATTACAGTTGTAACCCAAAACACATCAGATATCTGCCTATATATTTTAGAATTAGTTGTTTGAGTGACAATGTGTTTGACGATAATTAAAGACGATTGACAATTTACACGCAGTCATGTGGTTCTGACGGTTGATGAAAGTTTTTCGAGTTTAATAGATTTGTCTGAAAGCCTGATAAATAGATCGAGAGAGCTTAATAGTATCGTTAAGAAATTACATCAGCTGACGAACACAGACTTGACAGAACGTAAATGTTGATTAAAATATGTAGAGGTTCGATAGTGTCACACACACTAAGCGTGCATCTGATAATTTAATGAGTACATGGTGTTCTTTTTATTTCATTGTTTATATTTATAAAATCGTAATCAAAGTACACAATAATAAATCCCAGGAATAAAATGACTTACACAAGAGTTATAGAGAGGTGTCCGGGCAATCGCAGGAATAAACTGACCTATAATATTGTTACGGAAGTGTGTCCAGGCAATCAAAGAAACACAATGAAAAATTCCGGAATTTAAAACTACCTGTATCTATGGTACCTGGGAATGCATCAATATTGCTTCAATCGGTCAGGAAAGTTAACCGATACTAAAATAGGTTCGACCAAAACCAGCAAAAAGTTAAATAAACAAAAGCTGGCGAAAATAAGGTAAACGGGTCAATGAACAGGAACTCTTACACAGAGACTTGCAAAACAATAAAAATAAAGCTGGCGAGAAAAAAGATGAACAGGTCAAAGTGATATAAATAAAAGAGCAGAGACAAAAAACAGGAGGAGGCACAAAACGAAATACAGGTCGAAACAGAGTTCTACAAATCTCGACCAACCTCAACCGCGCTCCGATATTAATCACTTCTATTTCAGATTGTGAAATGCAAATAAACAAATCTGTATTAAAAACATAAAAAAGTGTTTCGTATTCATTTTAACACCAAATAACTTTTCATTTATACGGCCAAGAGAACTTGACTATCACAGTCCATTCATATATGTAACACGGGACACTTTGATAATTAAAACCAAGCTTCTGTCCAACATGTAAATAGAACGTATATGAATTATGCACCAACCGTATGCTGCCCGACTCTACATCCATGTTTACTTTAATAAATATGATCTCATCACGGTATAAACTGCTAGCTAGCTAGCAAAAAGCAAAAAAAAAATCAGTCACGTTGAACCGACTATTCCTAAAAGAGAATGTCTGTAGGATAATTCATTCCACAGTGGCATACATATATGTAATATATATAAACCCACGATCACGCACACACAAGCACACATATTATATATATATATATATATATATATATATATATATATATATATAATTTTTTCTGCATATAACAATGTCGCCGTTTACACGATCAATTAAAGCCAACTCACCGCAATCCGAGACTTGAGTTAACCTTTACTTTTGCTCACGATAGCTTTTATGGGGAATGTTGCACGTTCTCAAATTGGTGTAACCGCATGTAAATAAACAAACTCTACCAGAATAGGTTACTTCTAGTTCTTGAATCCAATAATACAAAGAGACCAAATCAAAAGTTATAAACAACGTATTAAAACGGTTTATTTGGGAGAGGGGAATTATATTTTCAATCTCTTTACTAACTTAGTGTTTGAGAGATAAAGAAATTTAATAGAACATTCGAATATCTATGTATAAATTTACAAGTGTAAGCCCCAGGTAGTGGGCCCCTTCATTTCTGAGAACTTCAACTGAAGAAAAATAAAACAATATATACATATATATATATATATATGAGTATATATATATATATATGAGTATATATATATATATATATGAGTATATATATATATATGAGTATATATATATATATATATATATATATATGAGTATATATATATATATGAGTATATATATATATATATATATGAGTATATATATATATATGAGTATATATATATATATGAGTATATATATATATATATGAGTATATATATATATGAGTATATATATATGAGTATATATATGAGTATATATATATATATGAGTATATATATATATATGAGTATATATATATATGAGTATATATATATATATATGAGTATATATATATATATGAGTATATATATATATGTACATGAGTATATATGTATATATATACATGAGTATATATGTGTGTGTATATATATACGAGTATATATGTATATATATACGAGTATATATATATTTATATACGAGTGTATGTGTATGCATATTTATATACGAGTATATATATATAATTATATACGAGTATATATTTATTATATACGTGTATATATATTATATACGAGTATATATGTACGTATAGACATATATACTCGTATATATGTATATATATATATCTACGAGTATATATATATATATATATATATATATAAGTATATATATATATGTGTGTGTGTGTGTGTGTATACGTATATTTATATATCTATATAAAAGTATATATATATATATATATATATATATATATATATATATATATATATAAAGGAAAGATGGTGATATGTTATATACGAATACATATTTAGTATTGGTATAATTCGTAGAACCTTTACACGTGTACTTTGTAGTGGATGTTAAATTCTCGTAAAAAACAAAAACAAACAAAAATCTTTTTAGATATTTCAAGAGGCAGGCGATATTCTTCACATGACGAAAGATCGCCTCGCGAAAACCGCATGCTGTTCGTAGAAGGAAAAAGTAAGACATCAAATTTCACCTTAAATTAGCAGCAGGTCAAATCAATTGGAAAGTTTTCATAGCTGTACCTGAAATGTATCTGATGCTTCCATATTGGCCAGAGACCTGGAAATATATCTAGATCAAGATTTGCCAAGAGAGTTGAGAACGAAATGAAGCGAAATTACCAGGTTTTTACTCGCATGATCTTGGAGTGCAGACGTATTATATCAAGAGAAAAATACGTGGATCAGAGTGATAAGAGAAAAAAAAGCAACGGCATTTAAAAAGTCCATTGTGTTGACCATCTTACAAGTTATTTCTTTAATTAAGTTGATATTTACAATTATTGATACTATCTGTTTTCTAGCACAAAATCAACCACTAACTTCTTATATTAATCAATGAATCTATTTTGCGCTTAACTTATCAGAAGAAATAGCAACAATATATCCGTCAAAAGGAAATAAAACGCGTTTGGACATTATTAACAAAATCGAAAATTGGGAGAGAAGCTGTTAATACCGTGTACTTTACTTACATTACGCCATTTTTGAATTGTAAGTATTGTAAAAACTAAATTAAAGGAATAAATGTAAGATGGTCAGCATCATTAAAGTTGGAATACAGATTTTTTAAATTTAATCATAATATTCTTTGTTAGTATATTGAACTTTCGAAAATAAGAATTGGTATATATCAAAAAGTAAAAAAAAAAAAAGCAAATTAGGAATATTTCCACAGAAATATGTGTGTGTTTCTGTGTGTGTGTCCGTGTGAGTTTGTGTGTGTGTGTTGCTGTGTGTATGCGTCTGTGTAAGGTTAAGAAGTTTTTGCAGAAAATGCCATTTTAGTTTAGAATGATATATTTTCGATAGGCTTTCGTAATACTTAAAGTAATTTATATATCATTTTAAAGAGTAGTTTTCGCTCTATTTAGTCATTTGAATTAAATTCCTTTTATGTCTATTATATGATCTTTCCAGAACGTTCATTACGATTACGATTCACACATTTTTCTTATTTCAATTCAAGCTAGGATTAAAAGCTGCTTAAACATCTCACGATATCAACAAAGTGTTTGCTCCAGGAACCACTACTGAACGCACAGGGCAAAAGTGGTTTAAGAAATTTCGTGGCCGCGACCAGTGTCGTAAGGATTGGTTCAAATGGTGAATGAGTATAGGAGCATTGGTTAAATGTGATTTTTTTTGTTTTTACTGAACATGGCCAATTATCAAAGCTAAGAGGCCACTCGAGGAGAAGGGTTAACGAGGGTATAGTAGAAATTAGATAATATAGTAATGATTAGTAATGGAAATTCGATAAATTTGTTAACGTATATGGAACGGCTTATCAAAACTTTGTTTACGTTAGACTTGAAAACAACCATAAAAATAACGATAAAGCAGAGACAAACGCGCAACATCTCTCCTATGAGAAAGAGGTTGCGGGGAAGAGAAAAGGGCATCCCCTACGAGGCTACGAAGTCTATTTTGAACTATATCAGTGCAGTATCAGTCCTTTCTAGCCGCTCCTGCCCAAATGTGGCAACGGTATTCAATCCTTGGCCGTACCTGGCTCTTTTATAGATAGTGAATTGCATCCGCAGTGAGATATCTACTGGATCGATAGAAGGATCCGACCATTTTTTAAGCGGCCTTGGAAACATATTTAATGTATGTGTTTCATTTAAGATCAGGGGTAAAGGTATAGCCCAGAAGCTTGTCAAAACATGACGCCTCCCCAAGACGAAAGCGATTCATTTCCATTGATGCCAGATGGAGATTAGAGCGTTGATGATGTAAAGATAAAATGTTGGTTTTAGATGCATTAAAAGTAACAAGCCACCTTTTTCCCCATTGTACCACTTGCTCAAGATGAGAGTAGATAGAATCGGAGAGAACTTGGTCATTTACATTCTTACATTTGCTACCAATGATAATTGTGTCACCAGCATCAATGTGTATGAATGGTGTAAGGATGTGATTTGGGAGATCATTAATGTAGATCAGGAACGAATATATACACTATTGTGTAACCTTGAAACTAGGATGAGTAGATGATAAGCAAAGTTAACTATCCTCTGAAATATTATAAGAATTTTGCGATATTGAATGGATACATTAAAACGTTAAATACCATTTAATTATATACGTGTCTTTAAAAATTTCAACTCTTAATTGTTTTGGTGTATAATCAATCGTTTTCATCGATATGAGGATTTTTTGAAAATTTTAATTTTTTTTTAAAATAAAAAAAAAAAACTCTTTTCAATTTTTAAATTAATTTTAGCTTTAGTATTAATAATAATTATTAATCGGAATCGAATTTTAATTTTTATATTATTTCATTTTCTAGTTAATAAAATAATCACCATTCGATAAATAAAAAGGGAGTTCGCAAAAGGAGAGTTAAACGTGAACTCGTGATGTATATATATATATATATATATATATATATATATATATATATATATATATATATATATATATATATATATTTCAACTTCCGGTTATGAAATTATTAAGTCAATCAGTGAAAGTCTCGTTGCTAATTATAAGAAAAACAGCAAACGTCTTTTGAAGTTATCCTGATAATTTCCGTCATGTTTGCTTATATTGTATATTTCTGTATATCAATATGTATTTTATTGTACACCAGTCTTTATAGTTAACTATATATATATATAAACTGTACACCAGTCTTTATAGTTTAATACATATATATATATATATATATATATATATATATATATTATACAGAGTAATTTTCTAAGCTATAGTTATGAAAATATATTTTTGGTAGCATAAGAAAAGTGCACATATTGTATATTTTTAATTTTCATATTTACATGATACGCATGTACGTACATAAATTTACTATATATATATATATATATATATATATATATATATTTATACATATATATATACATATATATATTCAGTAATGAAATAATTTAAAAATCAAATTAGAATTAAATTAAAAGTCCATTTCATATTATTTATTTTGTTGTTGTTCCTTCTTGTGAGACAGATTTTTAATTTAATTCTAATTATTATCAATCGCATTACTGAATATTAAATTAGCTCTAGGATATTTTCCTATCGAGCTTATTATATATCTAAATTACAACGAGCACTTTTCTTTCCCTGCATTTTAATTAAATTAGTAATTTTACTATTGCATTAAAATACACTCTGCTCTTTAGACTATTGTTCTAATCTCTTTTAAATATATATATATATATAAACTTTTAGTCATTCAATTAATTTAAACCTTTATGACTAGAAATGTTTAAATTTCAAATCAAAAGTTTTTTTATTCAATGTAAGAAAAAGAATAGATTTGAAATAGTATAACTATATCTTATGTGATTTCAATGTCTTCCATCTCTTCAGAGGAGAAAATATAAGCAAATAGTTATAATGGTGTTCACTTTATTTGCTTAAGTCAGGGAGACAGGGAAAATCACAATGAAAAAGTGTTTAATATTTAAATGTCATAAACTAAGGAAATTTAATGAAAAGCCATAAAAATTCACATTCAAAATAATCCGAAGTGAATATATTTGATTGCAGTGTGGTAAAATTATGCAAACTCTATTTTGAGTAATTCACATCACAAGGTAATTGTCCAAAGTTCATACAATGGATCCGCTAATTAAAAAAAATATTTATGTCCGGCGGATCTGTTTATTAATAAACAGATAAATTGATACATTTAATATATATATTTTAATTATAGAACCCGAGCTTCAAATCCCACTCAAAAATAACTTAAAATTGTTAAAGAAAGAAAAGAATAGGAAATGTTTACGCGTAATAAAACATCGAATATTAGACAAGATGATAAATTAAAAGAAAATAGAATAAAAGGGAAGGGAAGAAAGTAGATTTATTAATGGGGAGGTATAGAAAAAAAAAGAAAATAATTATGAAGAAATAGAGGGGGGGAAGAGAGAGGTAGATTAACTAAGAATACGGAGTCAAACCTTATAATCACAGGTTCCCATACCAGTTTATATATATATATATATATATATATATATATATATATATATATATATATATATAATCCTGGTCCAAATCACAGGACCACTTAAGAAAGTAAGTGTTTACGAATAATATCAAATTTTAATGAAAAACATTGTTGAAACCATTGCCAAAAGAGAAAATATGATGGGGAAAAATGAAATCTGCTTCATTTGAAACCTTAACCCTGATCTAATATTTATTTTTTAAAAAACAAACATTTTCACCTGGTCAAAATGATAAGACCACTTTAATAAGATCGACTAGTTTTGAAAAAACGAATACGAAAAGCTTTCTATGTTACTAAAAACGACTTGTTAGTCGATAAAAACATCTTACTAAATTATAAATGGAAAAGGGAAACCATTATCAGAGTTTTAGAGAGGAAGTATCTTTGAGCTTAATAGGGGAGGACTCTCCCATAGATCCATTGCAAACGAAGTGAATCGTAGCAAAACGGTCATCACAAAGTGTCAAAGAAATCCAAATCAATATGGGCACAAAAGGAGTCCAGTTCGACCAAAACAAATGACCCCATCACTGAATCGTCGTATCAGAAGAATTTAAAAAAAAAACTCCAGTTTGAGCTCAAGTCGATTGAAAAGCCAAACAACAGGAGAATGTTGTCCTAAAACCATTAGAAGTCATCTGAAAATGAATGGTTTCAATCATTTAAAGCGACTGCAGAAACCACGTCTTCTTGAACAACACAAAACTTACCGACTTAAATATGCCGCCAAATACCAGACTTGGGATGAAGAGAAGTGGGAAAATGTAATATTCCCCGATGATAAAAAGTTTAATCTAGATGGTCCAGATGAATTTCAACACTATTGGCATGATAAAAATTTGCCCAAAGAGACTTTTTCAACTCGGCATAGTGGAGGAGGGTCTTTAATGATCTGGAGTGGTTTCTCGTCAGCTGGGACCCTAAAGTTGCAAGTAGGGAAAGGCCGGCAAACATCATTGAAGTACATTTCAATGCTTGAAAATGCTTCTATCAGGACTGAAGGTCCAAGTCTGATGTTAGATCATCCATCATGTTCTCGGGACCTCAATCCCATTGAAAATCTTTGGGGATGGATGGCAAAACAAGTGTTTAAGGATGAAACCCAGTATGATTCGATAAAGGAACTTTCTGATTCAGTTTTCAGTACATGGAATAAAATTCCTTCGCAACTGATAAAAAACTTAGTCGCAAGTATGCCAAGAGAATTTTTGAGATAATTCATAATAATAGAGGCTATACTAAATACTGAGCCCCTTTCTAGTAATTTATAATTGCGTTTTGTTAGATAAATTATCCGTAGTCTTATCATTTGAACCAGGTGAAAATGTTTGTTTTTTTATAAAATAATTATTAGATCAGAGATCAGTTTTCGAATGAAGTAAATTTCATTTTTTTCCGCCATGTTTTTTCTTTCGGCAATGGTTTCAACCATTTGTTTGATTAACAATTCGATAATATGCGTAAACGCTTACTTTCTTAAATTGTCTTATGATTTTGAGCAGGACTATATATAGTGGGAGAGCTGTTTTGTCGATGTCAGCGCAAATATAAATTCCGAATTTAATGAAAAACTTATGAAATCTATGTATCTATAAAAGTAGAAATGTCTGCCGGTCTGTCCGTGTACACATTTCTTACTAAATGATTGTGCCATTTGTCAGTGTACAGACTCGATATTTGACATACCAGGTGATGTAATAAGGGAAACATTTTAAATCTGTTTTCAGCAATAAATGTAACTGTTAATGTGTCAAAATCCAACGATTTTACTTTTAAGAACTCTACCAAACTACTCCAGTAATTTTGGGTCTACACACTTGAGATTTTACATATACGTTTCTTGGACATGAATCTAAATTTATGATTGGATTTGAACCAAAAACAATAAATGTTAAGAGGTTCACAATTCAGGTCAAATATTCTAGAATAAAAATTCACCTCTACGGTGTCTATCAAACCTATTCTTGGTATAAACATGTGAAATTTTACATAAAGTGTATTCAGACATATGGCAAGCTTTGTAATCGTTTGTTTTTCTTGCTGTAAATCAGACTTCCAAGAGGTCAAAGTAAAAAAAAAAGATTTTACCTTTGGAGTATCTATCAAACTATTAAGCCAATTTTTAATCTAAACATTTGAGATTTTACATAAAGTGTATTCGTCCAGCTTTTAAATTAGTTTTCGGGTGAATGTCTCGCTGCCTAGAGATCAAAGTTTACAGAGTTGGCCTTTTTCATAGTTGTTGTCGTCTCACCACGTCGTGAAACAACATCTAAGAAATATGAGAATAATAATCCGCAATAGATAAATTAATAAATAGTACTCATCTCAATAATGAATTCCAATAAAACAGTTCACTTGTAGATTTAAAATGCTCTGAGCATATCTATTGTACATATATAAAATTTATGATTACAGCGAGGTTGGATACATTATTTTTATGTTTTGATTTCTGTAAAGTCTTGACGATCTTGAGACGTTTATTTATATGTAAGGCGATCACAGAAGAGATGTGAAAGCCAAGGCAAGATAAGCTTTGAATTTCTAGTACGTGTTGTGTTATGAAAAACCTGAAAACTTTCTTTACATAGGACAAGTTTATTTAGATAGATATGATAGGATATTAATTGTTTTATCAATGAAATTTCGTAGCAAATAAATTGAATCGTACCTAATTTACTATAATTTCCAAAACATTCGGTCTGGCTATATTTTATTTAACAATTTACAGCCGGAGTATGACATTATAAGTACGATGGATGTATTGAGTAAAATATAAAAAAAATACACGTGAAATCAATACGGTTTTAACGACTGAGATATTTTATTGAAAAATAATCTTTCAAAATATTGATGAAAATATCAGGAAAGAGAACTGAAGTTCACACTTCGTTTATTTTTTTCTTTTAAATGAATCTACTTAAATTGTTTATATTTTCATACACACGCCTGAAATAAGAAAACAAATAGATTACACAGTAATCAGATAATTATCGCTGAATCTATCAAATCTGTCGTTTTTTAAATCAATTTTGCCGGTATCAAAATCGGAATTTTTCTTCATAATTATAAGTTATGGGAGGATTCTAATATTTCCCCAATTCCGATACAATTACGGGTAACGTACTAAATTCCCGATTCAGATACAATAACATATTCCGTTTTTTTAATATATAAATCTGTAAATATTTCACTATTGAATTGTTTTTCCTGATTACCTTAAAAACACTTGTTAAATGTGCATACATTTTTCAAACTTAAAACACACACACGTGGGATATTATTACGCTTTACGTGCAGTTTAAAATAAATAAATATTTATTCTATTTTTATTACTGCTTGCAGTGTTTGATTAAAACAAATCAAATTTTTAAAAAAAAGTGATTAAAGGTATCGTTTTTGGCATCGGAAAATAGGAACGCATTTTTTTCCGATTCCAATAACCTCGAAAATTCCGATTTCCTATATTCCAATTCCGATGCGATTAATCCTCCCGACATTAATAATTATGCATGGGACTTATTATATTGGTTACTTCTTTTTTCGAATTTTACAGGGTTCAGGTTTGAGTATTAAATATTTTATTTTACATACATATTTTCAAAAATCAGCTTTCTTTAAAAATCACCTCTCAAACTGAACTAAATTTTTGTGTGTGTGTGTGTGTGTGGTAGTTATCACTGAATATCAACCTACACACACGAACATATTAATCGTGTTTTCGTAATAAAAAATAGTTCACAAACGTATGCGATCGTAAGGAAAGTTATTTAAGAACCATATCGGTAAATTAAAGACCGACAAACTTAATGTTTGAAAAACTGATAGTTTAAAATATATCTTCTGAAATGGCAACAAAAGGTTTCAAGTAATCTGTAAGGTATCGTTTATATACAGCTAGAAACTAACACATAACAGAACATTCGTTCAAAACATAAAAAATAACACATCAGGGCATCATAGTTTAAAGTTGAGTTGAACAGCTACAGTAGGGATTGGAGTACACCCTACTAAAGTATTATTGTCGCAGTCGGTGAATTTCCAAAAAAGCAATGTGGACGTGAGTACACTTTAGAAGAACGTTATGAATGAAATTGTGTTTATACTTGGAAGCACTCCACAAGAACGTATAGAATGATTAAAATGAGTTTTAGCAATTAAGTCCGAATCGACCATCAGTTATTGAGTGGTGTAGGAGATTCAAAGAAATGCAAGGAGGCTGTCAGGGATTATGAGGGATGTCACGAAAGCAAAGTTAATTGTCCAAATAAAAAAATGTCATTCATAAAGATCGTCGTGGGTTTATAGAGACAATAAGTGCACAGGTTCATGCCAGGGTAGCAACTGCACGCCCATTTATTCGCGAGGAATTGTAACTGTGGCAGATTTGCCCGAGGGTGCTCAGAAATCAGAAAGAAGGAATTTACGTTAGCAGCAAATAGATAACCGACCTGATCAATTCAGATCCCGCAGTTTTTAATGTTCTAGGGACCTGCGATAACAGCTGGATCTTTTGCTATGAACACGAACACACAAACACACACATTATATATATATATATATATATATATATAGGTTGTTCCAAAATGTTTGACTCCATTTCGTATGACAATAATTTTGACAATTGTTGTTGGAACGACATCACATTTTCACAGCGTGTGTAGAAACGTTTCAAGTTTTTGTGTGTAACGTTTAGCCTTTCTATGTTTGCAGGTTAAAAATTACGTTACTTCAAAAGAAAAGGAATTTTGCATGTTAGACTATGCTCGGACTCTGTCATCGAAGACAGTGCAGCGTGTCTTCACAAAGTTTGTAAAGAAGCCACCAACTACGGAAGAAATTAGGACTTGGAACCAAACATTTCAATAAAAGGGGTTGTTTATGCATAACTTAATCGCCAGGACGACTAAAACATCAGCAAGGGCAGTGGAGCAGGTTCGTGAAGCCTTCATGTATAGTCCTCGGAAGAGTGTAAAAAGAGCAATTATAGAAGCCCACATTCCACATACAACAGTTTGGCTGATTCCGAGATAACGATTGCGATGTAAACCTTACAACATGCTGCTCGTTCAGGTCTTGAAGGAAGAAAACGCAAAGAATTGTGTATTGAAATTCTAGATAAACTCGAAGTAGACGTTTTCGATGATCGGCTAGTGATGAAGCCAAGTTTCACACGTTAGTGGCAAAGTAAAAAACAATAAAAATCACGTAATGTTAGCATTTGGTGCGAAGAATATTATCATGTCACAGTTGAATACGAGACGGACTCACCAAAAGTTAATGTGTTTTGTGAAATATCCAAGAAACAGAGTAACATTTATTGAACATTTATAAAAATCTGTCATTCAACTTATAAATATGTGTACTTTTCTTTGTAAATTTAACCAATAAAACTTATGACCTTTAACATGAAGTGTATGGGCATTTACAATGGGATCAACCAATTTGGAACACAGTGTATGTATAGTTATTTATACAGCCTGACAAATTCTCACGAAAGGAAAACGCGGAATAGTCTGTGTAGCTTAATTGCCATATGTGTTTTCATAACTTACTACCTATCTCTTCCTATGTATCGAGCCCTGTTGAAGTAAATACTGAAACATTTACGCATAAAATTATATCTTCGTACATTAATTTATGTGATTAAATGAAGTAATCACACCCAACCAAGCATATATATATATATATATTTAAATGTATTATAGATATTATATATATATAAATATATATATATATATATATATATATATATATATATATATATTACAGATATTATATAGATATACTAGCAACAGTACCCGTCGTTGATTGGGTTCAAAAACAGCCTACAGAAAATGGTATCTGATTTATGAAAGTATGATAGGTTATGAAAAAGCAAGCATTTGGGGGTATAAAAACCAAAGCAAAATATGAAAGTAATAATAAATAAACCTCATAATTTATTATACCATACCTGTTCACACTGAATCACTTATCACAATATTCTGTGGATCTATATTAAAAAAATATTGTTTAATTTTGTGACATATTTACATTCAATGGAGGTTAGGAGCGAACGAACACCCCATGATTTTATTATACCATATTTCTTAAACTGAAACATAATTATCAAAGTATACTTACGCAGATAGATACGAAAAATCTTTATTAAAGTGTGTGCCTGTTTCAATTCTATGGAGGTCAGGCGCGAACGCAGACCCCACAATTTTATTATATCATCCCTATTTAAGATAAAACATACTTTTCAAAGTATTTTTCTTTACATCTATCTACAACAACACTTGTAAACATGTTTTTTTTAGTTTTTAAATTTTTTATTTCCATACTTTTTGGACCAGACGCGTACGCAAACCCTACAATTCCTGTGTCTCGCTACAACTTCTATAGTTATATGTGATCAGTTTTCTATAATGGTCAACCATATAGGAGCCTATTCGTGACCAGACACAAACCCACACAAACGTTCAGCTTTATCAGATATAAAATATATATTACATATATTATATATATATATATATTATATATTTTATATTTAAAAAATACATATTACAGATATTATATATATATATATAAAATATATCATATATAAAAATATATATTACAGATATTATATATATAAATTATATACTACAGATATTAAATATATATAAAATATATATTACAGATATTATACATATAATATATATATATATAATATTTATTACAGATGTTATATATAAAATATATATTACAGATGTTATATATATATATATATAAAATATATATTATAGATGTTATATATATATAATATATTATAGATGTTATATATAATATATATTATAGATGTTATATATAATATATATTATAGATGTTATATATATATAATATATTATAGATGTTATATATATATAATATATTATAGATGTTATATATATATATAATATATATTATAGATGTTATATATATATATAATATATTATAGATGTTATATATATATATAATATATATTATATATGTTATATATATATAAAATATATATTATATATGTTATATATATATATAAAATATATGTTATATAAAATATATGTTATATATATATAAAATATATGTTATATATATATATAAAATATATATTATATATGTTATATATATATAAAATATATATTATAGATGTTATATATATATAAAATATATATTATAGATGTTATATATATATATAAAATATATATTATAGATGTTATATATATATATAAAATATATATTATAGATGTTATATATATATATATAAAATATATATTATAGATGTTATATATATATATAAAATATATATTATAGATGTTATATATATATATAAAATATATATTATAGATGTTATATATATAAAATATATATTATAGATGTTATATATATATAAAATATATATTACAGATGTTTTATATATATATATAAAATATATATTACAGATGTTATATATATATATATATATATATATATATAAAATATATATTACAGATGTTATATACACTTGTGCCCGATATTATTCATACCCCCCTTGAAAATTGAGTTTATTAAGTGTAACTTTGTAAGAATTTATTGTTTACGTCCATATTGAAACATATTCTTAATAAAACTCTTCTGATCATTTTCGTCATTTTAAAATCTCGATATACTTGTAATAAAAGAAATATACAGCTATTTATAAAATCTGCAATGTTCAAAAATAATCACACCCCCTTATTTTTTCAGTATTAATCGAGTCTCTGACTGTTTGTTTCCTGTTTGATTCTTATTTTGAATGCTTTTATACAACCTTTGATTAATTTCATTGCGTTTTTTGCATTTGTTAGAAGTTAAAATTATATCAACTGAAAACTAATAAAAGAATAAAAATTATTAGAATGGGGAAGAAAAAAGAGCTTAGTAATGATCTTAGGACTAAAATTGTGAATTCACATAAGGATGGTTTAGGTTACAAGTCAATTTCCAAGAAATTTGAGGTCCCTACAGCAACAGTACAGAGCATCATCCAAGAAATCCAGAGCCACCACACAACAAACAACTTGATTGGTAGAGAAAGGAAAAGGGAACAACCACCACTACTAAGGACATTTTAGAAAATCTGGAGTCTTCTGGCATAAAAATATCAAGGCAAACATTGCAAAGGACTCTGCATGAAAATGGTCTGAAAGGAAGAAGACCAAGAAGGACTCCATTGCACACCGGAAAACACCTTGCAGCACGTCTAAAGTTTGCTAGGACCCATGTGAATTCTCCAGAGTCCGTTTTCTCAAGTATTTTGTGGACTGACGAAACAAAAATTGAATTGTTTGGCCATATGGATGCTTCTTACGTTTGGAGGAAGAAAGGAGAAGCTTACAACCCAAAGAACACCATACCCACGGTGAAACATGGTGGTGGTAGCCTAATGTTTTGGGGCTTCTTTTCGGCTAGTGGTCCAGGTAGTTTGGTCAAGATAGATGGAACCATGAATAAGGAGTAATATTTGGAGATACTCCAGAAAAACATTAGACAGGATGCGGAGAAGCTCCATTTAGGACCAAACTGGGTCCTTCAACAGGATAATGATCCAAAACATACTGCGAAAATAGTCAAGAAATGGTTTGAGGATAATCAAATTAATGTTTTGGAATGGCCTAGCCAGAGTCCCGACCTGAACCCTATCGAAAACCTCTGGCACATATTGAAAACTGAGGTTAAAAAGCGGAAACCTAGAAATTTGAGGGATTTGGAGAACTACTGCATTGAAGAATGGTCAAAAATCAGTGTTGATGCTTGTAAAAACCTTGTTAATAAATATCCAAAACGGTTACAGGCAGTTATTAAGAATAAAGGGCATGCTATTGACTATTAGTAAGAGAGGTATGAATAATTTTGAACTAGTGCCATTATTGTTTTTCTTTGTATAATGTTTCAAACTTGCATAATTTATTTATTTGTTGAGTTTAAATTAAATGCTTATGCTTGATTTATTGTTTGAAATCCCTTTAATATTGTCTACCTTCTGGTTTGAGCAATATTCTTATAGAAATCTCAAAGATCCGAGAGGTATGAATAATATCGGGCACAAGTGTATATATAAAATATATATTACAGCTGTTATATATATATATATATATATATATATATATATATATAAAATGTATATTACAGAAATTTCTATATATAATATATATATATTACATATGTTATATATATATAAAATATATATTACAGATGTTATATATATATGTATATATAAAATGTATATTACAGAAATTTCTATATATAATATATATATATTACAGATTTTATATATATATATATAGTGTATATTACAGAAATTTCTATATATAATATATATTACAGATGTAATATATATATAAAATATATATTACAGAAATGTCTATATATAAATATATATATATATATATAAATAGAGAGAGAGAGAGAAGGAAACAGAGTGCCCAGTGGAAGCATGCAAGGCGCCCGATCAGAGTAAAGTCGCAAAGAAACATACAACCATCCCTTGCTTTTGTTTTTTATTATTTGACAGCACGGGCATGATCGACATGAAATGGACGTCAACACGGAATTTTATTAGGTTTAAAAGGCGTTCAGGAAGATATTACGTCAGGAGCGATTACGTCGGAAGAGGCGGGAACTCTTAAAATCGGTCAGTTGCATTTTCACCGAAATAATGCACCAATCCACAAATCCATCTTGTCACAAGTGTTTTTAACAAGATGGACATCCAAACAGTACCCAACGCTGTCTTTAGTCTCTCCCTATCACTATAATACAGTGTACATATTTTCTAAGCTAAAGGAAAAACTTAGAGCGTTTCGTTTGGAAAGAAAGAAGCCGCGATGGGAGTCATTGATACGCTCA
>NC_136523.1:10807705-10815205 GCF_053919585.1 Euprymna scolopes | reverse complement strand
TATATAATATTTGTGTGTATATATATATATATATATATAATATTTATGTGTGTATATATATGTGTGTATATATATGTATATATATATATATATGTGTGTGTATATGTATATATGTGTGTATATATATGTGTATGTATATATGTGGGTATGTATATATGTGGGTATATATATATGTGAGTATATATATGTGTGTATATATATATATATATGTGGGTATATATAGGTGTGTGTGTATATATGTGGGTATATATATATATGTGTGTATATATATATATGTGTGTATATATATATGTGTGTGTGTGTATGTATATATATATATATATATATATATATATATATATATATAATATTTGGACTCCAGAAATTTCTCTCTCGGCCAAAGTGTCCTAGGTTAGCTATAACAGATGCCACATACTAATTCATTAGATCTGATCTATTAGCAACTATCTAATGTAAGAAAATATATTTCAATATATATATATATATATATAGAACATCGGTTATAGACCCCGTAGGAGCAACACCATCACAATCGCGACATCCATAGAGGAATGAGTACTTATGTTCTCCTAAAAATATTTTATCATCATACAATACCAGTTGATACAGATACCTATTCTATATTTTAGTTTTAGTTTTAAAAAAATATTGGAAAGAAAATCAGAAAAACTTGCTTCTGTAGTAAAACTGATAGATATTCGAATATATCCGAATTCAGTCTACATTCCCGCATTAATACGAGTCACGAACTAGAAGTATGACTTTTCCACAAGCGCCCGCGGAGCTCAGAGGATGTCAGGTCTTAGGCTGGTTTTGGAACTGTAGGAGATCATGTTGGTGATGTTCTCGACGTATGACCAAACGAAGTACTTCAGAGGATGAAGTGCGCCTGTGAGAGGATGTAATAATCGTAAACTCCTTATGGAACCAAGCAGGAGTCTATTTGAATTTGGGCACGAAGTGCTCACCTGGTTACACAAGACGATCACTACACTCTTCAGCACATCCAGGTATATTTGGGTGTTGACTGTCAACATCGAAGATGTAACGTCGCACGAGGTAGATCTCACTTGAAGCCATATATAGACAAACCAAATATATAACCCTGGATAGAAACATTGTTTTCATTTATCTGGGCACGCCCTCAAAGAATTTAACCGTCCGGATTTGCATTTTGAAGATGCTGACAATGTTCCTGTTCTTATAATTCAGATCGGTGTAGAGATGTAATTGTACAGCGGCGTATATCCGATGAAGCTCGTATACAATTGTGTAACTGGGATTTGTACATGACTTGCCAACTAGTAGATGGTCTGCAACAAAATAAAAAAAAAACGTTTCCATCAAAAGGAAATGGAATCATGTCGTCTTTACTAGCGCGAGAAGTTTATCGCTAGATAGATAAATAAATATATAGAAATGAATTTGTCTGTGTGTGTACATTTCCCTACGCAATAGACTATCTCATTTATTTCAACATTTCCTTTTATTAATTTCTTTTATTGTTTGTAATATAGTGAAAGAGGACAATGTATGGGGTATGGTTAATCAGCTTTGTACGTATTTCTCTGACCTAGCTTGGATATTAGAGGGAGATTCTGCCGGTAGATATAGATATCGTAGAAAAAAACCAAGATTCAACAGACAACAGTGAGAGACGATATCTGATAAAGAAAATACATAACTTCAACACCGCATTTAATATTTTAATTGCTATTTCCAAAACTTTCAATTTTTTGTATACATTTTGGTCTGTTGAAAGTCTTACGTACTATAAACGAGAATCTAAAATCGTTTTTGAGTTGGCCAAATCACAAATCCATGTTATGATGGAATTATTATTGTTAAAAAAAGGTGGTACTGACAAGTTGATGTCAAAGACCTGGGTCAAGAAGATCAACAAACTAAATAAAATCCGTTTTCGTGAGAATCCGGAAAGATCACAGCGAAAGTGAATTTGCCTGTTCAATTGGAATTGTGTGAGAGCCGGAAATGAGGTGGAAATATCTCATGAAGATTACCATGAGAGAGATTTCGTCCAGAAAACACCACTAAACTTAATATAAAAGGCGCGACTCAGTCAGAAGCACCAAAGGAGGCCGGGAACAAGTAGAACAGAAAGACGCTGGACGAAAAGACCGTTAGCACACAGACACAGCCACAAAAAGAAAGACATATCACAAGGATAATAACACCAAAACTATATATATTTTTTTTTAATATTTTATGTTAATTTTTTTTAAAATCTTTAAAATGAATTTACTGTAAATACATTTATCGCTAGTCCTGATTTTTATGTTATAACGTTCGAAAGGAAATTCTATTTTGCAATGACAGGCCAAACTGAGGAACCAAGAATGACACTAGACGCTGACAACATTTCATTAGAAATTGGGAGCTGTAGAGTTTGAGAATTATTAAGACTGAGCAACCTAAGTTGGGTTGCCAAGAAATTTAGAACCATTTGAACGAAACGCTTTGTCACACAATAGCACAGAAGTTGCGGTATGGGTAGGTTTATAATATACTACATCTGCGCAGAGTAAGATTAACGAGAGACAACACAAGAATTGACAATCATATAAAGTAAGAGTTAATATTCTAAATAGTTTTCTTCTGAAAAAAACCATTCACACAAAGAACTCGTTACATAGTATATAAAGTACTTGGTAAAGTTCAGTTATAAAAAGTCCAATCTACAGAGTTGGCGGAACTCGAAATATGATTACAAACTACTTAATAATCAATCCTTGCTGACGCAACAAGATCATGCAAACTCAATGATTAAATATACGGTCTTGTTTGAGTATTTGTGCAAATTTCCGAAGTATACACAAAGATTTACGACTTTGACATTAAGATTCCAGATTCCGAGAGAAAGATTTCCGTGTTCGACAGAAAGATTTTAGAGTGTGTCATAAGGATTCCCGAGTTGCTGCAAGAAAAATAACGTAGTGCAGTGTTACATACGTAGACCCAACAAATTGTATGCATTTTACGCCGCAAAAGAGACAGAGACAAATAATAATTTCTCGTGTAACAACGTACTACGGTTATAACGAGCTGTCTCCTTTTTATAGTTTTACTTTTTTCTGGCTGTTATGTATTTCGCATTTCTTAGGCATCTGCAAACGCGACATTATAGACACACCTACGACCGAAACGTTGTGTGAGATTGCTCAGGATTATAATAGTAATCAAAAGAATCCAAGTAGTACGAGGAAAACATTATGTACATTAACAGAGAAACCAGGTGTTTCTACATATCTAAGCAGTCATTCATTAGCTGTCGTTTTATACGGCGAGACAATGGATATCACCTCTAAGACTCCTTCTGTGTGGAGTATATTGTTAAACGAAACGGTACACAATCTTACCAAACCTTAACTGATTCGGCTGTGATTGATGCTAGTGTCAACAAAAGTGCAGCATGACTAAAAACAAAGCATTCCGTTAGGCGTCCTTGGTGGTTTTTAATAGTCACCCATTTTTGTGCTGATCAGGCTCGATGGAGCCTAACTCCGGTATGAGAACGGGAACCGGTATATCAACACAATCGGGTTGGGGGGGAGGAAAGGATGGAATGGTCTGTTTGATAGATGGTCCCGTCCCGGTGTGTAATGGTGACTGTGTTTAATGGTAGAGGAATTGGAAAAGCAAAAAGACGCATACGAAGAAAACATACCGTTATATATCAGCAGAAGAAATGCAATTTATTTACATAAATATACATGAAGAAGCGATAGAACGAATAAGAGTTCGTTACTTGCGCTTGCTAGCTGTGAAAGGCTGACTGGCTAGTCAGGGGTTGTGGTAGCCCATTGTTACATCTTAACTGCTTGAGATTCCGGCGTGAAAGAGAAAGAAATATAGGAAAAAGGAAGTGACGTAGCTAGGTTAAAGGGCGACAATCGAGTTAGCCTAGGGGTTTCAACTCTCACATGCTGTATATCTAAGCATTAAATTATCGTGACAAGTGAACCACTGTGCTTCGTATCTAACATTATCAGACCCGCTCTAATCATTTCCGACATTCATGACTGCGTCAGAATGAAAGACGAATGTGTGCAGCTATATAAATAATCGTTAATGCTTTATATGAAAATATTACCTTTATTAAGCCCATTCAGCAATTAAAGCTGGGCCGTATTTAGTTAAACGTACCATTTCTACTTTCAATCGTCGAATTCTCTTTAAGAGTTTACTATGGTATTCATAATAATTTAATTTCTATTAATTCTTCCGTTTATTTTAGGCGACCTTGAGATACGATGCTTGTCTATTGAGATAATGGGACTTTGTGACTTGATTCTAATCTGTAGACCAATAGTAATTATAACTTTCTACGCCGACGATTGGGTGATTTGCAAACGATTATCTCTGAAGGTATAAACATATCGTCAATAGTTATTTGAAAAAAATTCTTGTTTTAAAGTCCCCTAAACAAACTAAAGGCGGCCTTACTTCCCAAGTAAAACAATACCTCTCACACATTTCTGTCTGGTATAACCAAATAGTCTCCTATTTAGTGCTGACTAAGCTCAGGATGACTTAAATTCGCCGATAAAGAGAAGTTCATGTGTCAACGTGGTTATATCGTATAATCAATATTACAGCGTTGCGACAAGTTGACTCATGTTCATCGTATATCACATTGGAACACATTATCAGATCCGCTCAGGAAATAAACTCCCATTTCTTTTCAGAATCCGTATGCTGGAATGGAGATAATCGGAGGCAAGCAAATCTCTAAGCGATAAGTTTTTCATTTGGGACACCTCGGGTGGTGACACATTTTCAATAGGAAAATTAATCAGGTTCGCAATTTAATCAGATTCTATCGCTGAAAGTAACGAATTCAAATGGATAAATAAATGAATATTAATTTGTTGCGGACATTTTTATTGCTAGTCCTGTAACCATGATACATCCCGGTGTTATTTAGGCGATTTGTTTAATTGCGCTTCTGTCCAAAATTAAAACCATTGCGTTTGAATTTAACAATAACCACTGAAACTGGTACAGTTATTGCACCGTATACTGATAACAAATACAACAACTGATAAATGGTATATTAATCTAAATTATAACATTATATTGCCAGATTTTCAAAATCACTTCGCAAAAGCGTTTTAACTAACAGTTTTGTTTTTATTTAGCAAGCAATTTTTATTGGCTATTAGTTTCTCGTGGCATTTTAAATATAGTAGAAACAACAAAATGTCTACCAACCTATTTTATCGTAGTATCTTTAGAGGAAAAACATGGTTAATGGCACCGAGTTGCAGACGAAATGTGTCCAAAGATCGAATCAAGTTCGTTTTACAGATACACCTTCAATTAGTATTGTTGGATCTCTCAGCGTTTCCCCGCTTACAAGTATTCGATATTTCTTCAGAAAAATATACTTAGGATAAACCAGATATATATATATATATATATATATATATATATATATATATATACTCGGGTTTTTTTATATTCAAAAGTAATGGACTAATGAATTCAACGAGGTTGTTAGATAGTGCTCAATAAAAAGAGCTGATAATACTTGTTTATTGTTATATAAACATGCTCACATCCCGCTGCTACATATAGCCACTTGTTTCAATCAAACAACAGATATCATCAGGCAGCGACTTGACTATTCAAAAGTGCAATGAATGATTATTCATTGAACTTTTGAATAGTCAAGTCGCTGCCTGATGATATCTGTTGTTTGATTGAAACCAGTGGCTATTTGTAGCAGCGGGATGTGAGCATGTTTATATAACAATAAACAAGTATATATATATATATATATATATATATATATATATATATATACATACGTATGTGTATAACCTCTTTCCTACAAAAGAGACGTAACGAGCCTGTCCCTGCTTTATCGTTATTTTCATCGCAGGTGCTCATTTGAACTTCAATCTACCCCCCTCGCCAAACTTTCACGAAAAACACCCGTCTAGCCAGAACCACTATCAACAGTTTCCCACACTCTTTACCTGTGCCTACACCTAAACATAGATTCCATGAACCTGGCTTCTATCTTAGAACTGCTCGCCTTGTGAACTTTATTCTGTTTGCCTGCTTTCCAGCTCACTACAATCTGATTGTCTTCACGTGCAACGTGAACAAGTTCTTATTGAACCGTCTTCCTAAGCAATCCACATTACAAAATTCCCACTTTACTCCGCCAAAATCACAATGAGTAATTTATACCTACTATCTCTTATCATCGAGTGTTCTCTGTGCCTTGATATGTGGTGATCCCCATGTACACAAAGTGACGTTATGTGTTTGTGTGTGTGCGAGTGTGATTTCCTTCCTCAGATTGTTTTATAGATAAAACGTGTCATAGGTTATATAGCGTGGTGGGAAATATTTTTCTTATAACCCCCATTATAATCATATAAATTGTTTCTATGTTGTTCAGTAGGAGGATATGATATCGACGTATAAACTGATACACGTTATATCAGAGTTTTCACACAGGTATATATTACAATTCATATTTACATAAGGTATCATTTTTGTATAAGAATATTAATAAATATTAATGCCTTCTTTCTTCAAGAGTTCTTTTATCTTCCTGCTGAGCTCCGTGACGAAACATGAAATTACCAACACCATCCAATTGAGATATCTTCCTTCTTCTGTGAAACCACAGAACAACACTTTATATGTTTAAAATATAAATTTATTTCAGTTGTCTTAAATGGTTTTCACTGAGTCTGAATTTCTTGTCTAAATGATGGTTATACGCAGCGTCGCTTCCTGGCTGTCTGTTCACTCCCGTGACGAAACTCTAATTCTCCTGTATATTAACTCTTGTGATTAAACTCCAACTCTTCGACTCAAGATTTCCCAACCTTTTGAGCTCCGTTTAGGTGACGTGACCGATTAAAATACACGTCTCGTTCACGTGACCTCTTGTGTCACGTAGGCCTGTTCAAGGTTATTCTGTTTATATTTAACCTAGTTAATTTATACAAACATCTTCAGCTAAAACCCATTGCCACACTTAATTCTATAAACAAGAAATAACTCCCAATATAAACTAGTGCAAGACTACCATTGAATAGATAGATAAATCGATTAACAGACAGACCAAGTCTTACTAATTAACTTTTAACAATGTTAATTAACTAACAATATGTTGCAAAACAGCTGAGCCTATCGTGTTCGCATCTCACTCAAAGCTAATGTGTTTTTACGTATGTTTATACGGAATTTATCCGATAAGTATCGAACATCGAAAAATCCGATCTTTAAAACAGCTTTTCTCTCTCATAGATAAAAAAAAACAAATATAATTTATAAGGGGAATATTTTTCGTTACACGTGCAAGGTACATAATGCAATTTTACCCAATAATTTCATGTTTTTTTTATTAATAAGCTGGATATATATCTTAGTTGTTGAGCATTCAATTACAGATCTAATGATCCCCTGTTCAAGCCCCGGTGTAGGTTACCATTTTATTTTATTTTATTCTTCTTA
>NC_136523.1:10790205-10802705 GCF_053919585.1 Euprymna scolopes | reverse complement strand
AATAGCAACAATCAATCCGTCAAAAGGAATTCAAATGTGATTTGACATGGTAAAAATCCGAAAAATTGGAATAGAAGCTTTATATATTTCCATTACGCCATATTGAGTTTATATCAAGCAAAGTCATTAAACCCAACTACTAACAATTTTAATTAATTTATGAATCTTCTACCAAAATGTTATATTTAATAATTAGTATTTTTTTTAATTCTAAGTTGTGTATACATACTTATTAAAATAATATCAGCAAATTATGAACTACATGTTTGTATATACGAAACTAAACTAAGCTCCAGAAAACAAAAGTATTGATCATTTCAGTCATTTATCCGAATTGAATTTAAAGGAATAAATTATAAGATGGTCAACATCATTAATTTTGGAATATAACTTTTTGCCATTTATTCTATATATTGCTCTGTAATCACATTGTGATCCTTATATAAGGATTGATATATAATAAGAAAATATATTTCTACATAAACATACATACATACATATATATACATATATGTATATATATATATATATAAATCGATTAGCCTACAATGGTCAAATTCATCTGTGTCACGTGCTGATTGATTTTTCGACATTCGTATGAAAAAATTACATTACTGTTCGAAGGAAATTGAAAGGAATTTTTCGCTACAGACAGCAAATTATTAATCAAATAATGAAACTTTGTATTTGAGAAGAATCTGTTTAATTGTTTTATTCAATTTCTTGTTTTCTTGTAATTTTTCGTTTATTAAATTATCAGCATTTTATTGTTTAAGCAGGAATCTTGTCAGTATAATTTAATTGTTATTTTTATGTCGTTTATGCCAAATAGCGAGTGTGTACAGTTACGCATCTATTTATGAATACAAATATTGAAGCAGAAATACATTATTATTATTATTATTATTGTAAATTATTTGAGAATTCATTCTGTATTTAAACACACTAATAAACAAATCATCCTGATGTAATTGCTTGTTACGAGCAAAAGTGTGCTCTACATATAACGTAAATTGAACATGCAGTTTCATTTTCATAAATAAATATTACGAAACGTTTACTTGGAGTTCGTATTATTATAATAAGAAATTTGCAAGTTTTAATCATACTCCGTTCTATTAAACAAATGTTGTTATTTTTAAATTGTGTAGAGAGAAAATGACTTATCGGTTACTTATAACATAATTTTCTTATTTCAAATTTAACACACTAAATTGATTTAAGTGATGTCTATAATGTGATAACTTCCCTTATGTCAGGGTTACGTACATTGTGTAGATCATTCTTTATTTTTGTTTTTGATACAGGACAAGGAGTTATTTGTTTTTTTAATATTGGCTCTTAGATAGGTAGAGGATTGTAACACCAGTGATATATCTGCTGAAGCCGCAGAATGAACCAACCATTTTACTGGCGATCTTGACAACATATTTACTGCATGAGTTCAATTTCAAGCAAGGAATGAGGACAACCAGGAAAGCTTGTCCAAATATGGGCATTTTCCAACACAAGAGTCATTAAATTCACTTCAGGTCACATAAGGGAGTGTTTACGGTGGAAATACTGAACTTAGATTTCAGAGGCGTTAAAATCAACTAACTATATTTCTTCCATTGCACCACGTGGTCGAGATCAGAAAGGAAAAATCAGAGATATTTTCGCTATTGCCGGGCACCATAGATAGTAGTGTTGCCTACATAAATATCTACAAATGATCTAAGAATGATATTTGGGAATCTACTGATTGCGACAATAATCGACGGCCAACATAATCTGTTAAACTACCTAGTGCTCGTTAATTATATGTGAGCTCGTTTCAAATGTAAACCACCATTCAATCTACGCTTAGGGTTACAAGAAACACGATTCGTTTCTCTATCGGCATTTTTATCTGTACACAAATTCCAGTAACTGCTCGGTAACTTTCTCCACTCTTTAACTGTGCCTAAATGAAAACGTAGGTTTCACGAACAATGATTCTTTCTTAGACCTGCCCACCCGTGGAACTCTCTTGCGATTATTTTTTTTTACATGGGCATCACCACATTATCAAGGCCAAGAGGCCACTCAAGAATAAGGGTTAAAGAGTGTACAGTAGAAATTGGACATTATAGTAATCATTAGTAATGAAAATTTGGTAAAATTGATAACTTATATGGAACGGCTCATCAAGAACTTATTTACGTTAGACTTGAAGACAACCATATTGTAGTCAGCCGGAAAGCAGGAAAACGGAAAACAATTCCACAGGCGTGCAGTTCTAAGAAAAAAGCTTTGTTCATGGAATCTACGTTTAGGTTTAGCCACAGATAAAGAGTGGGGGGAATTATTGATAGTGTTTACAGCTAGACGAGTGTTTCTTGTGAAAGTTTGGCGAGGGGGGACCATAGATTGAAGCTCATTCGAACACTTTCCATGAAAATAACGATACATCAGAGACAAACTCGCAACATTTCTTCTGTGAGATAAAGGTTGCAAGGAAGAGAAAAGGACATCTCCTACGAGGCTACGAAGTCTATTTTGAACTCTATTAAGGCAGGCCAACTCTTTTCTAACAGCTCCTACCCAGATGTGGCAACAGTATTCCATCCTTGGACGTACCTGGCTCTTATATAGATAGAGAATAGCATTAGCAGTGAGATATCTACCGGATCGATAGAAAGATCCCACCATTTTCCCAGCGGCCTTGGCAACAGATTTGATGTACGTGTTCCATTTAAGATCAGGAGTAATGGTCAAGCCAAGAAGCCTGTCAAAACTTGAGGCCTCCTGAAGACGAGAGCCATTCATTTCAATTGATGTCAGATGTGGATCAGAATGTTGATGATGTAAAGAGAGAAGCTTGGTTTTAGATGCATTAAAAGTAACCAGTCATTCTTTACCCCATTGTACTACGTGCTCAAGATCAGAGGAGAGAGAATTGGAGAGAACTTGATCGTTTACTGTCTTAGATGTGCTACCATAAATGGTAGTGTCGTCAGCATAGATGTCTACAAATAATGTAAGGATGTGATTTGGAAGATCATTAATGTAGATCAGGAAAAGAGTTGGGCCCAGGATAGACCCCTGAGGGCCACCGGCATTAATACTGTGAGCTTCTGATTTTTGCCCCTCAACTACTACTCTTATGAACCTATCAGAAAGAAATGATTTAATAATTGAGAAGACATTTCCAGCAATACCATAGCTAGATATCTTATGAAGTAAACCCTTATGCCATACCCTACCAAAGGCCTTAGATATGTCAAGAGCAATTGCCCTAGAAAAGTTGCCTCCGTCGAGAGATTTGCTAATCCTAGGCGATATAACTGTAAGCACATCTGCTGTAGATCTAGCAGAATGGAAACCATATTGAGTGTCACTAAGAAGGTTATTTTTGTTGAGATGGTTGATTACTTCTGTATTTAACACAGATTCCAGCAACTTACTCATGACGCACAGGAGACTTATTGGTCTGTACTGAGAGGGGGATGAGCGATCACCTGAATTCTTAAATACAGGGCATACTGATGAAATTTTCCAGGGAGATGGGAAACTATTCTCCTTAAGACAACGTTTAAACAGTCTTGTAAGTATGGGCGCTAGTTCAGGTTGAAGTTTTTTGAGAACTATAATTCGAATACCGTCAGGGCCAGTTGCTTTACTGGAATCAAGGTTTTTGATTAGCTTGGCAACATCACGTACAGATATACGTATATCACATAGTGTGTTTTCAGATACAGGAGGAAATATTGGGGGTTGGCAGCCTTGATCGCAAAGGGTAGAATTAGCTGCGAAGTTCTTGACAAAGAGTTTGGCTTTGTCTGATGCTGACGAGATTACCTCAGGTCCATTGATGATAGTTGGGATGGAGCACACGCTTCATTTGTTTGAGAGCAATAATTTGTGCTTAAGAATTCATTTTATGCATAATAATCACTATTTTCAATGCGCTTTTTCCAGGAATTGAATGAAATTGAATCTCTACTTCAGGAGCACTTCTATGACACGAGCTGCTTTCATAGAGCCTCACACCGCCAATATTTGCAGCATATAGATAAAATGTTCAGGCCACGAATGCATAATTCAGTAATTATAACAATCCAATTTTCATTCTATGTAAGCGAAATAAAACATGTCAGGCATTACATTTGAACATTGTAAAATAGTTTCCGCAATAAAGGATTATCCTTGACCATTCAGCGTAGGAATATGTATTCTGTTGAGATGCTCTCCGGTTATATACTCCTATGCCGAATGGTCACTAAGCAGTGACGGAGTTCGTTTTTCTCCCCGAATAGTTAGCAGACTTGAATAAAACCCTGCTCGTAGGTAGTGTTTGCCGTCTTATATAAGTATGTAATTCGTATGTAACCAGAGAGCATCTCAACAGGATGCATATTCCTACGCCGAATGGTCACTAAGCAGTGACGTAGATGTTATTATTATTGTGGCCACGAATGATCTTAATCGTCCAATCTAATTTACCCAATCATTTTGTCACTCAATCTTTTTGTTCAAGGATTTTTAACAATTCCAACAGTGTGGCTGCACTGACGATTTCTTTACGATAACTACTCTTTTCAGATTTTTTGGGAAAGTTTAATATTTAAACTATGTTTATCTATCTCATCTATCTTTAATATCTCATCAATCAGCTTGACAAGAGAGTTTTGTGGGATTTTTTTTTCTTTTAACTTTTGAAATTAGATGAGCATTTCTCGGCTCAAACAAAAGTATATTCATTGATACATGCATCACCAGAATTAACACACTTGTCAAATGAAGGGAATGTTTCATAGCGATAAGGTTTTTTAAGCATTTCTCACGCAAAAAGATTTCGAGACGCTTATAAAAAAGAGGCAATCGGTAGGTGTGAAGTCTAGATGAGGCAGATTCGTAGTTTAATTTGTTCAACCTCAAAAGAGTGTTTAGCAACGTGGGGCTGGGCTTGTCGTGGTGGAGAATTGCCCTTTTTCTGCTGACAAAGGTTGGGTGTTGATATCAAGCTTTCTGATGCAGTTCATATATTTCTAGAGCTATCCGTCGGAATAGTTTCGCCAGCATTCCAAAAACTTACATGGATGAGACACTACCAAACATCAGCATGACTAACAATTGGAGCAACTCTACCTTCGGAATGTGTCGTACAGCTTCGACGACGTCTATCCGCGGAGCTGAGCGTCGCCGGTTGTCGTAAAGAACCCAGTTTTCATCGCAAGTAACAACCCGGTCGAGAAACGGGTCGTCGTGTTCCATGAAAGAAGGGAAGATGGCACATCATTGCGACGTTTCTTTTTGTTGTGGTTGACTTCGTTAATGAACATTCATCAAGTCTTTTTGTCTGCCAAATCTTTCTCAAGTTATTAAAAATCGTCGTATACATTTACGTCTAATCTAGAAGCACGTTCTTGAACAGCTGTGTGTGGAGCTGCTTCTACTAAGATTATTAATTGATTGTTGTCAACATCCGATGGTCGACAATTACGAACATTTTTTCAAGACTCTCCTCGCTGCCACGACATTTCTCAAACGAGCATTGTGCTCTGCGCTCAATGGTTGTTCCTTGGTCAAATGCTTCGTTGATATCGCGATCTGTCTTACCACCGTTTCGGCCTAGTTTGCATTAAAATAAGAAAATTGTGCGAATTTGCTTTTTCCCATCTTGTATTCAACATTCTGTAAAGTACACATAATTGATTTAAAATTATTGGAATTTAAACGATTAGATAAAACGTTCTTTTAAATAGTATATAAAGTAAAAGGTATTATGAAAATACATAATTTGAAATAAAAAAAATCAAATTCCGTAAGAACATTAGTCTCAAAATAATACAAGGTCAGCTGAATATACGATATGACCAGTTTTATTTGCCGTACTTGTTTATTATTGTTTGGATATTTGTAATTGATGACATTTTCAT
Source organism: Euprymna scolopes (assembly GCF_053919585.1). Classification (NCBI taxonomy): domain Eukaryota; kingdom Metazoa; phylum Mollusca; class Cephalopoda; order Sepiida; family Sepiolidae; genus Euprymna; species Euprymna scolopes. Next base: position 10,796,802 of record NC_136523.1, on the reverse strand, counting down.
TTTATACCTTGGTGTCTGCAATTTTTTTTTATTCAATATTCAATACTGTGTGTTATATAAATATATATATATATATATATATATATATATATATATATATATATATATCAAATATTTATCCATATATTGAAAGCATAATCGTTCAAATACTTCTGTTTAGATTGCATTTTCTCGTCGGTGACTCTGTTTGTGTATGTAATTGCTTCTGTGCTGCAATAACTTATATGATTAAATGTTTCGTCATTTTTCCAGAGTTTTCTGTTAGCCGTATTCTTGTTCATCTGCTTCCTCACCTTAGTATTATAATAACATTAACACTAACCACAACATGTATTAAGGTTAGGACTGTTATTGTTGTTGTTATTATTTTTATTATTATTATTATTATTATTATTATTATTATTATTATTATTATTATTATTATTATTATTGATTTTGGAATAAATTAATTTGCCCTTTTTAGCCTTAGCGACATAAATAGCCTCTAAGTTTTATTTATGTCTGAAAATTGATTATTGTCAAAATGAAGAGTATATATAATGGAGGTGACTATGTATACATCCTTAAGCACAAACATTGGCACGTTTTAATGGTTCCATGTTCGTAGCTCTTCAGAGTTTCAGTATTTTGCGTATAATATAGGAGTTTTGAAACTCTTTCAAAGAATGCGCATCTAAGCACTGTGTCAACAAAATCTCATAATATATAAAATATGTTTATCTAATATATATAATTACACATCACAGATTTTTTGAATGTCTACATAATTGTTAATTAAAATGACATATCGATTTTTAATTTTGACTAGCCAAGATCCCCGTGTTATTTTTGTACAATATGATTGTAAGTAAATTTGATACAAGTTATTGTCAATTTTTTCCACAATTTTATTTGTGCATAATATATACATATATATATATATATATATATATATATATATATATATATATATATATATATATATATACTTCGAAGTCACTTAAAAGGAAACCATCTACAGAAAATATATTATTCTTATGGCAGTAGCTTAATAGCATTCTTAATATGTTTTCAATTTCGAAAGGTGCCCCAAAAGTTTTTGTGTACTTGATTCCAGGACACGCCAATTTGCTTGAACTAGTCTCAGATAAATAAAAAAATGAATCTTCACAAACGAAAAACCCTGACGAAAAGAAACAATGTAAATCACCGGATCAAATGTGAAAATGAAAATAGTAACTCAGCCAAATGGCGAAGAAAATTAACCCATCAATCAAATGCGTTAAGGAAAAATCTATTTCTAAGGGGAACTAAAAATAATGCAAAAATCATCTCTGTAAGTAAGTGTGTAAATAAGGGGCGATTAGGACAAGGATCCTTGTATCGGTTACGTGTAAAGTCTACTTCCTTAATGTATTCAACTTTCTAATTACTGTTAGTAAGCAATAACGTAGAACACATTGAAGGAAGAGGAATGATCAAAATGTTTTCTTTTTTATCTCCATGTCTATTGCAAACATATTTTTTAAATTAATTTCACGAAAACAACCGAGATAAGCTAAATCGGTGCAGGGAGAAGCTAGAGGGATGTTGTCAGTCTTAATTCAAATCAAAACGTTCTTATAAATTTGAATAAATCAAATTCATACTTCTCTTTAATTATTTAAATTGGTAACAGTTAAACATTATTTTCTCTAAAGAAATGAATATTAACACCCTTTCTTCAATTAAAAATATATTCAGATATAAGAATATATTATTGCAACTAAATGAATTTAGACGAACATAGAATTTTATTACTGGCATTATATTCGATAATGAAATAATTAATTTCTCCTCTGGAGGCAGAATATCCATGCTGGTATTATATTTGATTTTGGAAAAATTTTTTGTCTCTTTTTAGCGTTCGCGACATAAACAGTTTGATAATTTTATTTTATGTCTAAAAAATTATTATTGTCAAAATGAAGAGTATATAGATTGGAGGTTACTATGTATAAACATTCATTCGAAATCCATAACGGTCGCTCCTTTTAATAGTTACATCTACGTAGCCTTTGAAGGTTTCATTATTTTGTGAATAACGTAGGAATTTTCAAAATCTTTCATAGAATACGCATCTAAACACCATGCCAACAAATTCTCATATAATATACAAATTATGTTTATCCTATATATAATTACATATCATAGATTTTTACATGTCTACATAATCGTCAAGTAAAACACACGCACACACATCTAACCCTACAGGAAAAGAAAAAAAACACAAGCAGAAAGGGAGAGAGAGTGTGTGAGAGAGAGAGAGAGACAACACAGGAGTGACCACAGCCCAATAAAAGAGTGATAAAAATTAAAATTAAAATAAAACATTCCAATGAATAGTAGACACTTACACGTTTCCACCTCCTGGAATCACTTCAAATGAACAACGAAAATGCTATTTTTACATCTCCAACACATTTTGAAAATAATTTCTGAAGAAGACGCTTCACAGAACGTTTGAAACGCGTTAAAAACGATTTCAATGATTGAAACACATTATTGCAATGATCTAAACATAATTCTCAATGAAAAACCAAGCCACGGAATAATAAAATAATGTTAAAAGATACACATTGTTGGTGACTACCCCCTTATTTAAATATACATCTTTCTTTCGTTAGAATTTCTTAACCCATTATAAATATATATATATATATATATATATATATATATATATATATATATATATATATTCTTAGAAGTCGCTTTAAAGGAAGTTACCTTCAGAAAATACATTCTTATTATGCCAGTAACTTAATAGTATTCTCAATGTTTTTAATATAAAAAGGTGTCCAAGACAAAGCTGAGTGTAATTGAGTCCGTGTTACGTGAATTTACTTGAACTAGTGTCAGATGAATAAAAAATAAATGATGTGTATTGGAGATTTTTTTAAAAATATATAATTGCACGAAAACAATCGAGAGAATCTTAATAGGTCCGAGAAGAATGCCAGAGGGATTCGGTCGGTCTGGTTCAAACCGAAACCATCTCATAAATTTTAATGGGAACGTGAATATTTCTATCTAAAGGAAGTCAGCTACAGAAAATCTATTCTACTCTGGGCGTAATTTATCAGATTTCTTAACATGTTTTTAATATAGGAATGTTTCCAAGAAAAAGTTGTATGTGATTTATTCTGAGTTACGCCAGTTTGTTTGAACTAGTTTCAGATAAAAAAAAAAAACGAATGTTCGCAAACATAAAACCTTGACAAAACGGAAAAAAATGTAAAACGCCGGATCAAATGTTAGAATGAAAATTGTAACTTGATCAAGTGGAGAAGAAAATGATCCTATCAATTAAATACGTTAGGAAAAATGTATCTTTAAGAGGAACTAAAAGAAATGTAAAAATAATCTCTGTAAGTGTATGAATAGGGAACGATTAGGACAACGATTTTCGTGTCGGTATTGATTACGTTTATAATGTACCTAATGTATTAAACCTTCTCATCATAGCAATAACTTAGAACAATTTGGACGAGGATAAAAATCATAGAAACTGTTATTTTTTTTTAAATCTCAATGCCTATTGTAAAAGTTATTTTTAAAATAATTGCACGAAACCAATCGAGTGAAGCTACTTCGCTGCGGGAGGAAGCTAGAAGCATGCTGTTGGTCTGGATTCAAACCGAAATGATCTTCTAATTGTTAATGCCTTTTACGTTGCAGGACACAAGAGTTACCGATTTTTAGTAAGCCTATGTCTATGATAATGATCGTTATGACAATGACGAATTCTACGGTGCTGCTGCTACCGATTATGTTGAATATTACGACATCGATCAATGTGAGGACGACAACAGTGATGATGATGCTGGTGATGATCACAAGAAACAATGCGACGATGTTATCATTGCTGCTCTTGCTATCAATGATGGTTGTTTTTTTTGGGGGGGGGGGTTTCATGGTGCTATATTTGTGGAAGTCTATTCCACAATTCGTGACGTATTCTTTCAATCAAGATATCGGGCACTTGTGGTCGATATCATGTGAAGGTTACCAATGTTCCTAATTGAAAGTCCTTCTGTGGAACGAACTGGGTTCGAACATGGCATCTTCAGGTTGTAAACCCATATCGTACAACAATAAGCCCTTATCACCCTGAATCTGATGATTATGATGGTAATTGAGACAACGGCCGATGCGATGATGCGGTTGATGATGATTATGTTTATGACAACGACCAGTTCAACAACGATGATAATGATGATGGCGATGATGATGATGATGATGATGATGATGATCACGGCAAGAACCAATGCGACGATGCTATAATTGCTGCTGATAATTGGTTGCTTGTCTATTTATTTGTTGTTTCTTTGTTCATGATGCTAAATTTGTTGGCGTTCTATTCCACACTTTCTACAGTATTCTTTCAAGAAGTATATCGGGTACTTGCGGTAGGGATCACGTTGATGTTACCAACTTTCCTAATTGAAAGTGTTTCTCTGGAAGGAACTGGGCGCGAACTTGGCACATTCAGGTTGTCAACTCATATCGTACAACACTAAGCCGCTATCATCTCCCTAGAACTGAGAATAATGACGATAATTACGACAACGGCCGATGCGATGATGCGGTTGATTATGATTATGTTAATGACAAAAAGCAATGCGATGATGATGATGATGATGATGGTTTCGTGACGTACTCATTCAGAGTGTGTAACAGAGGGAAAATCCAAATCGATAGTTTTCATTGCTCAGAGGATTTAGTTATTCTTTTTAATAAAAACGTAGGAACGACTGAATTCTAAACTATGTAGGAGGCAACAGAACGATATAGATTTTTTTTTGAGATTTGCTATAAAAACATAACATCGAAAACTAAAATTTTACGAGACCGAGTCCAACTGAAGTTGCCGACTTTTTATGCATGAGATCATTTGATTTATGGAGGAAGAATATACAGATTACAACTTCAAATCAAAAACAAGAAAAACGATAGCATACAACTGTATTATATAGGAGAACTAAAAAACAAAAATGTCAGTTTGGACGATGCCTAATTAAATATCTAATAACCGTCCTAGGGTTGGTAAAATAATTTGCTCGAAATAGCAAATGATACATATTAAAAATTTCTCTATCCCAAGATGCACAAATATGTTCAAAATCAAATTCAATTTTCTCATTGTTTATACGATCCCGAGCAATGCCGAGTAGCCCTGCTAGTCTATATAAAATCTACATTCTTATCTACTATAACATGTTAAACGGAAGGTAAACTATAATGCACTCTTACTTATTGTTAATTATAAATGGTCTTAACGGTTTAACTAATTTACTTTCTGTTAGTCTCTATCAAAACTAATCTTAAGTCAGTCAATGAAGTAACTATATCACTTTTTTATTTCTTTCTATACTCTAAAATTTTCATTTTGGATATTTAGATTATAACACGTTATGTCTTGTATTGTGTTTACCTCTGCTCTGATGTGTGGGCAGATGAATACATATTTCCTGTTCGTGAACAGGACCTTGGGCTTTAAGGCCGAGATCACAGTGTAGTTTCTGTTGTTCAGATGCTGAACTTTAATTTCTTGTTCTCTGTCAGTGGAGCAGTCCTTCAAGACTGAGACAATTCTTAATTTTTGTTCCTTTCCGCCACCTTAAAAAACGACCCTGGTGTCCAACTCTGTCCCGTGGGGAGGCATTGTAAATAGGAACAAACGTGTCTTAAAAATCACTTGTTCGTTTCGCGATAGAAAGGATGGAAGGCCACTTATTTGAACCGAAGAACGGCATCCGACAAGAAAACCACATGCATAAAATTGGAAGAAATTATTTCTTGCGAAATATACGACTAGAAGGTATATGAGTGACACACCATAAGTGCATCGGCGATCTGAGGTAGCCTACGTAAATTGAAACTATGGGCGTAAAATCAACTTGTACATTCTTATTAATGTTATTACATCGATAGTTCTTAAATTAGATGTAAACCTCAAAGAAATTAAAAGTAATAATCATAAATATAACAATTGTCTATCCTATCAACTTCGTAATTTAAAAGAAAAACACTTTCATTTTGAATTGAATTGTCTGAAGTGATTGGCAGAATAATATTTTTGTTCTGTCGATTGAAACAATTTGAAATAATTTAAGCAAGATACCCGCAGAGGTTGAAATAATAATAAATAAAAACAATTTTAGATCTACTAAAGTATTAGGCGTTTCATTCATGATCTTTTACCAAATATACCTCCTAATATATATATATATATATATATATATATATATATATATATATATATATACACACGTTTTATTTTTTATTACCGTAACTTTCTGTTAAGTTACATTATTGTTTCGGCCGACGTCCTCAGACTTTTACAGAAACCCTTTTCTGTTTTCTGGGTTTCTGTAAAAGTCTGAGGACGCTACAGACGGCTAAAAAACGGCCGTGTAGCCGTAACAATAATGCAACTTAACAGAAAGATAGGGTAATAAAAAAATAAAACGCATATTTGCTCTACAACAGTATTGATCACTTTCTTCAGTTTTTATTAATTACCATCTACACTAAATAAATAAATATATATATATATATATAATATGCCATTTTATT
>NC_136523.1:10780205-10785205 GCF_053919585.1 Euprymna scolopes | reverse complement strand
AGTATATTATACTAAATAATCAATGTGACAATAAAACATATTGTTTTACTGTGTAAGTTTTAAGCATCCCATTTTTGGCGTTTAAATAAACCAACTAAACAATTGTTAATACATTCTGCTTTTTTTACATCGTTGATTTCTGTATTACGTTAAAGTTATTTTAACGCAATTTTCTTACAAATAAATCCACTTTAACCCGTTGACAACCATAAGAGCATCTTACAACGGCGATTTACCCAGCGCCTTCATTTTTAAATTTATTATCTATTTTTTTTATTACACCTTTCTTAAAAAAACATTCATACATGTTCTTCTACACTACACACGGGTCACGGGTAGTTTAGTATGTTTTCATGTCGTTTTTATTTTTTTTTAAATTTTTAACAACTATTTTATTAGGTTAAGAAGAATGAAAATGGTCTACAACAATGTACTATTCTGGAGCCGCTTTGGCCCGCCCTATGATCTTCGTTTCGGAGAGATAGAAATTGAAATATTGACAGAGACAGACAGACAAAGTGTGTTTTAAATAAGAATATGTTAAGCATCACTCTTATAAAACATTAATGTATAATTATGACATATAATTTACACAATGATTATGTCTAAGTCATCGTTAACATGTTTACTCTAATATATAACATATTATATGTCTCTTATTCTGTGTGAAGTTATTCAAAGTGTATCTCCACGGAAACTAAAAGGCACAGAGCGGCGCTAAGGGCACCAAACGATTGCACTATAGACGGATCGTTAGTTTATGGGGGGGGTTAGCTTGTTAAAATAGTTTTAAGGGACCAAAAAGAGTCAAAATTGCAAAAAAAAAAACGTCAGAGATTTAGCCCATTAATCTTAGTTTATTTGTAATTTTTAATTGTTAATCAGTTCACGTTCGTGGCACGTTCGCGCATTCCTTACATAAACAGCTTTAAATGCTGCCATGTAGATCCTTGCTGATGTTTCTCAACAATGTTTTTCTTTACTTTCGAAACAACGAATACGGAATTGGACAAAATAAAATATAAAATTTAAGCGTAGCTTACGCTCGGGCAAAGCCGAACCCCTGGGAAAAAGCCAGACACCCCCTTCGCTAGTCTAATATAAAATACACTTTATGTCTTTCTCCATATTTCACACTATATCTCTTCAGAACCTAATAGTCGCTGAGGGGGTACAAGAGGTCTAAACTGTTAGTATTTTGTGCGAACCGTTCTTTTAAGACGCTTTAACCGGTAAAAATAGCTTTTACGGGGTAATAAATAAGTTAAAAAGAAAGTGTAGTGAAGTAGGAAACAAAAGAAATTATATATATATATATATATATATATATATATATATATATATAAGACACAACTCTTCCTTCAAAAAGGTTGAGCTCTTCAACGTCCAAATATAATTCACCGTCACTTCTTCCAGCCGTCGTTTCACTGTCTGCGCTCTTCACCCTGCTTACAAAAAGTACCGTTTATATGCTGCCCATTTCTCCACTTATGCAAATTGACTATCAACCAGAGCCATCTAGTTTTCCATTTCTCCAAACATCCAATTTGCAAAGGTGGACAACTCAAACCACACGCCCCCTTGATCTACACGATCAACGTGTCAACCTATCACGTAGTCGCTCGACCAACATGGCGGCCGTCTCTCTCGCTGCGATCTCCGGAGCCTTTCGTGAACGTCGCTACTTGGCTCGACGTCGTTGTCTTCCTCTGATGACACCACTACCGGCCGCACATCAAGGATGTGTCGAGGGATGCCGTCGACAGATACATTGCTCGGTGACTGGACACTTGTCACAATGCCCCTCCCCCAGCATGTGGTACAGCGAGCATCAGGCGGTTTGATCCACACTTCCTCTCCCACTCGTACAGTCGCTCGCTTCTCGCCTTCCACCGCGGGTACCTGTGCAGTTCGAAGATGCCGCCACTCGTGCTTGAAGACTGCCCTCTGCGGCACTGACTACACTTTTTGCCCTGACTTTGGAGCCATATTATACCAGAAGAGAGCTTCTGGCGGCGAAATCTGGCCCCTTTCAGCTATAGCCTTAATGGTCCTGTGATGTCGCTCCACAATTCCTTTTCCGCCTGGTCTATATGCAGCCCTGAAATAGCGCCGCACTCCCCACTTATCCAACACATTCTCCATGGCAGCTGAGCGAAAGGCAGTTCCATTGTCCATTAGCACTTCCGTCACTGGACCCCGCTCCAACAACACCTCTTCCAAGACGTTTGCAATTTCACCTGCATTTTCCGCCTTGATCTCCCTCCAAATGGCTACTCTTCCTGGTTCAGAGTCGACCATTGACAGATACGGCCTCTGTCGATAGTGCGTTACGTCTATCACCAACCTGCTCCATTTCTCTGCCACCTGAACCTCACCAGCTTCGTGTCCACTCGGCGCAGGGTCGATTGATTGACACCGGCTGCATCTCTCAACCACTGTCCTAACGGCCTCCTTTGTGATTCTGGGGTCCACCTTCCTGGACAAGAACAAGGTTCTATCCACTCCAAAATGGTGCATGTCATGCAAATCCTTCAGAGTGTCTTAATTAAAACAACATATTGCAACAGCCACCTCATTCGGCGCCTTAAACCAAGTCTTCCGAACCCTCGTCATCACATCTGCTCTGTTCTTCGCTGAAGGAACGATAGTGACCCTAAGTTGAAGATCAAATTTCCTAATCAGCTCCCTTAACATCATCAATCCACGCTTTACTAGCATCTCGGCAGCGCCTTTCGTCTTCACCTTCCTTTCTCCTGTAGCTTCGGACTGGATCCAAGAGAACACAGTGGCTGAGTCGGTCCTCACCTCAACATTATGTAGCCCCCATTTCAAGGCTAAGTTGATGCCCTTCATAACCGCATCCAGTTCCGCTACATTTATGTGAGCCACATCGTCCTTCTTCCGCAACCAAGCAGCATCTTCTGCAGTAACACCACCTATCTCCAAGGTGACCTCCACTGCTATACAGCTTACATCACACCACACAACACCTTCTGCACTGTTGGGTACATGCCAAACCCCTCTCACTGGATCCTCCCTCTTCACCTCTTCAATAATTTATCTCATAATGTCCACAGTCTCTTAATCAACTCCATCCTCCCACTTCGCTCTACTAGCTCGCTTTTTGATATAACTACATGCAATCCATAGCTATACTGCGATAGGGTAATGGCCCACCAGTCTTCCGCATATTGAGAAGATTTCTCGCCTGCTCAATTTTTCCGACACCTCCGGGATCTCATTTCCCCTCCGGCACACTATCTGGTCCTTTCTTAGTTGGAGCCCTAATACAGCTCCTACCTCCAACGATTCCGGGCGTTTTGCAATTAGCCCAAAGCTGTTAAGGTGTTTTACTACGTGCTCCGCAGTTGTTACCGACTCATCCACAAAAATATCATCAATGTAGGAACTGGTAACTCTTCTGACTGCGTCCTCCTTGCTTATCACCGTTTTGAGGATCGCTGCTATGATGTTTGGTGCAGAATTCAGGCCAAAACCCAACCTAGTCAGGCAGTACATTCGGCCCTTGTATCTGACCAGCTGGTATTTCCAGAATTCCTGTGAAATGTGGATCTGTAGTTATGCAGATTTTAAATCCACAATCGTCGCAGCCTTCTGAATTTGCCTCCACTCTCGCATGGTCTCTCCTCACACGTCCATCACATCGCGTCCCCTGTAACATGCAACGTGTACGTTCAGCGACCTGAAGTCCTGTACTGGCCGAACTTTTTGTTTTGTGGGCTAAACAAACGCCATTAACGGCAGCACACCTTCCACCTTCTCCGTCCATGGTCTTAAAATCCCCTCTGAGATCCATCGGTCCACCTCCTTCTCAAATTCATCTCTTGTGCCTCCTCGCAACGCATGATCGTAGCATTCCACTCTGTTGTTCAGTATGGGAGGTTCTCCCTTCCATGCCCTCTTGACTGTCCATTTCTCACCATGAAAGTGTGCAGAGTAATCTTGGTCCTCTATCGTGCAACTTTTGTCTGATCCGGCCGTTCCTGTGACACCTTTTTCGAATTGCACACCTGCATCCCCTTGATTTCCTCCAAATCTCACGGAGTTCCTATATACCGTAACGCCCCCTAGTCAAGAAATTGCGTCCATCCCTAGCACCACATCCACATCCGTGACAGTTTTGTTTATAACAATCGCCTGGATTGTTAGTGACATCCCACGTACCATCAACCGAACGATACTTCATTGCACTTCACCTCTCTGCCGTCAACAGCCGTATTGCTGCTGGTTCCATCGCATGTGTCAACCATGTCTTTGGTGACAATTGTTGAAGTACAGCCCGTGTCGACAAGCCTTTTGCACTTCGTCCATTTAGGGTCACCTCTACTTGTGGTGACATACCCTGAAGCGCCTTCAACGGATAAGTGGGGGAAGCCACATGCGCAGTGGCTTCCCCCTGTTCGGTTCCCTGGGGACAGAATCTGCTGATGTGGCCGACTTCCCCACAGCGGTAACACGTGACTTCTGGCTTTGGCTCCCTGCACTTCCTCGCCATATGGGGGCCTTGGCATCGGTAGCATCTGCCAGAAAACCTGGGTCTCTGCCACAGTCATCGCTGCTGTTCTTCCTTCACAATTTCCTGCTGCAGTTTGCTTCGTTGAGCGACAGCTACGATTCCCTACTCACTCTATTATTTCCTGGCCAGCACCCTAGACTGTGTAATCAACTCCGCCACCTCCATAGTATTTACACCGGGCAGTTGCTGCAGAGCTATAGAAATATGGTCCGGGAAGCCGTTGATAAAGGCCATCTTAACCATCTGTCGACGGCCTTCTCCATTGAATCCTGCTAGTCCCGTCAACCTCCTGATATTGTTGGCGTAAACATCGACAGGCTCTCCGGTCCACACCATACGGCTTTGTTTGCCATATGCCACAAACGGTCCTTCGGTAAATGCTTCCTTCAACTTTTCCTCAATGGCGTCAACAGACAGTCGATCCTCCTCCCGCATCTCCAGATATAGGGCCAGAGCATCA
>NC_136523.1:10752705-10772705 GCF_053919585.1 Euprymna scolopes | reverse complement strand
ATCTCTGGCTCGATTAGCGGAGGCCATATCCATTCGGCTACCATTAACCGTGTGAAATAGCGTTGACTTTTAAACATTTTTTTTTTCAATTTTCACCCCAAACAAGGCACAGTGCCACTTTGAAGCAGGGGGCTACTATTAGGGAATTAATTAGCGGGGTCATTATGAAGAGAGAAGAGTAGAAAGATGTTTGTTAACATTACACTTGAACTTCTGCATATCATTGCAGTTGGGAAAGCAGAATCCCGGAAGGGAGTTCCAAAGACCCGCAGTTCTGGGGAAGAAAATATTGGAGTAAAAGGCTTTCTTGAACCTAGGGATCTCCACTGTAAAGGATGAGACTAAGTAGCTTGTCGGGGTGGTCGGGGGTAGTTACGTCGGGGAGGTACAAGTGTTTGCAGTTCGTCAGAGCATTCACCATTAAAGTATTTGTAGAACAGGCAGAGGGATGCAACATCTCGTCGATGGGACTGAGGTTGAAGCCTAGATGACAGTTCAGGACTTATCAGGTTGGCGACTCTTTTTTGAACCCTGTCCAGGAGCGAGAGACAAGCAGCAGATGCACCAGCCCAGATGTGACAACAGTACTCCATACATGGGCGAATGGTTGCCTTATAGAGGTATAGGATACTGGCAGGCGTAAGTAGTTTTTTAGCACGGTAGAGGGAGCCAACTTTCCTTGCAGCAGCCTTGGCAATGCTCTCAATGTATCTATTCCAGTTCATATTCCCTGTAAACGTAAGGCCGAGGAGCTTAAAAGAAGTACTCTCAGGCAATGTGTTCTTGGCCATTGCTATTGGTGGTAGAGAAGGTTTTTTGTTGTTATTGAAGGAAACAAGCTTAGTCTTAGCAGCATTGAATGAGACCAACCATTTTTGTCCCCATTCCACTACGGATTGGAGGTCATCCTCTAGTGTTTCTGCCATTTTCTTGGATATGTGTTCATTAGTTTTCCCCTCATATCTGTTATAGAGAGTGGTGTCATCGGCAAATATACCCATCTCCGAAACAATATTATCAGGGAGGTCGTTTATGAATATCAGGAACAATAGAGGTCCAAGGATAGACCCCTGAGGCACTCCCGCATTTATGTCATATTGTTTGGATGTACGTCCGTCGAGGACAACTTTGATTTTTCTATTACTTAAGAAGGATTTAATTACGTTATGAATTCTTCCAGTGATTCCATATGATCTAATTTTCCTCAGAAGACCATCGTGCCATACCCTGTCAAAAGCCTTAGATATATCAAGGGCCACCGCTCTACCCTCCCCTGTTTTATCCAATGAACGGTATATACGTTCAGAAACTACAGTTAAGATATCTGCTGTTGAACGGGCTTGCCTGAATCCATATTGTTTGTCAATCGGAGTTTAGCAGCTGTTAGGTGCTGGACTAGGACTTGATTAACTAAGGACTCAAATATTTTGGCGAAAAGCGGGAGGAGGCTAATGGGGCGATAATTTAGTGGGTCAGTTCTTTCACCAGAATTCTTGAAGACTGGTACCACAGAGGCGGTTTTCCAGAAGTCGGGAAAACAAGATTCGTTAAGGCATTTATTGTAAAGTTTGGACAGAACTGGAGCAACCTCGGCAGAGCATTTTTTTAATAGCACAGCCGGGATGAGATCTGGTCCACATGCTTTAGAGGTGTCTAGGTTTTTTATTATAGCATGTACCTGAGAAGGGGTGATTTTTAAATCGTCAAGTGTGGCGTCTGTTCGCAGAGGAAAATCAGGGAGTGAGTGGTGTACCGAGTTCAGTGTGGAGTTTGAGGCAAACCGACTGGCAAGCAGATTAGCCTTGTCAGTTGCCGTGCAAGCAACCTCATGATTGTTTGTTAGTGGGGGAATAATTGACTGTCCATTATTAACTACGCTGTTGTAGATTTTCCAAAAATCCCGGGTTCCTAATTTCTGTGCTTCGATGCGCTTTCTGGTGGTTTCAGAGTAATCTGACTTAGCTGTGTCTATCACTCTCTTACAATTATTTCTAGCTTTTATAAACTTCTGTTTATTTGAGCTGGACTTATGTCGGTTGAATCTTCGGAACGCATGCTGCCTTTGACAAATGGCAGCTGCACAAGCAGAAGTAAACCATTGGGGGGAGTGGGGCTTGCTATAGTATTTCCGTGCGGGAACATGTGCTTCAATAGCAGTTTTGAACCATTCAGTTGTCTCATTTGCACACTGTTCCGCTGGAAGAGTAAAGATATTTTGCCATGGGGCATCTCTGATGAGCTCCCTGATGGCTTCCCAATCAGCCTTTTTGTAATACCTCGTTGTTTTGAGTAGTGGGTCTTCAGTTGTAGGGCGAGAATTTAGGCTGATTTCTACCATTATCACAGCGTGATCAGCATTCCCGAGTGGGCTATGGGCATTTGTTGTACAGTCATTGGGAACCGTTGTCAGAAAGAGATCTAGAAGTGAGGCATGTTGATCGTGCTGGTCTGGGAAACGTGTCGGAAATGTAACCATCTGAGATAGGGAATGAGATATAGAGAAGCTATATGTAACGCTACCAGCTACGTCTGTGTGATTTGAGAATCCTAGCCAGTTACTATGGTGGACATTGAAGTCACCAAATACATGTATTTGTGCGCTAGTATCGAGGGAGAGTGCTATATCTATGCTGTCTGAGACTTTGTTTATTAGGGTACAGTCTTGGTTTGAGGGAGAGCGGTAGAGAAAATATAAGTAGCTAATATTGTGTTGCATATTTAGTCTGAAGCACATAAAGGCCTGGCCCTCTGATTCTAGTTTTATTTCTCTAGTTAGGGGGAGGGTGTTTCGAATATAGACTCCAAGTCCATGCATATGTCTGTCCGAGTCCTTACGGTAGAGTGGGAGATAACCAGACATGGTAAAGTGGTTAGAGGGAATGGAGGAGTGAAGGTTAGTTTCACTTAATGCTATGATTTCCGGGGTGTTTACAAGGAGAAATGACTCAACATCATCTAAGTTAGTTATAAGCCCGCGGATATTAGTAAATGGAAGCCTCAAGGGAGGAGGCAGGTTGGTTTTCTTTGAGTTTGGTCCTGGTTTAAACGTAACTTTTGCTTGAGCTGTCATTTCATTTTATTTTATTTAAAAGTTTCAGTTAGGGTGGATGAGTGAGGGGGTGGTGGACAAGTAGTTGTGCAGAATACCAGACATGCAATACAAGTAGACCATCAGCTGTCCTCACCCACAGGATTGTGGCCTCAGGAAAGCCCACCGGGGATGAGTGCAGGGTCCCTTTCCATGCGCGACATGGCACTACAAACATCCCGATATTTTACAACTGTTGATGGAGCAGCCGCTCTAAGCGCTACCAAAGAGTTAGGGCTCCTGTACTGTCAGTCGGAAACAGCAGCCAGGAACTATCAATCCGGTACCCTCAATCCATTAGGCCAGCCCAGTCCAACTGCACCGACATATATGGCACTGAAGCACCCCACTGTGTCCAGTTTAGGGGGATGGGATGTGGCGGGAGTGGGGAAAAGCGGCGTTCATTGCCCTAGTCAGGAAACAAGGTCAACCACTGGGTGATTCAGGCGAGTCCCTGTGATAGTACCTCTACGCCTGGCCAATAGGCAAAGAAGGAGTATGAAAGCCGGGCGATAGACAGATGTCCATTACGTCAGACAGACAGTGATCAAATCGTTATACGATGATCTACGCATAAGAGCTAAATTGACCGACTTTTAATTCAACTGAAAGTGCTCAAAGATAAGAAACGAATTTCTTAAAAGGGGCTGTCATAATATATATATATATATATATATATATATATATATATATATATATATATATATATAATGATCTCACATGCTTTTTTAAAAGATGGAATCGCCCGATCATCGGAGATTAGACTTAAGCAAGCAAAGCACTTGGACGATCCTCAGATTTATATAATTAATAAAATAAATTACTATTTTAGCATCGTCCTATTCCTCAGATATGTTTAATCTTTGCAAGCATCGTCACTTTTGCTAGATATAACTATTCCATTTATCGGCAGATTCTATTACAAGCTAAGACAAGGCACATTTGATTTTTTAATTCAGCACTTGGGCGCCGCTTAATTCGTACCAGCAGTAGAAATTACGTCCTTCTACATCTGTCAGCATAGCAATAAATCCTACCAATCAATCATACCAAATTCCGCCGTACATTTCAAGCAGTTGTCTTATTTTTCAATTACTAACGTCATTTCTCTCTGAATTCGAACGGGAAAGAAACGAGGAAAAATAAAAGAAAATGAGGAGAAAACGAAGAATGAACGACAGGTTCGCCGATTAAGCAAAGTGAGAATTTGGAACCTCGACCGGAAAGTTCGCATTAAGTTCTTGTCATGCAGAAATAGATTCGCAGACAGGCACTGGTGGTACGACCGAACATATCTTATCGAAAGTACAGACAGACGAATTAGTTTCGCTCGAAATGTTTGGAGAACTCGTCGTAGATGCAATGAGAAATGCCACCAATTTTGAGATGGTTTACTGGAATTTCGCCGACAAATCTACTTAGATATCCATAGATAAACGATTATACGAATAAGTATTTACACTTTGTAATAAATCAGATATTGTAAATGCAGTAACGCGATATATAGAAGCATGTGCTATGAGACTTTTTTCAAATAGCTACTCACTCAATGCTTTTCCTTACTTACGACGTTTCGGCCGATGTATCGACACCATGAGAACAAAATATAATCTCGATGAGCGTAATTGTCGGAATTGCATCAAAATTCAAATCTTCATCCAAAACATCCCCAAAAAAATCATTGCAATTTTTTTTCCACAAATTTCTGATTCATGTAAACTATATATCAATGTCTTTATATTTATACTTTCTGTAAAATCTGCTGCAATCTTCAAACAATTTGGTTATTCATCACTTCTGTTATCAGAATTCTCGGTATCAAAATTCTATACACAATCCCGGTCTCGAAATAAAACGCACGTCTTCAAATTAACGCTCTTTTTATTGAAACCGTATGCCTTTCATATGCATATTATATGCCCTTAAGCCTCGTTATTTCATGAGATCGTCTGCATGTAAGTAAACGAAGCACCTATTTTTTCTTTCCTTATTTTTCTTGATTGACATTAGATACAGTGCAAAATAAAGTTTGCACTATTAAAATATCACATTCTTAAAATCACAGTATTAAAATATCATATTCTTAAAACCACACCAATAAAATATTACATTCTTTATATCACACAATTAAAATATCATATTCTTTAAATAACACTATTAAAATATCACATGTTAAAATCACACAATTAAAATATCATATTCTGTAAATCACACTATTAAAATATCACATGTTAAAATCACACAATTAAAATATCTCATTCTTTAAATCACACCATTAAAATGTCACATTCTTAAAATTACGCTATTAAAATATCACATTCTTTAAATCACACCATTAAAATATCATATTCTTTAAATCACACTATTAAAATATCACATACTTTAAATCACACTATTAAAATATCACATGTTAAAATCACACTATTAAAACATCACATTCTTAAAATCAGACTATTAAAATGACACATTCTTTAAATCACACTATTAAAATATTACATTCTTAAAATCACACCATTAAAATGTCACATTCTTAAAATTACGCTATAAAAATATTACATTCTTAAAATCACACTACTAAAATGACAAATTCTTAAAATTACACTATTAAAATATCACATTCTTAAAATCGCACCATTAAAATGTCACATTCTTAAAATTACGCTATAAAAATATTACATTCTTAAAATCACACTATTAAAATATCATATTCTTAAAATCACCCTATAAAAATATCACATTCTTTATATCACACTATTAAAATATCACATTCTTAAAATACCACTATGAAAATATTACATTCTTAAAATCACACAATTAAAATATCACATTTTAAAATCACACATAAAATATCACATTCTTTATATCACCCTATTAAAATATGACATTTTAAAATCACACTATTAAAATATCACATTTTAAAATTATACACTACGTGTTTGTTCACATGAACGCATATGAAGAGACTTTTGTGAAGAAGTAGTGAGTGTAAGATGCAATGTTTTAATAGGGAACTTATATTTTAATGGCCAGAATATATCAGGTCTGATAGCTCAGAGAGGTTATGTTGGAAAGTTATCAGATTAAAATCATAAAATCTCAAAGTCTTCTGAGAATTGGTGTTCAGCATACACGAAGAAGGAATGCGTTTTCCAAAGAAATTAGTGCCGTGCAAAGGTAAAACGCTCGGGTGGACAGGCACAATACTCTTCGTACGACTACATATCACGCTCGGCTTAATCAAGCTGTTCACCAAGGGTCTATAGAAATTTTATTTTTCACGTTCTATCTTTCCTTTCTCTCCCTCTCCTTCTTACCCCCACCTTTTCTTGATGTATCTTTTGCTGCTACTGCTTGTTATATCACGTGTTGAATGCCTTTCGATTGATAAAAAGAGATGGGTGCGCTATTTTGTTGGAAGTTTTGAACACGAGAAAGAAGTCGGCTCGCTATCCCGCGTCAAGAGAAAAGACGTTAAAAATCGCAAGTTTGAACAAGAGAAAGCGGTGGTTTGGTTTCTTTTTCTTCAATCGTGATTCCTCAAAGAACACGACACAGAATTAGTCAGAAAAGACTGTTTAACAAATCAGTTGTAAACGAAATTACAATCTCTTCATCGAGGAAAAAATAACTATTTAAGGCGCGTGAATTGGTCTTGTAAAAAACGAATACTAACTCCAGGGAGGCGTTAGGATTCACGTCAAAAGGAACCAATAAATCTTCTCTAGAAATACATTACACCACAGAAGATTTGGATTATTTTCTTGGATTACAGAACCAAGAGGATTGAAATTTTCTCGACTGAGAAAATTGAAGTTAATGGCACAAAGGAGGTAATTTACATACATCCTCTTTTAAAAAGATTAAGTGTTGACGTGTTTTATTTAAGTTCTTTGACACGTAGTAAGCCCTGACTACACCTATATTCTTACCCCTAATATCTCTTAAGAGGGACTAATTTGGCAGACACTGTTATTGGTGAACATAAAACTGACTATATCTTTCTTTCCCTATTAATATTTATATTTATTTAAAACACGTTAATCGCAATAGTCTTTCATTTTTGTTTTCCTTCTTGTTGTGCAATGGGATAACCTTTATTGTACGTCATGATAAATTCTCGGTAGGTCTGGACAATAGTGGCAACTACTTCACTTACTTGGGCCAAGATATTCTAAGATAAATCGAGTTAAAAGCTGCCACATTTTGTGGTCCCTAGATTCGGCAGCTCATCAGAAACCCAAGGTTTAGAGACTCAATGAAATGAGTTGAATTGGAAGAAGCCTGGTAGTAGTAAACTTGCTTGTCGTTTATCTGACCAGAAAATACGCTACTATTTTTATATAGTTACCGTAGTTAGAAACTTGCTCTATATATTGAGCGTCAATTTGCACTACCAATTCTTACACATGCATCGATTTCCATAGAAACTGGGTTTAATAAGTCACAAGCAGGAGAAGTGATTTCATCAGTAACCGCGGAAATTATGTAGTTTAACAATAGGCGTGGCTAAAATATCCATCCATTCTAGAATATACTATTTTTATTCCAACTTAAAAATATATATATTTCTATAAAAGTTGCTATGAAAAAAGTCGCAATAAAAGGATTACACCCAATTAGTAAAATATGATTATCCAAATAGAACAGTATACAATATAAAAAGAATTAAAGATTATGAAACATTATTGTCCTATCAAATATCGCCAGCCATGATTTTGAAACTTGATACGAAATTAGAGGACACTGCAATATTTTAGACATCACAAATCTGCCTAATAAGTTTACGAGAATAAACGTTTCTAAAAATCATCACAAACTGCGACGTTTGTACATAAGTAAAATGGCAAAGTACTAAAAAAGAATTCAAGGGGGAAGACGGCATCTTACTAATGCATTGAACGGTTGCGTGAAATACAGGGTGGTCAAAAAGTAAGTTAACATGTTAAAGGTAGAAAAAAACAATATGATCTATTATAATCTCTATTCGTTTAATATTATTTGTTTAAATATTTGAGTGTACTATATAAACTTTAATTTTACATCTAGATTTAAAATATATATATATATATATACGTGTATTGCTAATATCGTTTTTCTTTAAAATGTTACCTGACTTTTTGACCACCCTGCAGATGGGCCGAGAAAATGTATGGAATGCATTAAATTTTGTAGTTGATTATTCCAGTAAAATAATATATATATATATATATGTATATATATATATATATTTAATGAAAAAAAAAGCTGACATCCTGTTAACAAGTACAAAAACATTTAGCTGGATGTTTTCGAGTCCAACGTTAACAAATTCCTAATGAACCGCCCCTTAAGTAAACACTTCATTAAATCTCCACACTAACGTACTGTACTTGCAATAACCCTTATCCATGAGTGACTTCCGGGCCATAATAATTGGTGACCACCGTGTAAAAAAAAAGGTTGATACCACCGGTAAAATAGCAATAAAGTTTAATCACTTTTGCAATAGAGTAGAAATTACTAATAGAGACCTTGCATTTTAATTAATGAACAATTGTACCAAACACAAGGAATCAGGACCTCATCAACCACACTAAAATAGAACTGATGAATGATTATGGCGTGTCGATTTTTAAATAACAAGTTGCATTATTATTAAGTCCAAACTTACCAAAACTTATTAGCGCATGTATTAAAGCGACTCCATATATATTCAAAAGATCTATTTATAAAATTCATATCAAGCCGGACATTAAGCATTCTGATGTTAAAAACAAACGCATTTAAATAAAATGGATTTTTTTGTAATCTAAGTAGCTTCCGATTCAAAGATGATAAATGCAAATTTAGTGATAAAATGACAGTGTATTACTAAGCAAAAGGTATGTATTGTATTTTCCTTAGACAATGGAATAAAACGAATTTGATGCATACCATATACTGCTATTTTAATTTCAAAAACAGAACATACATTGTATGAAAACGACAAATATTATTTGCCTACATTAGTACAACAACTTACTCGACGCTGACACAAACAATATTCCGAATGATGAAAACGATCATAATGATGCTGGCGTTAAAGTCGAAAATATATCAGAACAGTATCCTAAAATAAATATACACAGACCCTGTTTTATTTGGCCTAGAATTTATGAATATTCGCATCTATTATTTCTTTTTCTAATAAACTACATCAAAAAGGTTTATTGATGCAGTTAATTCAGATTATTGCTAAAAGTGGAAAGTATCTATGAAAGCTTTAACATAAAATAATACTGATACGCTAGTCTCACCAACAAATGATGTAAATATGATTTATTCCTAGTGAGTGCATACAAAATAATTACAGTGTAAGGCGTTACACAATATAAATAAACATTTTCTGCCAAAGAATTTTCGCAAATTTATAGTATATAATATTTTTTAAACATAACTCCCGACGACAGATTAACCACAGACAGAATGTTGTTTCAACTTGCATTGCAGTATAAGCTTCACATATGCTGACAACACAACGATCTATTACAACACTTCTCTCTTATAAAGTTTATAACCTAGTGCACTGGAGTGAGAGTTGGCTAATTGATTTTGATGCACTGAAAAGATGGTGGGATTATTCTACCGCTGGGGTAGATATCTCACTGCCGATGCAATTCTCTAATTGTATAAGAGTCAATCACAACCAAGGATAGAGTAATGTTCCCACATCTGGGCAGGAACTGCTAGAAACACCTCACCATGCCAATGACAGGGTTCAATATAAACTTGCTAGTCCAGTGGGTGGATTACCTTTTCTTTGACATCTCTTTTTATAGAAGAGACGTCACAAGGCTTTCTCTGCTTTATCGGAATTGTCATGGCAAGTGCTCGCTTGAGATCTTATTTATGTTCCCAATTGCCAAACATTCACGAAAAACTATCAATAATTTCCTCCCCTCTTTATCTGTGTCTAAACTCAAACGTACTTCCATGAACAAATATTATTTCTTATAATTGCACGCCTGTGCAACACTCTTTCCTTTTCCTGCTTCCCTGCTGGCTCTAATATGATCATCTCAAACGTGAAAAAGGCATTGATTGGCCCCCCCTTTAATTAATCCAATTTACAAAGTTTCCACTACTAACAATTATTACGATGCCCCGTGTTTTTCTTATATAATTGCCTCGATAGACTGTGAAATTTATATTGCTCCCCCGAGATGTTTTACGTGAAAAAGTAAAACAAGAAAAAAAAAACGTATGTAGAAATTAAACAAACCAATGTATGAGCTAAATAAAGTGGTAGCGTGGCAGCATGCATACTCGCGTGCAAGTGTCTCAGTTTAACTCCGTTTCTTTACTTAATTTTTAGGTATTTAACCTTTCCTTCAATACCGGGCAACGACGGCTACATCGTCTTACCAATTGGCTATATAAATATATAGATATTATTGCGAGTCTTATATATTAAACAGAAGTATTACACACATTTACATAATCGGCATATAATAAGTTAAAATGTGCTAATCCTGTCTTGTGTTACTTAAAAGCGATTAAGAGAAAATAATTAGTATATAAGAAGTCTAAACATCCATAAAAATTATAGAGGTTCCAAATTGAGATTGGCGAAATAATGAAGATGGTAATTTTTTAGAGAAATCATGAAAATCTAAGAAGAGGCAAAATATGGTAATTTGAAGTGGATCGTGTTATCTTATTCTGCTCCAGAATGTTTTTCTACGAAGACTATTCTAAATATCAATTTTAATCACGAATTACGTGAGGACACCATAGGCATTAAGTGCGATAAACAAGCAAGAAAGCATAATCTCGACACAAAATCCAGTAATTCAGCAAATATATTCCTAGATGTTAAATACAACTTCATAGGCAATAAAGTAAATAAAGGTACCCATTATTGTAAACTACGTAGAATCAGAACAAATTATAGCTGATATAGTTACAAAACCTTCAACCAATAAAAAAGCATACAGGTTAAGAAAAACAAGAATGAATTGTAAGTCCTTAATAATGTATAAAACTACATTTATTTTGATGTATCTAAAAACTACTTTATTAACATCTAAAAATGGTAATAAACAACAAAAACATTAATTAACAACATTTTTTAATTTTTTTTCCTTTTTCGTTATTATATATTACATACATACATACACACACATATTGTCCCGTTGTATATATATATATATATATATATATATATATATATATATATATATATATATATATATATACTCGGGTGTTTTTTATATTCAAAAGTAATGGACTAATGAATTCAACGAGGTTGTTATATAGTGCTAAATAAAAAGAGCTGATAATACTTGTTTATTGTTATATAAACATGCTCACATCCCGCTGCTACAAATAGCCACTTGTTTCAATCAAACAACAGATATCATCAGGCAGCGACTTGACTATTCAAAAGTTCAATGAATCAATGTTTCATATATATATATATATATATATATATATATATATATATATATATATGTATGTACATATATGACTGTCTCTCTGCTTGTCTCTCCTCACATTCTAAAACTATTTCTACCGAAACTAAAAGTAACGGAGCAAAGCTAGGAGCCCCAAATGATTGGATTTTATGACCCGTTTTATGGGTCTTTAATCGGTTAAAATAGTTTTTAAGGTGTCAAAAATGTGTCAAAATTGACACCAATCGTTATGCCTTTTGTACATCTATTTTAGTTTTTTTTTTTTTTTAATAATCAGTTTATATGTGTATCACGTTATTACAGTGGTAAAGTCACCAGCTTTTAAAAATACAGTTTTGCTTCCGGTTTTGATTCTAGCTGATGGCACACAAATCATTTTTTTGGGGGGGGGGGCGGGTATCACGACTCTATAATAATACATACGAAATCTGGGCAAATTAAAATATATTTATATGTATTTTGCGACCAGTCAAAACCGGGCTTCCTCTCTGCTAGTGTAAGATAAGAAAGATTTTTAGGAGGCGTTGAAATATTAACAACACGGACATCAAATCAAAAGAAGATCTTTTTTTATCTAGCTCTTGTTGCTTTGACTCGGAATTATAAAGAAATTAAACTGCTAAATTATATCAGTTTACTGTAAAAAAATGTAAACATTTACCGGTACTTGTGTAAATTGGTGATCTTTAAAACCAAGGAATTTCAAGCCAAAACATTATCATATATTTACATATCGTGTAGAAGTTTGTATAAATTCGGATGGTTACAGAAAGTAGAAAAATAATTAAAAGTAAAAATAGAATTTACCGAAATATCGACTTTCATCGTATGTTTTTATGTGGAATAGTTGTGTGAGCAATTTAGCCTGACAAACTGACGTAACTAGTTTGACTCAATACGACGTTATAAATGCCAACACTTTTTAAAACACAACAATCTATTTGTTATTTATATATTGTTTTATTCGAATTTTATTGATTTTTTTAATTAAAAATACATTTAGCATATCATCTACTGAATAGTTTTTTTTTTTAATTCTTAGAGATGTGTAATTATTTCCACAGGGCATGTAAGTTCGTTAAAATGTCTAATCAGAAATACACTGGTTCAAAAAAAATAAAGAAAACACTACCATGGCAAGCACTGAATTTTTTTATCGTAGATATTTTTCTATTTATTTAGTTTCAATAATGCTTGAAATTTCTACTTATTTCGACATGGAACCTGAGTAAGTATTAATGTTTGTACCTGGAATGCGTTGGCTAACATATCACCAACCTGCTCAAGCGCCAGTTTTTGTTGGTTCGATTTAATAATGATCTCATGGTCTTTCATTACGCGCCAAAGTTAATTCATATGCACGCTCACTGAATAAATTAGTTGTTTATGCATATCGAAAAAGAATCAGCCACTGATCCACAATGGTGGATGCAACAGGGATTAAAGCGAAACATTTATGATAAATGTGTCTGAAAAATCTGAATGTCTGACCTGGACATCGACAGAGGTAAATATAGATTATGACTCGAAAGTATAATGACCGCGGTTACTATTTGCGCAGTTGCGGTTCGTATGAACACTGATATTAAAGCAGAAACTTTGTTTCCAATAAACACGTCTAATATAGGTCTAGTTTATAATAATGAAACGTGAGAAAATAACAACTATTTCAGTACATTGTCACAGTTTAATTGTTAGGTTGGTTAAAAAATGATGTCGTTTTTATCAGATATACAGTGGAACCCGTATATAAGATACATGTTCTCCTGTCACTACAACTCTCTTAAATCTGGGTTACAATTATATCCGGGGTTCGTATATCTGTGTTACCCTGTACATTAATACAAGCACTAATTTGGGACTAGATAAATCTCTCTTATATCGTTTTTTTATATTCGAGCATCTTATATACGGGTTTCCACTGTATATACGTAAAAACACGGCATTATTTTTTCACGAACCTAATATGGTTTTCTAAAAAATTAAGTTTATGTCATAACAATAAGTAAAATATGACAGACTGTCGACCCGTTTTCTTACACAAGTTACAGCTGCCTTTTGGCGTAATAAGTAGACCTTGTTCAGAATAAAGAAAACCTTGTTTAACATAGAGTAGGGCGAGGGCTTTTACATTATCTAAGAGATATATAATCATGCTTCCCGATCTAATTTTTACATATTCAGGAAATCTGGTAGAAGTTTTCTAGCTTTCGTAGAAAACTAAATGTTTATGAAAATCAGTTTGTTTTTTTGTATATATTGTATGTGTGCGTGTTTTTTTTTGTTTTTTTTCTTTACTAAATTCAGACATTCTTGTAGAAGTGTTCTAGCTTGCGTAGAAAGTTTACGTTAAAGAAAATGTTTGTTTTTCTATATATTTTTATGTGTGTGTGTGTTCTTTTTTTTTTACTAAATTCAGACAATCTTGAAGAAGTGTTCTAGCTTGCGTAGGAAACTAAATGTTTATGAAAATCTGGTTGTTTTTTGTATATATTTTTATGTGTGTATGTCTTTTACTAAATAGGATATTTTCTAGGTGGGTACAAGTGTGTCATATATGTGAAGGTTACAGAGGTAATTCTTTTTAAAATTATTAAAGATTTTTAATATTTCAATTCAATTAATAACTTTGACAAACATTTTTGACGTGTTATATTATGTAATCTATGAGTTCTAATATTGTGTGCCAAGTAAAAATCTATAAGGTTTAATATTCAATGGGAGATAAGAAGGATATACCAATGCAAGTGTTGAATCGATGTGAATTGCAAATCTTAACCAATATTAGCACCCTACAACATAGTAGCACTGTGACTTAGTTAGGGTGAAAAATAGTATATATATATATATATATATATATATATATATATATATATATATATATATATGATTGCTTAATTTACTCACATAAATAAATTTACGAAAGTATAAATTTATGGGTAAACTTAAAGTATTTACTTCAACAGTCCTCAATACGTATGTAGAGCGAGGTTGGTTGTTTTCGTTTTACGGCATATCAGCCCTTTTTGGGTTATTTAATGCCGAATCCAAAGATTTTGAAGAAAACATCTTTTAATAGAATATATTTGTTGTTTTACGTCGGTGTCTATTTAACTCATAGTTGGGACACTAACAGGTACTACCATTCCGGGGCAGATTGGACATGGGAGCAATGGTAAGTAAAGGGTGGCTCCCCAAAGGCCACAAGCTGGGGCCTTACCACTGGATATAGTTTAAGGTCGTATCCAGTACCCCCATTGAGGGACTTTTACCCTCTGCAGGGGGGGGGCAGTCGGCGTATTCTAATGCCCCACAAACAGGGCCGTAGAGCTAGGTAGTAAGATATTAAATTTATATGGCAATTAAGCAACACAGAATATTCCGACGAACAGGATATTAGACAAATATTCAATGCTTGGAAAATAATGATTTTGTAGAAATACATGATACTCACAGGTTTAAGTACCCTTCTAACTCGGTGGAGAGAACCCACCTCGGTCGCTTTGACAATTACCTCAATATATTTATTCACGCTGTTTGTAATTTTTAAAGATAAATCAGAAAGTAATTTGTTATTTGAGGTGTCGAATTTGTGTTGAATTGATTATAAACACAAAAGATTGTGCCGAGGTGGAATATATTGCAGTAATTTAGTGGATCAGTTCCCCCGCCAGCATTTTGGAAGAAGTTATACAACCGAAGTAATTTTCAAGCAGTTGCGAAAGACAGATTCACTAAGGTATTTGTTTAATAGTTTGAAAAGGAAACGGAACTACCTCATGACATTTGACGGCATTGGAAGTTACTATCGAATATTCAACTACAGACTGGAAGGCTTCCTTTACAGTTGTTGTCATTTTCTTTGATATGTGTAAAAGACTCTACCACTCGAGTCTTTTATATAGCGTCTTGCCATTATACAATATAGCCATCAAAGAGAACATTTTATCAGAGAGGTCGTTCCTGAATACCAGGAAAAATAAAATTCCGAGGATTGACTCCTGTCGCATGTCCGCATTCATATCGTATGTTTCAAATGTCCGCGCATCAAGGAGAATCCGCATTTTTTTTATTATTAAAGAAGGTATTGATTGTGTTAAACATGTTTTTAGTTTGATGAGAAAACTATCGTCTAAAACGTTGTCAAAGACCTTGAAATGTCTACGGCTAGTGGCCTACCTTGCTTCACCTCATACGTTTCGTGGTATATACGTTTGGAGGTTGATTGGTTGGTTGTTTTTGTTTTACGGCGTATCAACCCTTTTCGGGTAATTTAATGCCGAATCCAAAGATTTTGAAGAAAATTTTTTTTAATAGAATATATTTGTTGTTTTCACGTTGGTTTCTATTTAACCCATAGTTGGGACCTTGACAGGCACTACCACTCTGGGTCAGAGTGGACCTGGGAGCAATGGTAATTAAAGGGTGGATCCACACTCCCCAACGCACACAAGCTGGGACCTCACCACTGGATATAGTTTAAGGTCGTATATACGCTGGGAAATTACAGTAAAGATATATCCAGTGATACAGTCTTACTTTAATCGATACCGTCGATCAGACTGAAGTTTATTATCTATGAGGCGTCGAACTAGTGTTTGAGTTAATATGGACTCCAAGATTTTGGCGGTGAAATGCAAGAGGCTAATGGGGTTATACTTTAGTGGGTCAGTTCCCCCGCCTGAATTTTGAAAGCTGGTAAAATAGGAAATGCAACGTTCAGTAAGGCATTTGTTATAGAGTTTGAAGAGAATTAAAGCGACTACAGTAATACATATTTTCATAGGATAGCAGGGATAAAATCGAGGCCACAAGCATTGGGGTGCCTAGGTTTTATTATGGTATTAAGAACAAAAGAAGAGAATGTTTCTAGATCATCCCATGTGTCTACAGTCTGCAAAGAAATTTGAGAAAGATGGTCAGTTAGATCTAAAGTGGAGTCTTAAACAAACGGTCGGGTAAGTAGATTAGTCTTTTCGGCTACTGTGCAGGCAATCCCCAGGTTTTTGGATAGTTGGGAATTTGTTTATTAACCATTATGCACTAAGTTTTTATAAGTTGTTCAGAAATCTCGAGTCCCTAATTTGTGCGACTCAGTACGTTTTCTTGTGATTAGTGACTACCTTTCCCTGGCTGCAGCTACTTCTCTTTTACAATTATTTCTTACAAAGTTTTTCTCTATACGTATTAGACGTAGTCTCATACGTCAGCGAAATTCATGCGAACTTTGGGCGATGGCAGCTGCCCAATCAGAGGAGACCCGTTATGGAGGGTCTGGTTTGCTAAAAAAAACTTGTGTAGGAGATTGCGATTTAATTGGTGCGTCGAACCATTTAATATTCTTATTTGCACACCTTTCCGCAGGAACAGAAGATACTATACCATGGAGCATTTCTGATATATTCCCTTATGATTTTCAGTCAACCTTTATTATAGTACGCTTTTGTTTATAGTAATGACTCCTCAGCTTGGGGTCGTGAGTTTAGGAAAATTTCTACCTATTTCACAACATATTAACATTTCCATATTGGCTATGGGGATGTGTTGTACAATGTGCGGGAATTGTGGTCAGAAATACATCTAAAATTGAGGTTTACTGATCCTGTCGATCAGTGAAACGGATCGTAGACGTGAATGTCTGTGAAAGAGAGTGGGATATAGAAAACTGTGTGTGATTTTACCAGCCGCATCAGTGTAACTAGAGAGACCAAGCAAACTACTGGTGGTAAAAATTAAAGGTTTACAACATATTTACTTGGAAATAAGGGAGCGTGCTGCATCTATGCTGTAGGAAACTTAGTTTCCTAGGATACAGTCCTTTGTCGCAGGAGAATGGTATAGAAAATATAAGTAGCTAATGCTATGTGGCAGGTTAGTCTAAAACATATGAAGGCCTGGCCGTGTGATTCTTGTTTGGATTATCCGGAAAGTAGTGTTTTTTTTTTTAAGTATAGACTCCCATTCTGTGCATATGTCTGCATGAATCGTCAGGGTAAAGTGGGAGCTAATCAAACATGTTTAAATGGTTAGACGGGATATGAGAGTGTGGGTTAATGAAAGTACATACTCGAAAGACGATGGGTACCGCTGTAAGGGCAGCTACGCCTGAAAATGTTAGGTAAGGGTTGCGCAATCAATAACAATACCTCTCTTCCATCTGCACTGCTTGAGTCCAGTGGCAAGAAGAAATCCAGGACCACTGGAAAGAATTCCGAGATAAGTGTAGAGCACATGCAGCACTTGGAAGTCACATGCGGTCACCAATTTTAGTACTGACCAGGCTTAACGTTGCTTAACTTCCGTGATCTTTTGAGGACTGGTATGTCACTGTGATATAAACTTATATAATACTGGCTAGTCACTTAGTGCTAAGATATCCGAAAGATTACTGAGAGAAATGATTCTACATTGTCTAAGCTCCTTCTATGTTCGTGGATGTTTGTGAATTTAATCCCCATGGCGGAGACGATTACGTTTTGCTTGAGATTGCGTCCAGTTCGGTCGTACGTATTGATTGAGCTGTCATTTTATATAATAGTTTCAGGTTTATGGTTAGATTAATCGCGCTGGACTATTTAGCCATCAATCATTCGAAGATACCGTCTTAGAGGATGGTAATGAATCGAAAGCGGGGAACTGCGTTAATCATCCTAGTCAGGTAACAACGCTCACTACTGGGTGTCTCTAGCAAATCTCGGTTATCTGCATAATAAGTAGAGAAGGAGAATGATAGCTGGGCGATGAGCAGAACCCATCTACTCCTACGACAGTTTAGGTTTATTTGAGTCACCAGCTCTAAAGCGGTTGTCAATTAGGATTAAAGTGATCTCCATCCCTCGTGTATATTGTGCCAAGACGTATAAGATCACCAACACTGGTTTAACATAAGAATTTTCCTTTTTGAAGATGAATGAACTAGGGAGATCTACGGTTAATCAGCTCCAAAGTTGAAACTATCAAAACAAATCTCATATTTTCTCCATCTGTATGGAGCAGTAAAATATTATCAAGACTACAATATATGGATATATTACCATAGGTTTGCATTTCAAAACAGTAACGAAATCTCTATTATTAATATACAGGTTGGAACAATACATTTGTCGTTTGAAAACAACGCTGAGGCTTTGTTTAAAAAAAAATTTAATTGAAAAATTGATAATGTAGTATAGCTGACATCTATTCAATGTAGGTGCCTTCAGCCTCAATCAATGCCCCGATAAATGTTCGAAACTAGGAGTATACCCTTTCCAAAAGAGCCACCGGAGCTCCCCGAATACTGAGTAAATGGCGGCGATCGAAATGTCTTTGATGTTGTGGGAGGTCATGATGGTGATGATCTCGACGTAAGAATAAATGAAGTGGTTCAGCGGGTTCAGGGCGAGAGAAGAGAGAGGTCAGTGAGAGAAGAGTACTAAGTCGCAGCACTTCTTCTGAAGACAAGCCTGGGTCTCTTTGGACTTGTGGGTCGGTGCCGAGACCTGCTGAAACTCAGGCCCTGCTAGCAGCCACCTAATTGCACAGGAGGCTCATCACTTGCAGAATAGCCAGGTACACTTTGGTGTTGACTTTCAAGCCGATTTCTGAGATGTGAGGTGGCATGATGTTGCCCTCACTTCAAACTATACGAAATATACTAACTGTGCCCGGTAACTTCGTCGAGTTGTGCACTCAAGCGTTAAACCGTCCAGATTTGCATTGTTGGGGTGCTGTTGTCAAAACTTGGATCGGTAGAAAGCATGAGTTTTACAGCGGCGCAACCAAACCAAATTCCAAAAATAGAAACTTGAACATATAAAGCCCATGACGAATACAATTTCTTTCCAAAATGATTATATTGAACATTAAATAAATCGAAAATATCTGATATCCTGTAAGTAAAAATTGCCAAACAAAATTAAATGATTAAATACTTGGACATATAAGCAACTTGCGACATAATTTTTTTTTCTTAAAATAATAGAATTCGGTATTAAAAACTTTAACAAATATTGATATACTGCAAAACGATTGAGGCGACCTTTCTAGGGCAAATGCTGTTGACATATCTAAGGCTTTTGATAAGGTATCGCATGAAGGTTTACTTCATAGGATCTCTATCTATGATATAGCTGGAAATGTCTTCTCAATTATTAAATCATTTCTTTCTGACAGGTTCAGGTAGTTGATGGGCAAAAATCAGAAGCTCACAGTATTAATACTGGATTCCCTGAGGGGTCCATCCTAGGCCCAACTCTTTTCCTGATCTACATTAATGATCTTCCAAATAACATCTTTATATCATTTGTAGACATTTATGCTGATGACACTACCATCTATGGTAGCACAGCTAAGTCAGTAAACGACCAGGTTCTCTCCGATTCTCTCTCCTCTGATCTTGAGCACGTAGTATCATGGGGAAAGGAGTGAATGCTAACTTTTAATACATCTAAAACAACGCTTCTCTCTTTACATCATCAACGTTCGGATCCCCATCT
>NC_136523.1:10745205-10747705 GCF_053919585.1 Euprymna scolopes | reverse complement strand
TCGGACAGTACAGAGACTACTGGAACCCTAGGGAGATTTATTTTCACTCCAATTCAAGTCGTTGCTAACGATAAATCAATGGTTGTCTCATCAAAATTACTTATTTTTTTGGTGGTGGTGTTCCTATGTTTTATGTTTTCTCGTCATAAGACCGACCAGTTTCCGTTGTGGGTAGAAAGTATGTTACATGCGTTCTTTTGGCTTCAAACGTATACAATGCGTATCTTATTAAAAAAAAATACATACTGGAGATGAAGGTTTCCTTCGAAATATTTTTGTGAACTTTAACACTAATTTCAAACAAAATCAATATCCGTTTATTTTGAAACAATATGTTGTTTTGGCGTCAAAAATATATAATACGTATCTTATTTAATTCAAATTAAACTAACGCTTCTAAAGAACAAAATTTTAACGTGAATCTCGCGTGACAAAACGAACCGTTCCGAGACTTTAAAAACTACTGCAGAAACAACAAACAGCTAGTTCTCTGCTCCAACAAAAACATGGCAAAAAACAAGACACACTGAAGATGAAGTTTCCTTCCAAATATATTTATGGACTTTAACTTAAATTTCAAACAAAATAAATATCTGTTTTTTAAGAAACAATGTTTTGACTTCAAACGTATATAATACGTATCCTATTTAATCCAAATTCAACCAGCGCTTCTAAGGGACAAGATCTTAACCCTTAGAAATATATTTACAACTAAATTTTAACGAGTCAAAGAAATGTGAAATTAATACTGGAGCGGGGAACAGTCCTCGAAAAAAATCTCAATAATGTTCAAGGTAAAACCATAAAAATGTCGCCCTAAAGAAAACAACATTACAACTTTATTTTAAGACTTTTGTTTAATGAATCAATTCAGGTTATTTTATTATGTAATAGAGCTTACATCTATCCAATGTAGATGCCATTAACGTTAACTGGTTCATAATGGGTCCGGTCCCTAATATGACCTTGAACTATATTCAGTGGTGAGACCTCAGCTGGCGGGCTTTGGAGAGTGTGGAGCCACCCTTTAATTGGCATTGCTCCCAGGTCCAATCTGACCCGGAGTGGTAGTACCTGTTAGGGTCCCAACTATAGGTTAAATAGAAACAGACTTGAAAACAACGAAAATTCTATAAAAAAAAAGTGCTTCAAAATCTTCGGATTCGGCATTAAATAACCCAGAAAGGGTTGGTATGCCATAAAACAAAAACAACCAACCAATACGGGTTCACAAATGGGAGCATTCCCCACCAAGCCCTGGCTGATTGCAGCGATCACGCTTGTTTGGTTTTATGGGACTGCTTGTTTCTGATGTTTGTGACGTATGACCAAACGAACTAGTTCAGCAGGTTCCGGTCGGGGGAGGAGGGGGTCAGTGAGAGAAGAGTAAATACTCGAAGTACTCTTTCTGAAGACAATCCTGGTTCTCTTTGGACTTGTGGACAGGCACCGAGTCCTGCTGCCAGATTCAGGTTACAGCAGCGGCCATTTGATTGACGCAGGGGGTCACCACACTCATGACACTTTGTGTTTGACGTTGAAACCGACTTCTTAGATGTCAGGTGGCATGATGTTGCCCTCACTAATAAACACCCCAAAGACCATAACCGGGACCGGAAACTTAGTTCATATCACTGTGCGCACACCCCTGTAATTCGTAACAATCTGCCTATGCCTGTTGAAAGTGCTGACAATGTTCCTGTTGTCATAACTAGGATCAGAATAAAGCAGAAGTTGTAGAGCGGCACATCTCCGATCTCGTACGTTGAACATTGTGTCACTTTCTGGCATGATAGAAGCCTCCTATCGCTCTTCGTGATTGCACACAACTGGCCAACTAGTAGATTGTCTGCACCAAAAAAAAAACGAGTTTCATTAAATGGAAATGGAATCATGTCGTTCTTTTTCTGTAACAATGATTTAATTATCACACAGATATGACTTATCTTTCTTTTTTGAGTGAGTAGTATAATATCTGTTCATGAGGACTTCTACCCAATATTTATATTTTCCTTAGAGAAAATAAAGGTTGTTGATGAAGTACTGATTAATAGAAGAGTGGAAGGAGAGAAAGATCTGGATGATTAGTTGAAAGCAGATAAAGCATTAGTTATTCAAGATCAAGAATGTCATTTTGATTTGTCTTGCCTTGTTTAAATGTAATGCATGTGTAACAAAATCACTATTACATTTAAAATAGAGTTCAAGTAAATTAATGCGTAATGCTAAGGTGCATTTCATACAACGAACCGTTCATAACTGACCTTATTTCGTGGCATTACTGCTACACACACTAAGTCAGCGACATTAGTTATTGATCGCTAATCATAGTACTAGTCTAACTGCATTGGCAGTGCTCTTTTAAATTGGTCTAACTTCAACCACTTTGCATGTTGTAAAATCAACAATTCAACTCAGACATCACTGTAGAAATGGAACCCATCACCCAATGTTAATTCAATAAAACTTCAATTCTAAGATACGTTGATTCTCGAATTTC
>NC_136523.1:10727705-10740205 GCF_053919585.1 Euprymna scolopes | reverse complement strand
AATAACACAACAACTATTATCAAAGTTTAATCTCATGAAATTTCAGAGAAATACGTACGAAATGCTCTTATGTGCTAAAGTAAATGTCTTCTTCGATCATCAGATTTCAAAAAGTCATTTTAGCAGTGCTTTTACATTTGAATAGCAATAAAAGCAAAAAATATATGCTGTCACAATCGATTTATAATATTTTTTAAATTTATTTTGCTTTCGCGAGCAGTGAAATATGTTTATTTTATTTTTACAGTTTTAAAATATAAAACAGACATAACACATGTATACAAAACATAAAGGAAAACGTGATGGAACAAGGTGTGTCGACTGTACATGATAGCACTTAAGAATTTCGGAGGCGATAACATTTTATAGCTAGAAAAAGAATAACAACATGTTATAATAGAACCCAATACGAACGTAATCGGAACATACTTTAGTTATACATCCATGTCTATGTAGTCTTGTTTTGTTTTTTTTTGCAGATGCTGTTTAAGCAAAAATAAGCATGATTTAATAACTAACTACAATTCTCAGACCAGCATTACTGTTATCCAGTGATACTCAGCAAACATAGCATTTAAGTCAGATTGTGACAGCCAAAATATGCCGGCCCTGTCGGTGGGGCATTAGAATACGCCGACTGCCCCCCTGCAGAGGGTAAAACTCCCTCAATGGGGGTCCTGGATATGACCTTAAACTATATCCAGTGGTGAAGTCCCTGCCTGTGGGCTTTGGGGAGTGTGGAGCCACCCTTTGATTACCATTGCTCCCAGGTCCACTCTGATCCGGAGTGGTAGTACCTGTTAGGGTCCCAACTATGGGTTAAATAAAAACCGACGTGAAAACAACAAATATATTCTATTAAAAATATTTTTCTTCAAAATCTTTGGATTCGGCATTAAATAACCTGAAAAGGGTTGATATGCCGTAAAACAAAAACAACCTAACCAAACCAAAATATGCTTCTACATTAAAGATAATAGACAGTATGCATGGATACGTCGTTGGAACTGGATGTAATATAATCTGCTTATTTTGTAATTTTATTGTTGTCTGCTCTTTTACCAGATATTAAACGGCCAAACATTGGATGTTTAAAGCGTTATATAGACAAAAGCTCCCGAAATGACATACCAATTTCCAGATTCTATTATTTGTGAAACTGTCAGTCAAAATAAACTTAAGTTATAAAGATTTCATGGTGACAGAAATTTTATATAATACTTGCAAGGTTACTCATCGTTACCCAGTCATAAATTACTCATGTATATTACATTTTAATTCATAAAAGT
Organism: Euprymna scolopes; assembly: GCF_053919585.1. Lineage (NCBI taxonomy): Eukaryota > Metazoa > Mollusca > Cephalopoda > Sepiida > Sepiolidae > Euprymna > Euprymna scolopes. The sequence continues at coordinate 10,738,916 of NC_136523.1, read as the reverse complement.
GTCTAAGTTATTCAGAGTAAATTCCCGGTTGATTATTATCTAATATGCAGTTATTATTTCTAAATTATGGAAGACATAGTGTTTGGGCACCATCTGCAAGAATCGAACCTAGAATGTTTTGAAGTTCAATCTTAATCGTTATGTATTTCTCCAGCGTCGTTACTTTCTGACTTACCAATAAATAGATACTGGAGGTTTAACATAAATAGACTTTGATTATGAATGTTTATGTTTGCGCATTCAACAAAGAAACATAAGGGTAATGATTTCTTCAAATTACTCTGCGGAGACTATTTTTGTTGTTTTAAATTTGGACCCCTTAGCAGCAATTTTGCCGCCTAAAACTTCGAAGTCGAAACTGTAATTGTTCTCAATAACATAACGGCTATTACTAGAATACAGTATACGCGAGGTACAGTAAAACAAATTATTAATATAAAATCTGCCCCTGATTTTCTTTCAGAATTCTCAAGTTTTCCTTTCTAACGAGGGGTTTTAATAAATGCGTATTCCAGATGTGAAGGCAGGAAAAATGCAACGCTTACATATTCTTTGTAATGTTTATTCTGTTTCTTCGCCTGGTTGCTATAAAAGTATTTGCTTTTCGGCAACAATGCTTGAAACATCGTTGATGAATCAAACACATTCTCTTGGTTACTTCATGATAAGCTCGGCCCAGAATATAATAAGATATAGTAGGATAATCAAATATATATATATATATATATATATATATATATATATATATATATATATATATAAGTTATTAAAATATATATGGCGATTAAACTACACAAAATATTCTGCCGTTGATTCCTGTGAGAATTTGTCAGACTTATGCGCATAAGCCTGACGAATTCACACGAGAATGAAACGCGGAATAATCTGTGTAGCTTAATTGCCATGTATATGTTCATAAATTACTACCAAGCTCTACCTATATATTGACCAATTCTGAAGTAAATACTGAAAATTTACGCATAAAATTATATCTTCGTATATTAATTTATGTGAGTAAATTAATATTATATAACAATGTATTGTGGACTGTTCTACTGCAAAGAGACAGATAAAGCTTCGTTTTTGTACAATGACCGGTGGGAGTCTCTTACTAGAGAAGGTAATTAATCGATTTGATTAAAACATGTGTGATTTTACCTATTTCGCATAAAATAAATACATGGGGGTGTGGAATATTAGATACTTCTTTTGATATACTGGCTATGCAGAAAGGCAAGCTTATATCAGTAAATGTAGATTCTTTTTTAGACAAAAATTGTTTTTTTTTTAAAGACATTCTTTATCCTTAAGTTCATCAAATAAAAAAGTAAACAAAAGATATAAATTTCTGTACGCCACCATATAGTTTTATACCTACCTACTCTCATATATGTATAATATATATATATATATATATATATATATATATACTAGCAATCGGTGCCCGGCGTTGCCCAGGTGTTTTGAAGTGTATGCTGAGGAAAAAAAAACAGTCAATTTTTTTTAAATTTCGACCCCTATTATGACCTCTTAACATTTATTGTTTAGGGATCAAGTATAGTTAATAAGTTAGATCCATGTCCAAGGAATCTATATATAAAATATCATGTGTTCAGACCTTAAATTGTAGGAGGAGTTTGGTAGAGTTCTCAAAGGTCTAATTGTTGAATATTGACCACTTAATCGCCAAATTTCTGTCGAAAACCTATCACATCGATTTTCCCAAATCTCAGTACCCTGTATATCAAATTTCGAATCTGTAGGCTTAAAATTGACAGAGTTTTAGCGTAGGGAAATGCACACAGACACACACAGACACTATCACCTATGCATATATATAAACATAAACATCATATATATAAGGATAATAGTACGCCATATATATATAACAAAAGACCATTATTTACTGAAGTGAAAGGAAAACCCGGGGGAACTTTACCCAAAAATAAATCTATATTTTTTGTGTGTATTGATAGTCTGGTACTTATACAGTTTAGTGACGACATTAAAAAATGGAAATATTGAAAAAAAAATTTTATTGTACGTAACTGTTATAGACTGAAGTTCTCCGAAAAAAAATTTCACTTCATTTGATCAAGTAGTTTTTTTTTTTACAGCGAAAAACAATTATTTATCACGGCTACGTCAACGTGGCCATTTTGGAAATGTTATTGCAGGCCCAGGAATTCCCAAGGGCAGGTAACTGCCGTACATAGCAGAATACCTCCATTTTAGGCCAATCTAGCCCTTTTTTTACCTCCACCAGAATGAGATTTTTTTTTTTTTTTTTTTTTTTGCGAAGACAGATGCCATTTTTGGGGTGTTTTTTTTTTTTTTTTTTTTAATTTGTAACAGAAGTAAATAAACGAAGTTTCGAACTTATCCATGCGACCCAATCCCATGCGTATCCAACTGAGCATGTTTCGAAAATATTCTCGTATAAAAATTCTTCAATTCTTTGCATTCTTCAATTTCTTTGCATATTCAATAGTATTTTTATTTAAAAAAAAAAAAAACGCAAAAAAATTGCAGATTTAAAAAAAGAAAAGAAAAAAAACGTAAAAAAATTGCAGATGTGTTGTGCGCATCTCAATATGGCGAGAAAAAAAAAGGCTAGATTGCGAAATTTGGCCTAAAATGGAGGTATTCTGCTAGGTACATTTCCAAAATGGCCACGTTGACGTCGTCGTGATAAATAATTGTTTTTCGCTGTAAGAATTTTTTTTCGGAGAACTTCAGTCTATAACAGTTACGGACAATAAAAATTTTTTTCAATATTTCCATTTTTTAATGTCGTCACTAAACTGTATAAGTATCGATAGTCTTATCAACACCCCTTTTTTCTATTTATTTATAAAGAAAATACAACTTTATACAAATTCCCTAATAGTTTTTTTTTCGGTTCTCTTATACGATGATCATCTTTATTTAACTATTACGTGTAATTATATTCATACAGATATTCTATATGATTTATATTTGCGTAATATTTGCGTAGAAATGAAGAAAATCAAATTTACTGTGTATTTATCGTGTTGCCATAACAACGTGACGTAGCCAAGGACGGTAGTGGACGTGAGTGTGTGTGCGCGTGTTTTCGTGCTGTATTGTTTGTAGTAGTAGTAGTACTAATAATCTGTCCAGCGTTTGCTTTCTTGTGTTAATGGCGGACGTTGAGTCAGAGGTTGGATTGTGATGTCTGTAACTTTCGTATTTTTCTAATTTGTAAATGGCAAGTTAGAAAAAAATTAAACCCTTCCAAGATGGACAATAAATAAGACCAAAATATTTTATGGTAAAGTTAAGAGCGTAAGAACTATACTTTTTTAGGAGATGTGATTATTGGATTAACCAATCAGAAATCGTCTGTGGCACACACATCTCTGTTTTTATAGATATATATATATATATATATATATATGTGTGTGTGTGTGTGTAGTATTAGGAATCCAAGCTAAAACGCTATATATGTAGTTTTAAGAATTAGGAGTTATTTAAGCATTTTGATTTCACATCAGTGATTTAGAAGGGTTAGAGAGGGTTAGATTTGACACCCATCAAACTCAGTCACCTTTAATGATCTACGTTAGATGAACCGGAAATTAGGGGTGACACTGACTTGTGCTCGTAGGCTTCCGGTTGACAACGACATGTAAGAGTGGGTTTGGGGCTGCAAATGGAACACACATGAGATTAGGGTCTCTCCGCGGCAACCAGGGTCCAGTTATAGGCTTGCATTTTTAATATAAGAACTGAAACTTCAAAAACCATATTGTGTTCATTAATGCGTCTGTCTGCAGCAGTGATCACTCCCCACGAGATGGCAGACCAGCGTCCAAAAAGATATCCGCTGGAGAAGGCAAGCAGGTATGTACGATTATGTTATTGCACGTACACGTCGAGACGTTCCAAGGCAAAAGAACGGTGCAAGGATAGAACACACACGCATCCACATAAGTAAGAACATTGATAAGGACACAGACACTAACAAGTACCCTTAGAAGTAAAAGAAACAGTAAAAAGAAAAAGATAAGTAAAGTAAACAAACAAATAAGAAATAAGTAGAAGGACGCAAAAAGAAATGCTTTAACATAAATACATATGCATATATATATATATATATATATATATATATAATTTAAAGGAGATTAGAATAATAGTCTAAAGAGCTAAGTGTATTTTAATGTAATAGTGAAATTACTAGTTTAATTAAAATACAGGAAATGCTAGTTGTAATTTAGATATATAATAAGCTCGAAAGTTAAATGTCCTAGAGCTAATTCAATATTAAGTAATGTGATCTATAATTTAAAAGTTTTAAAAAATTTTTAAATTTAAAAATCAAAATTTAATTAAATTAAAAATCAGTTTCATAAGAAGGAACAACAACAAAGTCAATTGACTTTGTTGTTGTTCCTTCTTATGAAACTGATTTTTAATTTAATTAAATTTTGATTTTTAAATTTAAAAATTTTTTTAAACTTTTAAATTGTAGATCACATTACTTAATATATATATATATATATATATATATATATATATATATATATATATATATATATAAAATAAAACTGGATTTTTTTATCTTCCACCGAACTGATAGACGGTGGAAGATAAAAAATCCAGTTTTATTTTATATATATATGTGTAATTACCTTTTTCTTCACCATATTCCCTCTGCTTCACATCTCTGACTTACTTGTTGTTTAATCAAATGCTTCTGCATGCAAAATCTGATCCCGCATTTTGCTAATTACTACCCTATGATGAGAAGGAACTCCGCGGATTATGGACTATCCATTTATCTAGTGTTTCCTTTTCAGATTAAATATGTTTTTAACTCATTTCAAAAGTGTTTTTAACACATTTTATTAACTGTTTGCTCATATATATATATATATATATATATATATATATATATATATATATATATATATATATATATATATATATATATATATACGAAGCTTTATGTGCTTCTTCGCAGCGACTCAGTCCAAAATAAATTATAATATACATTGCACTGTAGAGAATCATATGTTAATTTTATTTTAAAAAACTGTAAATAGTGGCTCCAATAAAAGTATACGATGCAAAATTAAGTATTATAGTTGTATTGTGCTATAAACAGAATCATTCATTGCAAACGCGCCCTTGTCTTGTCAAATAACATACTGCTTGTTTTATAAAATCATTTTACATGGTCACTTTAATTAACGTTAAACCTATACACACAAGCACCAAGATTCAATTGTGTCTAAAATTCATTTTGAATTAGCCTTTCACTCATAAAATAATCTACAGTTTATTTTCAAGGCTGTCCATTTATGCTTTGCGTATATAAAACTTCTCAAACGAGCTCGCGATTATAGCTTGCATAAAATTTGTAACTTTGCATGAAATCGGATATCTTTTGTAAATGAGATTTTCTCGATTCCCGATAGTTATCAGGTACATTACGATACTAAACACACGAATTGATATTTCCGGACAAATCAAGTACATTCGTGTGAAAGTTTCAAATAATCGGATCAGCCGTTTTTTTTTTAGTCTATAGGGAACACGTTGCTTTTATATAATAACTAGCAGGAGTACGACATTGCCCGGTCGTAAAATACGCTTAAACATGATATTTCCATTAATGTAGATTTTGTATTTATTATTATATTATATTCGACTCAATATATAGTAATGATTTAAAATATTTGTTTAAAAAATGGCTCGTGCATCACCGTCGAGAATCGAACCCAAAACGTTTAAATTAGGATTTACTTTTTCCTCTGATATTAATACATTAGCTCTGAGGAATTGCTTGCTGCAAGGCTAACAAATTAAAACATGAACAAATAGCTATTACGTTATGCACACATATTCGTAATTCCATCGTTCTACCCTAATCTGGCAAATTCGTTTTTTTTTTTTTACCATTTTGCGCCGATTTTCCTCGGCTAAAACCTAAATCTAAAGTTTTTTATCGGTTTGAATATCCTATAATGTTTGATAATAATTTAAAAAGTGTGAATATCCTATAATATTAGATAATCATAATTTTAAAAAAGTGTGAATACTCTATAATGTTTAATACTACTTATTTAAAAAAATAATAGTTTCATGCCTGTCGACCCAAAAATGACTGTGGAGGTTGGTAGGCATTTCTTTTAACAAAATATTTACGCATACATGAATATAAATATAAACACTGATTTTTTGTTTACTGTAACCTTTTATACAAACACTAGGCAAGTATAATAATTTAGAATATGTGCATGACTATAATTGCACGGGAAAGTTTACTAAAGATTATCATTCCATAAAAACTGAAAATTATAAGGAAATTAATTAAAATGAATGTTTAAAAGAATATACAAATGAGCTAGATCTTTTGACGATGAATGCAATTCAACGACTCATTTATATATACTCCTATGAATTCGTTTTTCTTTTGTGTGTTTTGATATTCATATTAAACCCCCTCTTTTCTATTTGTTTAAAAAGAAAATACAAGATTCTTCTATATGAGTTGTGGAATGCATTCACTTGCAAAAGATCTAGCTTATTTGCATATTCCATTAAACATTCATTTTAATAAATCCCCTATTAGTTTTTTCGGGTTTCTTATGAGATGATCATCTAGGGTTAACTATTACGTGTAATTATATTCATGCATATATTCTACATGATTTATACTTGCATAATATTTGCGTAAAATCTTTACGGTAAACAAAAAAGTGTTTCCTTATATATTTATATATCTATCTATATATCTATAAATTGAAAGTGTATCTTTGTGTGTACCTGTGTACATTTCCCTACGCAATAACTTTGTTAATGTTCAGTCTACAGACTCGAAATTTGATATACAGGATACTTAGATTTAGGAAAATCTACGTGATCGGTTGTCGGTTACAAATTTGACTGTTGAGGAATCAAAGTTTGGACCTTTGAGAACTCTACCAAACTCCTCCGACAATTTTGTGTCTAAACACTTGAAATTATAGATATTGGTTTCTTAGACATGGATCTAACTTAATGAGCCAATTGGAGCCCAAGACATTAAACGTTAAGGGTGCTTAATAGGGGTCAAAGTTTAAAAAAATTGACCGTTTTTTTTTCTCAGCATACAACTCCAAACACCCGGGCAACGCCGGGCACCTATGCTAGTACGTCTATATGTTTGTTTAATCTATTAGTCTATCCATCTATATATCTATAAAAGTGAAAGTGTCTGTGTGCCTGTGTTTGTGGGTGTGTATGTGTGTACATTTTCCTACGCAATAACTGTCAATTTTCAGTCTACAGATCGAAATTTGATATACATGGTAATGAGATTTGGAAAAATCTTGGTGATACGTTTTCGGCCGGAAATTTGGCTGTTAAGGGGTCAAAGTTCAACGATTTTACCTTTTAGAACTCTACTAAACTTCTCTTACAATTTTGGGTCTAAGCACTTGAAATTTAAGATATTGGTTCCTTGGACATGTATCTAACTGAATGATTTGATTTGAGCCCAAAACAATAAATGTTAAGGGGTCATAATTGGGGTAAAAGTTAAAAGAAATTGGCCGATTTTTTTTTTTTTTTTGCTCAGCATGCACCTCCAAACACCCGTGCAACTCTGTGTATGTGTATATTTCCCCACCAAATTTCTCTGTCAATCGTCAGTCTACAGATTCGAGATTTGGCATAAAGGGTATTGAGATTTCGAAAGCTCGTTTTAATAAGTTTTCAGCCAGAAATTTTGCTGTCAAGAGGTCAAAGTTAATTATTTGACTTGTGAAAAACTCTACCAAACTCCTCCGCAGATTTTGGGGCTAAACACTTTAAATTAAAGGCGTAGGTTACTTGGAGATGGATCAAACTTCTTAATTTGATGAGAGCCAAAACAATAAATGTTAAGAGGTAAAAATCGGGGTCAAAGTTTGAAAAGAAATTATCTCTGCTGTCTTTACCAAACTACACAGCCAATCTGTTGTCTAAATATTAGAAAGTTTACATAAATTCTATTCAGACATAGGGCAAGCTCTTTAATCGGTTTTTGGCCGAAAATTAAGTTGCCAAGAGGAGAAAGCTACAAAGGTTTTAGCTTTTCGTTTTCTACCAACACCATCCGCCAATTTTGGGTCTAAACACTTCAAATTCTAGATGTAGGTAACCTGGACATGGGTAAAACGTTTTAATACATATATATGCACGTAAATTTATAAACAGTACATAGGACCCGAGCAGAGCCGGGATTAACTGCTAGTATATATATATATATATATATATATATATATATATATATATATATATATATATATACATGTATGTAATATTCAAAAATATATATTTTTCTCTACTTAGTTCTTTCTTTAACCCATATTAATGTTCTTATAAATTTTAAATCCAGACCTTTTATTTCAATTTTTCAGATTCATCTGCCTTACTTTTAATGCTAGGTTTATTTATGGTGTGTTTTAAATTCAATAAAAACCCTCCTAAATTTGCTGATGAGGAGACCTTGCTAACCAAAAAACTATATATAATTATTCTACATAACTTGATGTATACCACAATAAAAAGCATTGTTTTCCGAAACGATCGTACAGATAATTGACTTTGTTGTTGTTCCTTCTTATGAAACTGCTTTTTAATTTAATTAAAATTTGATTTTTTAATTTTAAATTATCAATCACATTACTTAATATATATATATATATATATATATATATATATATATTGAGAGAGAGGGGAGATAGAAAGATAGAGAGAGAGAGAGAGAGAGTCTAAAGGAGCTTTGAATAAAAAAATGCAAAAATAAAGAATGCAGTTTAAATTTCTGGAATAAATAATATTAATTTTAACCTGGATAAAAATAGATAAATAAAATAAAATATAAATTAAAAGGAACAACTATTAATAAGTAAGTTTAAGATTACAAGATGCATTCTGCGACATGTCAACTAGCATAATAATGCTATGAGAAAAAAATGCATAAAAGCTTAAGTATCTTAGTTACCAGAAAGTCAAATAGATAAGAGGAAGGAAACCTTGTCATACACATCTAAAAACCCAATATATAGTCGAAAGAAGCTTGGAATAAAAAAATGCAAAAATAATAATAGAGAATTCAATTTAAATTCCCGGAGGAAAAAAATATTAATTTTAACCTAACGCAGACTAAGCACTTACATAATCCGACTTCTAAAAAGTTTATGGTGATAAAAAAGAAATCATTAATACATGAATGGAAAGAAAGCCTTAACTAAAATTGTTGAATAGAAATAGACTTAGCAATTGCATAAGCCGATTTCGCAAACCTCTCGAATCTTTAAAACAGAATTTAAATATATAAGGATGAAAAGAGGAAAGTTTAAGTAAAATTTTGTAAATAGAAAATGGGGATCAACAGCTGCTTATCATGTAGCTGGTTCGGAGATTTCAATACCGGACAGCCGTTAAATACACTGTTCTCCAGAGGGTAATAACATGTGGCAATAAAAAAATGTACAATAATACGGTTACTATTTTTACTAATATATGAAAAAATAGATAGATAAAATAAAATAAATAAAAAGATAAACTATTAATAAGTTGAAGATTACAAGATTCATTCTGCGACATGTTATCCAGCATATAAATGCGATGAGAATAAAAATGCATTAAAACATAAGTACCTTATGCACCAGAAAGACAAATACATAAGAGGAATATATATATATATATATATATATATATATATATATATAATTTAAAGGAGATTAGAATAATAGTCTAAAGAGCTAAGTGTATTTTAATGTAATAGTGAAATTACTAGTTTAATTAAAATAAAGGAAATGCTCTAGGACATTTAACTATCGAGCTTATATATATATATATATATATATATATATATATATATATATATATATATATATATATAAACAAATGTGTGTTTACTATAACGTATTTATGCAAATATTAGGCCAGTATATTAATTTAGAATATCTGCATAACTATAATTGCATGTAAGAGTTTACTCAAGATTATCACCCCCACCATTTTTCAGATGAAGTCAGTATACCCATGCATATATAGCAAAGTGGTAATTTACTTTTAAACAAATAGAAAAAAGAATTTAGTATGAATATCAATACACAAAATAAAAGTTGCAGGCGTATAGATAAAGAGAGAGATTCGGTTATTAATGCATACATCTGTGTTTATATTTTTACTATTATTGTTAATTTTTATTATTATTATTATTAATGTCTTAGTTTATTTTTCTTTATTCCTATTCTTGCGATTTTTTCGTTATTGTATGATATAAATCTCATAAAAATAAAATGTATGTATGTATGCACGTATGTATGCATGTATGTATGCATGTATGTATGCATGCATGTATTCCTAAAACTTTTGAGAGAAACGACGGATTTTCACTCGATTGGTATCATTTTTAAGCTCGATGTCTTAGACGACAAATATGGAAAACTTGGCCAAAAACATTTTTTTTTTACCGTCAACTGGGCAATTTTCTACAAGGAGGGACCGATTTTTGCGAGCCATTTTTACAAGTCATTGCATCAGTTTGATCGACATTGCTTACTTTTTAATTTTCAGAACTTGCGGTCGCGTCAAAGAGTAGCGGTAAGACATCCGATGTTCCTTCATTTTCTTTTCCGCCTTCGCACAACGGGTTCGAGCCTGCCTGCCTACTAACAATTTATTTTTTGCTCTGCACACACGTCCAACTACCCGGGAAACGCTGGACACACATGCTAGACTATTATATAAATATCATCTGTCTGTGTAAATGTATGTATGTATGTATTATGTATGTTGGCGTAAAGCATTTGACAGAGGCGACGGATTTTCACGAGATCGGTATCGTTTTGAAGCTGTACACTTCGGACTAAATTTGTAAATATCGAAAAATTGGCTGAACATTCCTTCATACAACACTGGGCACTTTCCTTCAGGGTGGGGACTTTTTTTTTCGCCAATATATTCGAAAATCATCTCTTCTTATCGATTAACTAGGCTTAATTTGAACCTTCGTCACTTTGGTTTGGCGAGGAAAGCAACGGCAAACGTCACGTTTTTGTTTTTGTTTTTTGTTTTGTTTTGCAAGGTGCTTTCTCCCTTCGCGGTACGGGTTTGAGCCTGCCTGCGTATTACAGACACCTCCAAACACCCTGGTAACACCGGCCACCCACGCTTGTTTCCAATAAACCGTTGCTTAATATTTTT
>NC_136523.1:10692705-10717705 GCF_053919585.1 Euprymna scolopes | reverse complement strand
TGGCTTTCAAAATAATGTTACTACTTCAGCACGTTACCAAACATACATGGGTACCGAACAATTTTTTTCTACTCACACGAACACCCAGACTTTCAAGTTGTTTCATAGTATTTGCGTGTTGACCTCATGACTACGATTGCCAAGATAAAATGTACGGCAGATATTTTTACCCCTCCCCCCACGAATGGTATCTCTATTCCGAAGATTGGTATTAACACGGTAATTTGAGGGTTCCCAGTCAGAAAACCATACTTATGATGAGGATATTGTGAGTGTCTATTCAAATAGCCGTTGGGCAATACCAACAACAGCCGTACATTAACTTTTTTTACCAGAGGGCGCATGCTTCCACTGGACAACGCCGGCACACGAGTTGCTCTAGAATGTTCATATTTTAAATCATATATTATCTGCATAAATATCGTAAATCATTATTTCTACATAAGTAAACGTATATATATATATATATATATATATATATATATATATTTATATAACTACTTCATTTACTCAAATAAATATACGAAAGTATAAATTTATGCGTAAATATTAAATATAAGCCTAATAACTTGCACATATCAAGCAAACTGCAGCAAAATGGAACAGTGGAAGGAAACTAGCTCTAACAGAACAAGAGGTGTGGTGATCGCAACATCTCTCTCTCTCATATTATATATATATATATATATATATATATATATATATATATATATATATATATACATATTCCATTTCCGCTTTTCTCATAGGAACTCTGGCTTTTGGATTATTTTGAACCATTTGGAATTTACCCATTGGATTGAAATTTTAAATTCGACCGTTTTGGATTTTACCATTTTTGGATTTTTACCCTTCACCGGAATATCCATTCATGTGAAATCTTTTTAACATTTTTCTTTTGCCCCCTGTTCCCCATACCTCACCCTTTTTTAACTAAGTTAGATCTGCGACTTACTTGTAGTTTCATTAAATACTTTTATATGCAAAATCCGATCCTGCATTTTGCTAATTCCTGCCCTTTGATGAGAAGGAGAATATTTCTTCGCAACTCCGCGGATTAAGGACTATCCACTTATCTTGTGTTTCCTTTTTTAAAATTAAATGTTTTTTAACTTTTTTTCAAGATCTCTTTTAACATGTTTTATTGGTCATTTGTTCATATATATATATATATATATATATATATATATATATATATATATATAGGTATATATTTATATATATATTCATATATCTATACTATTAAGCTGAATGTGTGTGTGTGTGTGTGTGAGATCACGAATAGGTTCCTATATGGTTGACTATTTCAAAACCTGATTGCATATAATAATAGAAGTGGTATCGAGACACAGGAATTGGTATGTTTTATCTGGCAGAACGGTAGTTCATTAAAATTGTTGGGTCTGCGTTCGCGCATTGTTCAAAAAGTACGGAAAAAGATTTTAAAATTATAAAAAAAAACGTTTACAAGTGTATTTCATATAGATGTACAAAATAATACTTTGATAAGTATGTTTTAACTTAACTAGGGATGACATAATAAAATTGTGGTGTGTGCGTTCGCCCCTCGCCTCCATAGAATGGAAATAGGCACAAACTTTAATAAAGATTTTTCATAGCTGTCTGAGGAAGTATACTTTGATGATTATGTTTCAGTTTGAAGAAATATGGTACAATAAAATTATGGGGTGTTCGTTCGCACCTGACCTCCATAGAATGGAAATATGTCACAAAGTTTAGCAAGGCTTTTTAATATAGATCAACAGAATATTGTGATAAGTATTTCAGTGGGAACAGGTCTGGTATTATAAAGTAAGCGGTTTATCTATTTTATTTTTACTTTCATCATATTTTGCTTCATCGAAAATTTACAACTATCTTTTCATAACCTATCATACTTTCATAAATCAGAGTCCATTTTCTGTACGCTGTTTTTTAACTCAGTCAACGACAGGTACTTTTGCGAGTATATATATATATATATATATATATATATATATATATATGTATATTTTTATATTTATACATATACATATTTATATATGTATATATTATATTTATATATATACATATTTATGTATGTATATATATATATATATATATATTATTTATATTTACCAGTTGTGAAAAACCGGACTAGAATGCTCAATGTGTAGTCAGAGCAGTATATAGGAAATTTATTACTGTGAGTCCAGAATGAGTTTACAAATTGTTTCAGCTAGAGGAAAATCACACTAGCCTCGTCAGAATTCATAGATGGACCAAGTTATAAAAAATGAGAATGGAAAACTCCTAGATGAAGGGGAGTTAGAAAAGAAGGGGGAGCGGTAGGGAGAGGACGTTAGAATTTAAAGTAGTAGGAGTGTATACAACAAGAGAGGGGTTTATAATTAAATATTAATTATGTGTAAATTCTTATATATGTTTTTATTAGTTTATAGCGGTTTAAAATTAAAAGACGCTACTTTTATTTATAACGGCATAAGTAACAGTTAATTTAAAGGATGACCATGGCAACAGGTTGGAGAGTTAATGTTAGTGAAGGAACGGGTTGAAAATGGGGTTTAAAGTGATTTAGCAGGCCGGGGAGAGATTGAAAGATATTTATTGTTTATAAAATGGAAAGAAAAATAAAAAGGAAAAATAAATTAATGAATTATACTTTACAGGTTTATTTTGATAGTATAATTATAGGTAAGAGTATCAGTAAGTAAATGAAATAAATTAAAAATTAAAATGTAAATAATGTTAGTGATAAATAAATAAAATACGCACACACACGTATATACACATACACGCGTGCACCTGTACAATGTACGGAGACACATCAATGGGGAGGGGGGAGAACACAGGCCTAAGTATATATATATAAAAAAACACACAGATACGTAAACATAATATATATAATATAAATATAATATATATATATAATATATATGTATATAATATATATATAATATATATGTATATAATATATATAATATACATAATATTTATAATATACATAATATATATATAATATATATAATATGTATGCATATTATATATATAATATATAATATATATAATATATATATATAATATATATAATATATATATATAATATATATACATATAATATATATAATATATATACATATAATATATATAATATATATACATATAATATATATAATATATATACATATAATATATATAATATATATACATATAATATATATAATATATATATACATATAATATATATAATATATATACATATAATATATATAATATATATACATATAATATATATAATATATATACATATAATATATATATAATATATATACATATAATATATATACATATAATGTATATAATATATATACATATAATGTATATAATATATATACATATAATGTATATAATATATATACATATAATGTATATAATATATATACATATAATATATATAATATATATACATATAATATATATAATATATATACATATAATATATATAATATATATATACATATAATATATATAATATATATACATATAATATATATAATATATATATACATATAATATATATAATATATATATACATATAATATATATATACATATAATATATATAATATATATATACATATAATATATATAATATATATATACATATAATATATATAATATATATACACATATAATATATATAATATATATACACATATAATATATATAATATATATATACATATAATATATATAATATATATATACATATAATATATATAATATATATACATATAATATATATAATATATATACATATAATATATATAATATATATACATATAATATATATAATATATATACATATAATATATATAATATATATACATATAATATATATAATATATATACATATAATATATATAATATATATACATATAATATATATAATATATATACATATAATATATATAATATATACATATAATATATATAATATATACATATAATATATATACATATATAATATATATATCTAATATATATATAATATATAGCTAATATATATGTATATAATATAGCTAATATATATATAATATAGCTTATATATATATAATATAGCTTATATATATATATATAATATAGCTTATATATATATATAATATAGCTAATATATATATAATATAGCTAATATATATATAATATAGCTAATATATATATATATATAATATAGCTAATATATATATAATATATAGCTTATATATATATATATAATATAGCTAATATATATAATATATAGCTAATATATATAATATATAGCTAATATATATAATATATATATACATATAATATATATATATACATATAATATATATATACGTATACTATATATATATAATATATATACATATAATATATAATATATATACATATAATATATATAATGTATATATATATTATGTATATTATATTTATAATATATATATATAATATATTTTTACATAGGCATCACCACATTATCAAGGTCAAGAGGCCACTCAAGGTAAGGCTTAAAGAGTGTACAGTAGAAATTGGACAATATAGTAATCATTAGTAATGAAAATTTGGTAAATTTGATAACTTATATGGAACGGCTTATCAAGAACTTATTTTCTTTAGACTTGAACACAACCATATTGTAGTCAGCCGGAAAGCAGGAAAACGGAAGACAATTCCACAAGCGTGCAGTTCTAAGAATTAAGCTTTGCTCATGTAATATACGTTTAGGTTTAAGTACAGATGAAGAGTGGGGGGTATTGATAGTGTTTACAGCTAGACGATTGTTTCTTGTGCAAGTTTGGCGAGGGGTGACCATAGATTGAAGCTCAGTCGAACACTTTCCATGAAAATAACGATACATCAGATACAAACTCGCAACATCTCTTATATGAGATAGAGGTTGCAAGGGGGAGAAAAGGACATCTCCTACGAGGCTACGAAGTCTATTTTGAACTCTATCAAGGCAGGACAAGTCCTTTCTATCAGCTGCTGCCCAGATGTGGCAACAGTATTCCATCCTTGGACGTACCTGGCTCTTATATAAATAGAGAATAGCATCAGTAGTGAGATATTTACCGGATCGATAGAGAGATCCCACCATTTTTCCAGCGGCCTTGGCAACAGTTTTGATGTACGTGTTCCATTTAAGAACAGGAGTAATGGTCAAGCCCAGAAGCTTGTCAAAACTTGAGGCCTCCTGAAGTCGAGAGCCATTCATTTCAATTGAGGCCAAGTGTGGATTAGAATGTTTATGATGTAAAGACAGAGGCTTGGTTTTAGATGCATTAAAAGTAACCAGCCACTCCTTTCCCCATTTTACTACATGCTCAAGATCAGAGGAGAGAGAATTGGAGAGAACTTGGTCGTTTACAGACTGAGATGTGCTACCATAAATGGTAGTGTCGTCAGCATAAATGTCTACAAATGATGTAAGGATGATTTGGAATGTCATTTATGTAGATCAGGAAAAGAATTGGGCCCAGGATGGACCCCTGAGGGACACCGGAATTAATACTGTGAGCTTCTGATTTTTGCCCCTCAACTACTACTCTTATGAACCTATCAGAAAGAAATGATTTAATAATTGAGAATACTTTTCCAGCTATACCATAGCTAGCGATCTTATGAAGTAAACCTTTATGCCATACCCTATCAAAGGCTTTAGATATGTAAAGAGCAATTGCCCTAGAAAGATTGCCACCGTCGAGAGATTTGCTAATCCTATGTGATATAACTGTAAGCACATCTGCTGTAGATCTAGCAGAACGGAAACCATATTGAGCGTCACTAAGAAGGTTATATAATATGTATAATATATATAATATATATAATATATATACATATATAATATATATACATATATAATATATATTAACTATATATATATAATGTATTTGCTATAGGGACAATTGTTTAATATAATGAATTTAATGAATATGCCCAAATACAGAGATACAGAGAGATACAGAGAGATACAGAGAGAGATAGAGAGAGACGGGCAGACAGAGTAATATAGAGAGAGATAAAAAGTACAAAACGAGTCATGTGTTCATCAACGTTTCGTCTTTATTTCTAGATTTCCTATCGAAATAAAGACACGCATACATACACACTATACTTCACTTCGAATCGAACAAAAACACACACATATGTAGCACACTTTTCCATCAATTTCAATGAAATATCGATTATGTGAACGGTTTTATTGCGTTCCTCAGTTAGATTTATTCAATAAATCTCGCATTTTATTTGAATTCTTAGGTGCCAGATATTTTCTTTCAGTATTAACATACTTTTTTTTATTTTCTTTCATCGCGACTCGATATCCGCCATGCTGTTTATAACGAGACTTGATATCCGCCATGTTTTTTTAGGACGAGACTCGATATCCGCCAAGTCGTTGTTTTAGAATGAGACTTGTCGAATCTCGGCTTTTTGGTGGCATACATCTTTTTTTTTATGTTTCGCGGCAGGTTTGTTTACTTGATGTTTTATTTGTTATCCGCATTTCAAAAAGTCTTCCTCTAAAACTGTTTAAAACAGAAACTTGCTTTATTCCTACTTTTACATTTAAACAAAAATGTATCAAAACATATTTTCTTTTTATTATAACTAAGAAAAAAATAAACCGACTGCACTTCGGAATAAATCATTCAAATAAAAAAAATAGAAATAGCATAGTATCAGTAAAATGATTTTCATCTGGTCTACTGAGAACTCATAAAATTTGAATCATTAATAATAAAGTTACGAGATATTAAAATATTGCATTTCGTCAGCAAAATAATAACGATCGTTTAACACAAGGACATTTATTTTTCGAAAATAGGCTTGCCGACATTTATGTGCATACACTGGAGTAACTTTTTAAATGATATACGAAAGAGAGAGAGAGAGAGAGAGGATAGATAGATAGATAGATAGAATTCAGTTGCCAAGGTCGCTGGAAAAATCGTGGGATCCTTCTACCGCTCCAGAAGATATCTAACTGCTGATGCAATTATCTATCTATATAAAAGCCAAGTACGTCGAATGATGGAGTACTGATGCAACATCGGGGCAAGAGCTACAAAAAAACAGCCTACCCTGCCTTGAGAGAGTAAAAAATAGGCTTCGTGGCTTAGTAGGGGATGCCTTTTTCTCTTACCTGAAACCTCTCTCCGACAGGATAGACGTTGCGAGCCTTGCTTTGTTTTATCGTTATTTCCATGGCAAGTGCTCGTCTGAGCTCCAATCTCTGGTCCCTCCCTCTCGCCAACCTTTAACGATAACCATCCGTCTAGCTGAAACCTCTGTCAAAAATTTTCCCCACTCTTTATTTATGCCAAAAGCAAAACGTATATTCCATGAACAAAGCTTCTTTCTAAGAGGTGCACGCCTGTGGAATTCTGTTCTGCTTGCCTGTTTCCCGCCTGATTACAACCTGGATGTATTCAAGTCCAACATAAGCAAAATCCTGGTGAACTGCTACCTTAAGTAAGACACTTTATCGAATCTCCAATACTAGCGTACTTTACACGCAATAACCCTTATCTCCGAGTGGCTTTCGGGCCTTGATTACTGGTGACTACCTTGTAAAAAAGATGGACAGAAAGGGGGAGAGAGCGAGAGAGAGAGAGAAAGAGAGAGAGGATTATTTTATATCAGTGTGCAGTTCTTCGCGTTATATATTTTCCCGGTGCCGATAAAAAAAATAAAAATAAAACTAAATAAAAACACAGTCACTGTAAATATATGCTCCTGTCCTGGTTTTCATTCCCCGATCGTTGATTTGCTGCAGAAGAATCATATGTAAGGTTTTAATACATATTTAATAACTGGAATATTAACTGATTTTGTAACCTCTACCATAAAACATGCATGAGGGCGTTTTCCATAAGATCACATGAGCATTTGTTCCTGTGAGCGATTAAGAACCTAAACACAGCAACGTTTATTTTGAACACGCATGCGCGGTTGCTGGTTTTCATTCTCCGAACGTCGCTTTTCCATGCGTGCGCCGAGATTGTGGTTGTTTATCTTTTGCGTAGCTTTAGACGAATCGACATATGCATTATAGCATAATGCAGTTATTCTGGATTTCGATTTTTACATTGTTGGACACATCGTGTCTGTCGTATCTAAACTAGAAATTTCTTTCAAAAATCTTATTTTCTCCCCTCGAAAGGGTGGCATCCTCACCTCCTATATTTAGATATCTACATTTCTAGCGCGTTTTCTTTTTAAGAAGGTAACCTTTCATTCCGGCTCACTCACAACACCTGCAGCTTAGTCTTATCCGTTTGCGCCAAGGTGCAAAGTACCTGTAATATACTATGTACGCCTCGCTAATTCTTAACATTATCTGTTCGTAGAGTTGTATATATGACACCAAGAGCTGTATTATATATATATATATATATATATATATATATATATATATATTCGAATAGTGTAGTTCACATTTACCTCTAAAACACTGATTTAGTAAAGAAATTGAGAACATGATTTTTTTTCACATAAGTCGCCATTTAAATACGTTATAGCATATCTTATAGTATCACTAACTTGGGGTCCCGACGTTGTCCAGGTGTTTGGAGGTGTGTGTTGAGCAAAATAAATAAATATAAAATTAAAAAATGGTAGTAGGCAGGCAAGCTCGAACCCGTACTTCGAAAGAGGAAAGGAACGATAAAAATTGAATAAAAAAAAACATGACGTATTTGCCGTTGCATCCCTGGCCAAACCGGAAGTGGCGAAGGTTTAAATTAATGCTAGTAAATCGAAAAAAGGCGAAAATATCGGCAAAAAAGCGAGCACCTCCTTGTAAAAAAGTGTCCAATAAGGAATTAATATTTTTGACTACTTTTTCGATATTTGATGTCCGACGGGTGGATTTTAAAAACGATGCTAATCTTGTAAAAATCTGTTTCCTATGTCGAAAGTTTAAGGCAAATAAATAAACGTGCATACACAAAGACATAACAATAGACAGGTGAGATTTATATAATAGGTGGCGTCTCTTAAGTAAAGATCATTTCGAAGAAGATACGTCATTTCATGTAATAAAAATGGTGAAAGTTGAACATAGCTTTTCTGCTGCGAATAATATGTTGTTTTAAACAGTCAGGATTTGCTTTGCGGAAAAGCAACGTCATAAAGGGTCGTCCTAACAAACACCTATACACAGAGACATTAGATACTCAATTATGAAGTCAAGTAGAAGTCAAATTTTCCCTCGTGCTCTTGTGGAAAAAGGTAGCCTCTCAGTATCAGGGCGATGATTGAGGCTTAGGGCGGCTACAATGAATAGATATCAGCTCTACTATAATCACCTGACTTGATTTTTCCAATAAAAGTTTTAAAATAAAAACTGTAGCGTTGTTTTCTTTAGAGCGATACTTGACTGTTCTAGTTTGTACACACACATATATATATTAATATTTAGATATATTGTGTGTGTATCGTTCTATATATATATATATATATATATATATATATATATATATATATATATATATATATTAATAAATATGTACCGTTCTATATATATGCAAATATATGTGTGTACATATATATATATATATATATATATATATATATAGTAATTTATAAAATATATATGGCGATTAAGCTACACTGAATATCCTGCGTTTCATCCACTATAGGATTCGTCAGTCTAATGCGCGAATTCTGTGGTTGCTTCTTGTTTTTATATATGTTGAGAATGTCTAGTAAGCCAATCAGATTCTAGTATCCACCGCGCCCCTTCTTATCAGCCAATGGGCATGCATTTTATCGAACAAAGGATCTGTTTTAGAACTAGGTTAGTGGTTTAAGGTAGATCTTTTCCTTCCTTTTTATATATATATATATATATATATATATATTGACATTGTAATTTTGCATGCCATCTCAGCAGCAGTCAAATAGCGTAACAGTTAGAAGCACTGACTGCCGTTTCGAGGGTCGAGTTTAAATCTTGGCCTGAGGTGGTTGCTAGTCTAGCCGCACTAATGAGTTGTGGTACAGCGAATCAGTACCGTGTGATTAACTGACTCTAGATGCTCCCTATTTTCGATTGTGCATATTTATGGGTGAAATAATTCACGACTGTAAGCCTAAAAAGTAATTATTTATGTAAATTAATAGAGCTTAGGCGTTTGGACAATGTTAAACATTGTAATATTGTATGCCAATATCAGCAAAAACCATGTAGCGTAACGTCTAGAAGTCCTTATTGTCGCCTCGTTTTTAATCTAGACTTGAACTCGTTTCTAGTCTAGCCGCACTAACAAGCTATAAAATGCGAAACAGTACTGTATGTGGATGACTATATATATATATATATATATATATATATATATATATATACACAGAGGGAGAGAGAGATAGAGGGAGAAAGAGAGAGTTCTCTCATGTGATAATATTTTCTTTTTTTAATTGTATTTGTGAAAAAATGTTTAGTTATATAAAATATCAAAACGTTCGTCTACCCACGTATGCTCATTATAAGGTTAATATATGTTCATTAATTTATCTTGTAAACTTTGATTATTTATGGAGTCGTAGCAAACACAACTTGTCCATAAATTTCTAAAGGCGGCCCATTCTAAGAAAAGGATGTTTTTATTTAATTAGGATTTATTATTGAGATGTGTATTATTTATTAATTAATTTATTGCGGACTATTATCCTCATCTTTTTGTTGTTGTTGTTGTTGTTGTTTCACGACGTTTCGGACAACTATTCCTCTGGTCTTCGTCAGGTGGTAATCGCGACGCGCTAGGAACTCCGAATCTCCTTACTGCATTCTCAGCAAGTATAGTTATCGTCTCACCACGGTTTTGGCCAAGTTTTTTGAACGGCTTTGAGTAGGATTAAAATCGCTACTTTCAGGCAATTCTCACCGGGAACCGTAAAGATTCAACGTCCCTATACACTGGGCTACGGGACGCAAAGGGGCGATCTAGGTTGGAGTTTTTGGCCTTGTAAATCCACGTTTATTTCTTATCGGATCTTTTATGGTCGGGTCCGTACCGAATGGAATATATATTAATTTAATTGGAATTCATTATTGAGATGAATATTATTGACCAAAAACCTGGTGAGACGACAACAACTATGGATGGCAGTAAATGTGTAAAACGTAGTAAGAAAATTCATGGATACCACTTTACGAAGGCCAGTGGAATAGTTGGCCAAAACGTCGTGAAACAACTAAGAAAGATGGGGATAATTGTTCGCTATAAATAAATTAACAAAGGAATTTTGTTCATGGCATTTGCGTTTATATAAAGGCTTTAAATAATATTTAAAATAGCAGACATCGCTGAATTATTCAGCTAGTTTCTGCTTGCCATATTTTCAACTATGCCATCACCACAGTCTATATAACGAAGTTAATGACGGTTAACACGAGAAAGAGTAAATATGTATCGTCTTACAGACATCAGTGTAGAACCTGCAACGATTACATCGCTTTTACATTAAGTTTACATGGATACTAATTGATATAATTGATTTCTTTTTTCGAACAAGATCATAAACAACGCCCATTCTATACATGATATTGACATTTCCTTTGAAAAACCATCTAAATATTAATGTACATGTCCGTCGTCCGGTTATCACAAATAAACCATCGACATCGCAAACATTAATTATTGAGAAACGAATTACCCCTCATTATAGTCGCTCTTTTTCAGTAAAAAAATCATATAAAACATTTTTGTTAATACTTCTGTACTTATTGAACCGTGGTAAAATAATAATTTTCTTATTTAGAAAGCCACTCTTAACATGGTGAGAGGAGTGTGTTTGTAACTATTCTGTGTTTTCACCTAACAATTTAATAAGAAAAATATCGTAAAACTTTAATTTAACTTGAAATTACTATTTAAAAATACTGCGGTTCCATAAGTGCACAAGAACCTTTTTCTTCTCCCAAAATTTTTAAGACATGGCTGTCTGCTTACGCTTTCACGTAGACTATTGTTTTTTATTAAAGCTTGTTTTTTAAATACAAAAAAAAAATGTGCAAGTATTCCTTTATAATACATGCATTAATCCGATAGCGTGTGTGTTCTTCTGTGTGTCATGCTTACGTCCGGGTCGTTTAATTGTTATATTCTTCTATTTCTTGTTATAAATAATCTTACCAAAAATTCTTCATAAGTGGCATCTGCTATAGTCGAATCTGAAACCAAAACTTAAGTCATCAATTTTTTTAATAAATAATTTATCAAGACTTCCTCATAAGTTTTGGTTTCGGTTTCGATCATGGCTGAAGGAACTCAAGTTTAGTATATATGATATATAGATATGTGTGTGTATGGGTGTATGTGTATTCATAAGTTTGCATTTCAGTTGCGATTCAAGCTAATACACCCAAGTCATATGGATATCTATACCTTATAGTTCTGCATGAACTGTGTCATTATTTTAGCAAATTCCTCCATCTTTTTTCTTTTACAAAGAAAAGAAAAATCAGTATATTTTACTAATTCACTTTTTAAAACAACTACGAACACCCGTTGTTAGGTTCGCTTTTTTTGTGTGTCAACCGAATTCTATAGATATATTATTATTTGCGTTGCACCTTTCTTTTCCCCGTTTTTTACTGAGGGGGGAAATGTATTTTATTTTTTCTCTTAATCCGTTAAGTGTTGATTCTTTTTTTTTTTTTAAATTAATCCTTTCTTGGTACAGTTGAAAATTTTTTTTTTTTTTTTGCAATCGCAACTTTGTAGCAAATAAAAACCGACAGAGCATTAACTTTATAATAATATATACGCAATCTGCAAGTATTAGAACATCATACTTAAGCGTACTTTACGGTAGCGCTTTACGGGCGTTCGTGCTAACTTAGATAATGTGCAAAAAAAAGGGGGGTTAATGATTGCTCACTAACAAAAAGAGATTGCCTTGTCTTCTCTGCCTTATAAAAGTTTTCTTCCCCCCCAGGTCACATGGCAGTTATTCACATGACCTTTCGGTTATTTAAAAGGAGATTCTGCCCAGTGGTTAAGTTTTTTTTTTAGATGCATTAGTGGCTGGTGCCGGAAAGCTACTCTTTGATTACCTCAGCTTTGCTGGCTAGAGATTGTTAACAGACTGTCACGTCACGGAAGGGCACAATTCTTCCGCAACTTAAGGTAGGTGTACATTGCTTCCTTTCCTCGGCTGGGCAGTCATTGGATTTAAGGGAAAAATATGTTGTTTTTTTTTCACAATAAATACTTTTGCAGTTTTAACAAAAAACACATATAACATACGAGCGTCTCCATTTACACTTAACATCTACAGATGTCAACATCAAAGTATTACATGTGAATTAGTCCCCTGCGAAAATTCCACAGGTCCTGCTAATTTATATTAAAAGTATTCAGAGAAAACGAATGTGTTGTTTGTCAAATTTTCATTGGAAATAATGTAATGTCTAATTAATTCTTTTTACTGTTTAAAGAGTAAAAAATACTAAAATTGTTTTAAATTCATCGTTATATGTGTTGCTGTATTTTTATTAAATTAATTTATAAATTGTTTCAAAATTTTCAACTACCGTGTATTTTCCCCAGGTTCTGCTAATCCTAATTGATTCATTTTATTGAGTCTAAATCTTGGTAAATAACGATATCGACTTATTAGGCGTCTCCGTTTATTTAACATAAATATAATAGCTCAAGATGCCCAAGGGGAACGTACAATATAAAGCCCCAAAACAAACGGACGATAAATCGTTCATGTCAGTTATTGTTACATGATAAGGGCTGTCCCCTTTTCATGTAAGTATAAAAATAGAGAGATTAGTTAAAATGAAAATGAAATAGCAATAGACGAAATTCGAACCTCGTAATTTAGGTTTAGAAATAGATTACGTATGAGAATTTAAAAATGTAAGACAAACGATTGTTTAGAATAGAGATAAAATATTTCAAGAAAAGAATGAACTGCCAAGTTTGTTATGAAATTTTAAATTGAAAGAATGCAGCTTATAAGATAATGTTTTTAACATATTGGAAAAATAGGTTACTGAGTATAGGTTAAAATTCCTTTTATAGAAATAGGAAAAGTTTTGGACACGCATGTCCAGAACACGTGAAAGAAGGCACATGTTTTAACATGTGTATGACGTCACGGAAAATAGAAAGTTCTAGGGATAGAGAAAAAACTTGAGAGTAAAAGAAGACGGTCAGAGAGACAGTCAGTGAAAAACTCAGACAGAGTCTGAACGTCTAGAAGCGAGACGATCACTTTGAAACTAAAATGTGAAGCTTTGAATACTTGATGATGGAAATCACGGCCGGTCGTGTGAAGAATAAACTCATCTGTATTCTGGTAGAACGTCATCTTGTGTTTGTGATTCCTACAAAAAGGTAAATTAAATTGTATTATATGTCTGTGTTATAAAATATCGTTTCATATACATCTCGACATGTCATATCCATAATGTGAATCAACATCATCATGTCTACACAATGTCCGAACAGTGCACACTGTCTCCTCACTCCAAGAGCTTCTTCTTCTTCTTCTTCTTCTTCTTCTTCTTCCATAAACACAATTAAGGAATGAACATTTAATATATAGGAATCGTTATAAACGAACAATCTCTCTAAGTCTCTTACAATAAAATGAACCATCTCTCTAAGTCTCTTTCAACATCCCTCTCTAGAACTCTTACAACAACATCTCTCTCTCTCTGAGTCTTTCTAAGCATCACTTCTAATAAGACTTTTTCTAAGCATCTCTTCCTAAGACTCTCTCTTTGAATGAAACCCCTATATGTAACATTATTATAGCATAAACGTACGCATATCTACTTAATCTGTGTGTGGAAGGCCATGTAACGTTGTCATTACTAGCAACACGTTGCAAGCACAGGCAATTGAAAAATAAAAATAAATAGAAATTCGATTCGTTTTTTTTTCAGTTTTACATAAAATTCAGTTTTCTATGGGTCCTTCCAAACAAAGCCTTGCATATGATTTTAAAAGGGGCTTTTTTATATCATCTGTCTGTAGAAAAAAAATTAAAATAAACGCCGTTTAAAAATCTCGTTGTCATGACATATAGGTTCAATTTACGTAGATGCACGTTTTTTTTTTTATCTTCGCCACTTGGTTTATTTTTCCTCCCTCCTGCCTTTTCCTTTTCCGCTCCGTCGTCAGTCTAAGCACTTACTCCTTCATTTGTATGTCTGTATTGAGTTACAAGTGCGTCAGCGGCTCGACCACAGCAAAACGCTCAATGCCAAACTCTTAACTGATATTCAGAATACCGGATGTTATATATATATATATATATATATATATATATATATATATATATATAGAGAGAGAGAGAGAGAGAGAGATAAATGGGTATATATATAGGCATATATATATAAATATGTATGTGCGTATATATATTGATAGATAGATCTGTTAATATATAGTGTTATTTATAGTATTCTGAATTTCACTAGGCCCATATACTTGAAAAAAAAAAGCGATATTAGAAATTAGAGATTGGTACTGTTTTAGATCAGTAAAACCTAAAAAATTCTAGCTTGTAATATAATATTTTTGTTCTGAATAACTACATTCGAAAACCAAAAAACAACTTTCATTGGAGTAAAACGTACATGGAGCTAAATAATATATGAATTAGAATACTTATTAATATGATATATACTATAATTAGATAAATATATAAGCGATGGCTGGATCACAAACGTAAGTTAAATGTTTGGTAATAAAATCAGTATCACGATTAAGATATGCATTATAAACTTATAATTTGAAGAGTTTAGCCTAGATTTAATTGGGTTCCGTGTCATAAATAAAAAAAAATAACAAATGCATGATAGGAATGCGCCAAACATTGAATTCTGCGAAAACATTACAATATCGAACGTATTGAGTTGCTTTTCTGTCAACGGAATGAATTCATACTAGGATTTTAATAATTTTTAATTCAACAGAACTTTTAATATTTCGACCGTACAGAGTTAACTTCCTATGAAAGGCTTAATATAAGCTGTAATCGTAAATCTTAAGAGGTACGACCGAAAGAAAATTAAAAAAATAGAAATACATCTAGATCCTTAATTTTTAATGAAGAATGAGACTACACTGAATATAGAGTCATGTTAATTGTTTTTCTCTTATGAAATAAGTTTTTAAAAAACGCTTTTTGAAATTACACAACTAAGTATGTAGATATTTTTGTAAATAAAAAAAGCAGATCTCAGATACGAAACTAACATAGAATCGAAAAAATGTAGATTAAGATTTAGTTGATTAGTCCGTATTAAAAAATAATTAAAATTAAATAAAGAAATTAAATTTTAAAATAATGAATGAATAGATTTAGTAAAACATGTTAAGCGGAGACAAGGAATTAGTTGTAACGTTGTATGATAATTCGATAAATTTGTGTTTAATAGAGATACGAAAATAGGTAAATATATAAGAGTTAAAAAAAAATTTTGGAAGTATTATATGCAGGTAAAAAATTTTCCAATGTTTTCCACACATAAGGAAAATGGACACCATTCTTTTCATTGTTAAATTGTGTTATTCTATACATATGACTAAAGGCTATCCTTGTGAAAATTTTTAAACGACATAATGTTTGAATTTGTCCGAATATTCTTTAAACAATTGTAACTAACGATAAAATACACTATTTGTTGCTTTCAATCTATTCATTGATGTCTTGATTTTGATAAAACAATATTTGTATATGCTTATTTATATATGCATATACGAGGGGCGTGCATTAAATAATGCCCCTGACCCACTTCCATTTCTCTGATCTAGCTGAAATTTTGCATGTTCAATGACTTATATCTCTACGGGTTATGTGGCAAATAACAGCTCGGAAGATATCGGGGTTTCTGTTTTATAGGTGTTTGAACTGAGTCAGGTGTGAAATGGAGCCTTTTGAATGTCGAGCAGTGCTCCGGTTTTTGTATTTGCAAGGACGAACAGCACAGGAGACTTTTGATGAAATGAAAGAAACTTATGGTGATAATGTCCCATAATATGACCTTGTAAAACGCTTGCATCGTGAATTCAAACATACCCGGAAGTCTGTGGAAACAGCTCCCAGATCTGGTCGCTCATCCCCCCCTTCAGCCATTGATGAGCCGTCATGTTGAGGCTGCCATTGTTGAAGATCGGCGCCTTACTATTACCAAAATATCCCAAGATGTCAAGATTAGTACAGGCTATGTGGAAATTATCAGTCCTGGTCATTTGCATATGCATAAGGTGTCTGCCAGATGGATTCCCAGGTTAGTCACACCATTCCAGCAGCGAGAACGCGTCGAGTGCTCGAGGATGAATTTGGAGATGTGCCAAGAAGATGAGTCAAAGTTTTTCAAAAGACTGATTATACAGGATGAAAACTGGTCCCATTACTACGATCCAGAGACCAAAGCCTAGTCAATGCAGTTGAAGCACTTGGATTCACCATCTCGAAAGAAGCCAAGAGGGCAGCCCTACGCTGGCAAGGACATGCTCATAGTCTTCTCGGACCGGGACAGAGTAGTGATGACAGATTTCCTGGCAAAGGGTACCACAATTACAGGAGCCTATTATGCTTCACTTTGGAGGAAATTAGGGGAATCTATCACAATCAAGAGGCGGGGTAAGATCAGCAAAGGTACCCTCTTCCTGCTGGACAACGCTCCGGTCCACCACTCGCATGTCACCAGATCAGAAGCACGGACGTGTGGTTATTAAATCCCCCATCCTCCCTACTGTCCTGACCTTGCACCCTTTGACTTTCCCCTCTTCCCAGCCATGAAGTTGTTTTTGAAAGGAAACCGTTTCCCAGATGATGCAGCCTTGATTTCTGAAGTCAGGTCGTGGTTTGAAGACCAACCTGGTGTGTTCTACAAAAGCGGTCTGCAGAGCTGCATCAAAGGATGGGAGAAATGCATAACTCTGGATGGTTCCTATGTAGAGAAAGACTAATAATTGTGCCAAGTTT
Organism: Euprymna scolopes; assembly: GCF_053919585.1. Lineage (NCBI taxonomy): Eukaryota > Metazoa > Mollusca > Cephalopoda > Sepiida > Sepiolidae > Euprymna > Euprymna scolopes. The sequence continues at coordinate 10,699,707 of NC_136523.1, read as the reverse complement.
CGTTGCTCTACTCCTATGGAAAGAGGGTTAGGTACATTATTATTGCACGCCCCTCGTATATGTATATGTATATATATATATATATATGTATTTATATGCACGTATATATATGTGTGTATATATGTGTATATATATATGATTGCACATACCCAATTTATCTCTAGTTTACTAAAATTCTGTTTTGTTTTCTATTTCTCCTCCACTAACGCTTGGTTTCTAGAATTCTTTATTATTATCATCAACGAAATCATTCATCATTTTTTACTCCGACCAGTTTTAGATTTTTTTTTTTACACTTTCTCACCAGTAGTTATATTTTCATTACAAATGTAACTTTCTTTTCATTAAACATAATCAAATAATTATACCGATTCCGTAGTCAAGGGGTAGGACTGCCGACTGTCATCACGACGGTTCTAGGTTCGATCCTCGGCTTGGGAGAGGTGTTAGTCTAGCGGCACTGATGAGTTGTGAAACAACGAAACAGGTTTGTATGTCGATGACTAAAATATATTTTATATATATATATATATATAGTGCAAAATGTTGTTAAATTGTGAGACTCACGTTTTCTTTTTATAACCTTCGTTAATTCCCTGGAGTTTTTCCATTACAGCTGTTTCATTGATGAGTTGCCAATTTTACGATTTATGTTTCCATAAAAATATCCTGTCCCCACCAACTACTTCAGATATTTATCCATTAGATTTTTAAAACAAAAGGCATATTTTTAACATACTTGACGTATTCGGTTAAAAGGATTTCCAAATCCATACTTTCCAATTATCATATAATTTTATATAATATATGCGTGTTTATTTGAATATTGTTTTTTTGTTGGTGTTTGAAATCCTATTATATTACTCTATGCAGGGGAGGTCACCCTCGTGATATCATTTTTTATATCTAGAATTACCTCCCTTGCATTTTTCCCTAATCTGCAATAGTGCGAGAAATTAAATATCTGTTTCTTTGCAAACACCCGTGGGTTACATCTAGTCGTTAGTTTAATAATTTTCTTTATATATTAGTATACGGTAGGTTTATATTTTCCCCTTATCAATTATTGATCATTAATTTATATTCAGTTTTATTTTCTTTTAATTCCTTATCCTATTGCTTGGGCGTGTCTTTGTTTTTTTCCGGTTGTTTTTGTTATTACTATTGGTTCTGTTTCTATTGTCGTTATAGTAGTGGAGGTGTGACTATTATTATGAATCTTTCTACCGATGTTTTCGTTTTATACACATTGTTGTTGTTTTCGTTATTTGTGGTGTTCTTTTCTTTCTCAGTTTCATTTAAAAACGATGCTATGTTATTACGATATCTGTCCTTAAAGCAAGACCGGTGCTCCCCTGATATACTTTAGTTTCATTATTTGTATAACTTCACATTTGTATACTACGTTTGGAGTTTAACAGTTCCCTTCATTGGACATTCATTAGGGTTCCGGCAGTTATATTATTTTACGTTGTTAAATCATTTTCTGTCCTATCTATGTTTTTCGAAAATGTGTTTAATTTTGTGTTATTTGAGCCAATTATGGTATTTTTTAAGTTAGCAGACGTTGATAGCTTACCAGTGTTTTTATTAATTATCTTACACAGTTTACTTTCTCGCAGAAAATTTTTGTCTATAATTGGATAAAATTGCCTTGGGATGTTATTATATAATGGTGGTTGAACGGTGAATTGAACCACCTCTTCCTTTTTTTCTATGTAACTTCCGTTGCAGTTTTATTAATGACTATATTTTCATTTTTCTTTTTCGTATTTATTGTATGTTTTATTTTTTTATTTGTTTTTGAACTTTTTCCTTTTTTATATTTCCTCATCGCCTTTGTTAGATATTACATTTGCATTGTTCTTTTTGTACCTATGTTATTGTTTTGGGTTTCCTTAACTATATGACAGGAACCGGTGTGTCAACGATATTATGCCATATATTGTCAGTATTCTACGTACTATATTTATATATTATTTTACGTTTTATTAATTTATATATATATATATATATATATATATATACATATATATATATATATAAGTTGAATGTGTGTGTGTTTGGTCACGAATAGGCTCTTATATGGTTGACTATTTAAAAAAAAACTGATTACATATAATGATAGATGTATCGAGACACAGGAATGGGTATTTTTGATCCTGCAGAACGGCGGTTCATTAAAATTGTGCGGTCTGCGTTCGCGCCTGGTCCACAAAGTATGGAAAGAAGAAATTTAAAAATTAAAATAAAACGTTTACAAGTGTTTCTGATATAGATGTATATAAGACTACTTTGATAATTATGTTTTAACTTAAATAGGGATGGTATAATAAAATTGTGGGGTCTGCGTTCGCGCCTAGTCTCCATAGAATGGAAATAGGCGCAGAATTTAATAAAGACTTTTCATATCTATCTGCGTAAGTATACTTTGATAATTATGTTTCAGTTTGAAGAAATATTGTATAATAAAATTATAGGGTGTTCGTTCGCACCTGACCTCCATAGAATGGAAATATGTCACAAAGTTTAACAAGGTTTTTTAATATAGATCCACAGAATATCGTGATAAGTGTTTCAGTGTTAACAGGTATGGTATAATAAATTAGGGGGTTTATCTATTTTATTTTGTCTCTCATCATAATTTGCTTTGGTTCATACCCCCAAATTCGAAATTATCTATATACAACCCATTCTTTTTATAACCTATCATACTGTCATAATTCAGAGTCCATTTTCTGTAGGCTGTTTTTTAACCGAGTCACGACGGGTACTTTTGCTAGTATAATATATATATATATATATATATATATATATATATATATATAGAAAGATAGAGAGAGAGAGAGACCGACGGACGGACAGACAGAGGATGAGATAGAAACAATACGAGAGAGAGAATTACATAGACATATATAGAGAGATACATCCATACACACATAATTCTATATACACGCATTCACATTTTTACATACACATGTAAGACATTACATAAGAAAATTGTACTTTAATTAAATGTATATGCAGTTGACATATAACCACAGAAAATACGTCTAAGGAATTAGGAAGAGTTGAAAACAACGAAAAATACAATAGTAAACATGTTTAAGATATAAACAAAGGAGAATGTACATTAAAAATAAAGACGAATTAATAAGTCAAAAATAATTAAAAAAAAAACATTATTTAACCATTAAAAATAATAAGGATAGAATAAAAATAAAAGTATGAAAGTATATTATCATGTAGGAGGCTATTAAAGGTAGGGTCAAGAGAAAGTAATTTATCTTTCTATAAGTGCCTTGGCGTCTATTCGGGGTAACGTTCAGCGCAAATGAGAAATAATAAGCAGTGTTAACGAGCATCTCCCCCCCCCTCTCTGGCTTTCTTACTCTTTCTATTTTCTCTCTCTGTGTCTCTATAAGAGAATAGAGAAGGGGAGAGAGAGAGAGAGAGGCGAGTAAACGTGGAGGTAGACACGTTTACCAGAACCAAAGGTCAGCTGACCAAATTACGTATGTGTGACGTTGTTGGCTAGATCTGTGAGATTTGATTTGAGCTTTGAAGAAGACGGACGTTTTCCGTGGTCTCCCCCTCTTAACTGGGGAGGGGGGAGACGAACGCTGACGTGTGTGAAGAAGAACCACCCAAGCAGATTTCACTTTACACCTGCTGCAGGACCTCTGGGGAAAGTGAAATAAAACACTATAAAACACATTCATCGTCTTGGAGTGATAAATCTTCGTCAAACAGGTATCAAGTCTCCCTCCAGGATGAGAAATTTCCAGATTGTTCGTTTCGAAGAAGCAGAGGTAGGTTCAGCAATTACATGTCGCACACACGATTCCCTTTATGATAATCAAACACACAACCATTTATATTAGAGACAATCATGCGCACACGGAATCTTTGATGTTATACAGTGTATACACCCAAACGTAAAATGTGCCCCTAAATGAAGAACTCTATATAACATATTCAAATGTAACGAAAGCTCAATTTGGTCCCCCTCAAGGATAACCTCGATGATTGAATATATAACAGCAGTAGGTATTTATTTGCTCCCTCACCGAGCAAATTAGGCACAAGACCAATTTTTAACGTGAGGAGTGAAGGGAGGGGGAAGGGAAAAAGGGGACCAGCTCCCGAAAGATGGGAAATGGGAGCTGGTTAAAGGTCAGGTATGTGGGGTTGCCCCCACATCTGGTCTTTGCTTGCAGTATTTGTTTATTTGCTTCCCCACTGAGTAAATTAGGCACAAGGCCGTTTTTTAATGTGGACAGAAAGGTAGGGGGAGGGAAAGGGGGATCCAGCACCCGAGAGGTGGGAAATGGGAGCTGGATAGTAACTGTGGTCTGTAGGGGGATCCCTACATTGACCAAGTTCAGATATGTGGGGTTACCCCCACATATGGTCTTTGCTAGTCATAGCTAGTCTTTGCTTGCAGTATCTGTCGGAACAGATACTGCACTTTGATTTTGTCACCTGGGCCCCGGAGGGCACGCGGCCAGTGAGAAGTAATAAGCAGTAGTCACCACAAAATCACATATGCTGTGGATGTTTTACATTAAGTAGTTATTGCATGCCGGTGGGTTATGACTTTAGCTCCTTTTCTTTTAAACTTTCAATATATTATTCATCTCTTAATGCAACGTAGCTAAACTGAGGTTGCTTAATATATTTTTGGAAATAAGAAAGATATATCGTAAAGATAAAAATTTTAATACAAATATTTGCAATAATCAAACATTAGAGGGTAAGTTCGATAGAGACCAAAATCAACGAGTATCAAGGTATGCTAAGAAATATTATAATGCATACACTTAATATAAATCTTTGGAATAAAATTGAGTTTACATTCGATTAACAAAATGAGAGCAGGATACCCCATTACTTCTCAGAATAAAAAAAAAGCATTTACAACTATATTAAGCTTTTGTATCGGATTGGTGGTTCTGTGATAGAGTGCTCGCCTGCCACGTGGACGTCGCGGGTTCGATTCCCGGTCGATGCAGTAAGAATTTTATATTAAACTCATAATTCAAGAATCCAAATGAACAAGTTGTCTATTTTAACCGGTAATTCTATAAGATTTTAATGGTCCTGGATATTACCTTACACTATATCCAGTGGTGAGGCCCCACCTTGCGGGCTTTGGGGAGTGTGAAGCCACCATTTGATTGGCATTGCTTCCAGGTCCACTCTGACCCGGAATGGTAGTACCTGTTAGGGTCACAACTACGGGGTTAATAGAAATCGACGTTAAGACAACATAGATATTCTATCAAAATTAAAAAAAAAAATCTTCAAAATTACTGGATTCGGAATTAATAACCTGAAAAGAGTTGATATGCTTTAAAATAAAAACAACCAACCAAACTTTTAATAACTTTATCAAATTTTATTATCATAGTAATCGCCCAATTTTCAATCAAACCGATTGAGTGCCTGCTCCAATCGGTTCCTAACAGCGGTGCCTTGGGAGGAATGTTAAACATCCTCCCCGTAGTTACGTAGTCAACGATATACTGTAGTCTACATTGTATTGTAAATAACCTACTTTTAATTTTATTAAATTACTTTTACATTATGACTTAAATTAAAGCTTTTCATGCAGAATCAACCTATCATTAACCTTCACCTGATTTTATACGCCTGGATCTTTAGCTCGTTCGTTGATAATAATCCCCAAATGTATTTATGATGTAAGGCTATATAAGAGTGTTAACTTTGGCCCAAATCAGACTGTTCTGTCCTAATCACATACTTTACTGAGTTTCAATACTTATAGGAGGTATTCCGAAAAAATTGATCAAGGAACACTTACATATACATGAAGTACATGTAAAATGTGAAATATAACGGTCAAGTCGTTTCCGAATCTATAAGGTATCGACTAACGCACACAGACACACACATGTGCACAATCTGTCTTCTATAATATAAATCTCATATGCCTGTTAAAGTGTATGTATGTATGCATGTATCTATGCCTTAAACTTTTGACAGAGGCGACAGCATTGCACGACATCAATATCATTTTGCAGCTCCACGTCTTGGAGTGAAAATACCCAAAAATTAGCCAAACCATTAATTCCTTTATCTTTTACTAGACAGTTTTTTCCAAGGAGGGGTCGACTTTTTGCGAGCCATTTTTTCAAGTCATCGCATCGGTTAGATTGACTTTGCCTAATCTAAACTTTCCGAACTTCCATTCGCGTCATAGCGTATGGGTAGGACGTCAGATTTTCTTTCACCTTCTCTTCTGCTTTCATGTCACGTGTTCGAGCCTCCCAGCTTTCTACCACTTTAAAAAAATCTTTTTTTGCTCAACACACTCCTCTAAACACTGGACATCCGGGCTAGTTTATATATAAGTGAAGATTATTTTTTACTAAACATTACACGAACACTCTGCTTCGCTCTTTCTTTCATTCCATCCTTTCTCTCTCTTAACCTTTTTTCTTTCTCTCTTTCTCGCTCCTCAATATCTGCACATCCATTCTTTGTTTATAATCTGGTCTCTGTCTACCTATATGCTTCGATTTTTCTATATCTCAAGCGAGAATACCATCAACTTATTATATTCGTGTTGTTTTTCTGATCTATTTTGATATGTACCGTAAGAAATCATGATAACAATGCTGCCATGTCCCTTAATAGAATTTATGTTTTTTTTGTTTGTTCTTAATGTAACCTTTATTTGTCTGTTTCTTTAATAAATTATTCTATCGTTATAAATAAACACAACGATTTCGTCGACCATAATTCCCATGATAATTCCTATATCGTATAAGTGGATGTGTCAACGTGGAGTAAGGCAATAACAGATTCACTTACAAGGCAAATAATAACCATAGTCTCTGAACTCTAAAGTGTTGAAAATCTAAATCGGGACATGTAAGCAGAAAAATGTTGCCGGTTTGATGGGTTATAAAATTTGTATTCGAAACCAAATTAAGACATTCAGAGAATATAAGAATTAGAGGTGAAACAAACAAC
>NC_136523.1:10681408-10686408 GCF_053919585.1 Euprymna scolopes | reverse complement strand
AACATTTGGGCTCATGGATTGTAAATGTCTGAAGGAGTGGCACTCGTCTGACAAGACGTTGCAATCATCATCATGTATGTATGTATGTATGTTGAACCGAGAGAGAGTTAGCTGTCGTACAAAGCCAAGAGTCTGTAAGATCATCTGTGTATAGATACTCCTTCAGGCATTTTTCTATAAAAATGGTCCTGTGGTGATGGAAAAGTTGTGATGTGTGGAGGCTGGAAATGCTGGAAGCATGTAATAATTGATCTCAATGACCTTCTTCAGTGTCATGCCTGCTTGAGCATGTGAATTCACCGGTAGGACTAAAAAAAAAAAAAAAGAAAGTCATTTTGGGACTCATTGACTCTGAGGGAGTGGCACTGGTCTGACAAGACGTTGCAATCATCATCATGTATGTATGTATGTGCAATGATCATGTATGTATTTAACGAAACCGGCATCGAATAAAACCTCGAAATTTCGGACGCCAAATATCGAAAAATCGGACAAAACCTTTAATTCCTTCACCCTCAACAGGCCATTTTTCTACAAGGACGGGCCGATTTTTAAAATTTTATCTTCGAAAGTCATGCACCCTTTTCAATTGACGCCTTAATTTTGACATTCGTTACTTCCGGTTTTGCGATGGATGCAACAGCAACACCGTCACGTTTTGTTTTTTCGCGTTCTTTTCCTCCTTCGCGGTTCAGGTTCGAGCTTGCCTGCCTACTACAATTTTTTATTTTTGCTCATAACCCACCCCAAACAACCGGGCGACGGTTTGGCAATGGATGCAGCGGCAAAGACATCACATTTTTCATGTTCTTTTCCTATTTTGAGGTACCGATTCGAGCCTGCCTACCTACTAACACTTTTGTTTTTGCTCAGCACATACCTCAATGCCTGTATGTTTTTATATCTGCCTAAAACTTTAGGACAGATGTGATTGATTTCGTGGAAACCTATAACATTTGAAGCTCAACATTCCGAATGGAAAATATACAAAATCGGCTAAGAACATTAATTCCTTCACATTGCAGGTCATTTGTGCAAGTCATCGTATCGGTGTTATTGACTTTGCCTAATACCCACGTTCCGAACTTTCAATGGCGTCATGAAGTTGGGATAAGATGTCAGATTTTCTTTCACTTTCTTTTCGAGCCTGCCTGGCTACAAACGCCGGCCACCCAGGCATGTGAATAATATATAATCTCCTCTGTGTGTATGTATGTGTGTATGTATATCTGCCTAAATCTTTAGACAAATGCGCTGAATTTTCACGAAATTAGTATCATCTTAAAGAGCGACATTTTAGACGAAAATTATCGAAAAATGGGCCTATAACATTAATTCCATCACCCGTGAATGGCCACTTTTATACAAGGTGGGATCGATTTTTTGCAAGTCATTTTTGCAAGTCATCCTATTGGTTGGGTTGATATTGCCTAATATAAACGTTCCGAACTTCCGGTCGCGTCATTGAGTAGGGGTAAGACATCAATGTTTTCCCTCACGTTTTCCCCGCCTTCGCGTCACGGGTTCGAGCCCGTCTTCCTACTACCACTTATTTTTTTGCTCAACACACATCTCGACACACCCAGGCAACGCCGGGCTAGTATGTATATATATATATATATATATATATATATATATATATATATATATATATATATATATATATATATATATATATATAGTGCGTCTTGTGCTTGAGAACATCATTTATTTGACTAATTCTTTCCGGTATGTTGTAATAGATGCAATAATGGACGATAACAGCGATTTGCAGAAGGCACACTTTCTTTAAGTCGTTTTAAGAGTTTTCAAGATGCTAGAACATAATGATGGAGAGATCTTTCTTGCGAAAAAAAATAAACACCGGCAACGCTCTGACCTAATTGGAACGCATGAGTTTATAAAACAAGTTTGGAATATCATTAACCAGATTCCCCAAAAGTCAATGATGTCCATTGCAAAAGATCTCAGTGACTTTGGACCCACGGTTCGAAGGGTTGTCGATAAGAATCTTGCATACAATTCCTCTGTGATTGAAAGAAGCAAGTATATGTCTGAGATCACAAGGAAAATTCTTTAGTGAGATCCAAGAGACGTTTACACACACTTAAACATCCTGCTGAAAAAGGTATACTTGGTTTTCTTCAGAGGAAATAACAACTTTCATCGTGAGAAAAAAGATAAACTGCAGGGATGAAACATGGCTATGTGCTGAGTTCTCTGAAGTTCCAAGAGTCATGCACATAAATGTTCCTGCAACTTTTTTGGGTTTTGGATGTGGTTAGCAATGAAAAACATTTAATGCAACCACATATTTTTTCACAAAGTCAAAGAGTCAATTCTGTTGCTTAGATTGATGTGATGCGTATTATTTTTAAGACATGAACTGATTGAGTAAAACACCGCCAAAGATGTATAAAAACTATTTATTTTTATATAAAACATTATTAGACCCAAAGACTCAAAGAAAACAAAAAAAAATATTTTTTATGTTTTTTTAATCATTTGTTATAAGACTACATATGCACGTCTTACACTTTTAAAATTTGGCCTTTTTTAGTTTTGGCAGATTGGCTTTTTAAAGGCCAATTTGGCCTTTTTACGCCCTTTCATTAGAAAAAAATGGCGACCAAAAACGTAGTTAATAAAAAAGCTTAAAAAGGCAAATCTGCTAAACCTTAGAAAGGCCAAATTTTTAAAGCAATATAGCAGCCTCGAATAATAAACATAAATGATAAAAAAAATAAAAATGAATTTTTTCTGGTTTTATTTAAGTCTTAGGTCTAACAATGTGTTTTACATAACAAATAAATAGTTTTCATATTTTTTTGTCTGGCAAATAATTTACCCCGCTAAACTACACATTTACCAAAATAAAAAAAATAAATGCGCGTATTAATGTTTATAAACGTTATTTCTTTAGGTTCACAAAATACTGAGTTTTCTCAGGACAGGGATCTCTTCTGCCGAAATATCTGGCGGAGAGGGTATCAGATACTTCTTTTGGGGGGGGGATTACATTTACATGTTTTTATCCGTTCTTTTATTTTTGAAATTGTTGTGGGGTTATCCACGTTACCCATAATGAAAATGATTAATATAGCAGGCGTGTTTCAAACGGAAGGTTATGTCGACTCAGGCAACGCCAGGTACCTATGCTAGTATATATATATATATATATATATATATATAGTATGCTAGTATATATATATATATATGCTAGTATATATATATATATATGCTAGTATATATATATATATATATATATGTGTGTGTGTGTGTAGCTGTGACGATAAAATTGTCGCCCTAGAAAAGACAAATTTATTGCATTTCCGTTTGATAAAAACAAGTTTCCTTTTTTTGTTGCAGACCATCTACTAGTTGGTCAGTTGTGTACACATTCCAAGGTCATTAGAAGTGTTAGAATGGGACAATGTTCAACGAGTGAGATCGGAGATACGCTGCTGTACAACGCATACTCCCTACGGGTCAATGTGTTGACAACAGCACACTAAAATTCAGATCTGGATGGCTGACCGCTTTAAGGGAACAGTTGAACGCAGTTTTCGGACAGTTTTTTTTTTGTCATAGCCGTAGTTTCAAGTGATGGCAACATCATTACAGCTTAACTTCTCTAAAGTTGGCTTAGAAGTCAACATTAATATGTATCCGGACCTGATTAAGAGATTTCTGATCCCGGGATCCAGTCTGGTGACCGATGGCTGACCTTGGCTGCACCAAGCCCTAATGGAATACTCTTTTTATATTAAAAATGTTGGAAAAGTAAGGTTCCATGTGATGTTTTACAATTTCAACGACACGGTTTCAAGGACGGTACACGCATATCTTAAAACAGGGAGAAAATGGAAAGATCGAGACACTATAAATGAGAAGATACTGAACTCACTCAGACAGGGAAATCTAGACTGGATATGACCAGCATTCACGAATGGTCTACGGATACCCTACAATAGTGTCGCTATCTCGTCATTCAGGAAATAATCGACAAGGAGTAAAGCAAAAAGCTCGTAAAAAGCGTTCAGTAATGACAGCTGGAAAAAAAGGACATTAGATAGTCCCCGTAGATCTCTCTGGCTGGTAAATTAATCACCACAACAGTATAAGAGGAAGAGGGCAACGATCAGACGTTGTTTCATCGTGAAAAATAAGGAAAAGACTTATCTTAGTTGAATGTAAAATACCTTATGAGAGTCGGGTAGACATACAAAATCAATACAAGGTAGGCGACGATAAAGATTAAAAAGCAGAACTCTCCCGTGAAGGATACGTTACCAGTATTTACGCTGCTGAGATTGGAACAAGAAGTTTCCTTGCAGGCTCGTAATATAATCTTTTAATCCAGCTTGGAATTAAAGACCGAAAAATAATCGCAGCCAGTGAACGCTTCATAGAGATAAATGAACAATGCGCAATGTGGTTCCAGGCCCAAAGCAATGATATTGTAGCAAATGTCTACAGTTTAGTTATCTATAGGTGTATATATATATATATATATATATATATATATATATATATATATATATATAACATGTCGCGTGACATAAGTTTTTTATTGCTGAATTTTATGTATTAGCAAAACATTTTCTGCAGGAGTTATTATTTATTGTATTGTGTGTGTGTGCGCGTTTTTTTTAATGGTGCGCATTAGGTTAATTTGATTATTAATGCTAATGAATGTAAGGTGTTCGGAGGATCAATAACATATTGGTGTGTATTGGAGGAAATTAAATACAATTTGATTATGTAAGATGTCGACTTTATTATATATATATTATATATATATATATATATATATATATATATATATATATATATATATATATATATATATATATATATATATGTACAGCTTAAACCTGTGCACTTATAACGCATAGGTGTCGGTATTTACGCAAAGCATACAATCCATTTTTTATGGGACGAGCATTTCAGTCGGCGTTGCGTGGGTGTTTGGATGCAAAAAAAAAAGTGATAGTAGG
>NC_136523.1:10628908-10673908 GCF_053919585.1 Euprymna scolopes | reverse complement strand
ATGCCGTGTAATTTACGTCCTTTTGTTATTAGATTGTTTGTTGTGTTTTCTTGCATATATATATATATATATATATATATATATATATATATATATATATTATCTTAAAGTGTACATCAATGATATGAGTTCAATTTAATATGGCAATTTGGGGAAAAATTAAAAGATGCATTAAAAGTTGATATTTCCTTATAATTAATTGCTTTAATAGCAATGCAGGTAAGACAAAAACATATGTTAGTATATATAAATTTATTAGTCGATCTAATAAAGAAAATCCTTAAATGGGGGTTTACTATTATTTCGGAGCCTAAGGATTCTCATATAAGTAGCTGTTATGGGTTAAGCTTGTAAACATTTCAATAAGACAAATACCTAAAATGGATAATCAGGGATATATTGAACATCTGGTATATAGGGGAGTGATGGGCGAGGGCGTTCGGGTATATACGAAGTTGAATTAAAATAAGTGAATTTAAGCTAACTGGTTACTTGAGAAAAGTGTGAAGCTCTAAGGTATAGGGTATGCGATAAATAGGCGATAACACAATATGGAAAGCCAACACAAAGGTATATGGTTGTTTAATGGGACAAAATACATAAGGCGATAGTTGAATAGAGTAAGATGGGATAGAATAAAATGCAATGAAGTGTATAGTATATAACTCCAATGGGAAACATATAGATACGAATACAGATACTCTTCGTGTTTACTCAAGTGGACTCTTTTGTCTATCATTGATATCTTATAAGATCCGAATTCTAAAGTTAAGTCAGTAAACGTTTATTTATCTAAAGTTTTTCTCTTGTTTATGGTAATCCCCAAATGTTACATGATAAGGGCTCTCCCCTTTTCATGTAAGTATAAAAATAGAGAGATTTAGTTAAAATGAAAATGAAATAGAATGGACGAAATTCGAACCTCGTAAATTAGGTTTAGAAATAGATTACGAGAGAGAATTAGAAAATGGAATATAAAACAAACCATTGTTTAGCTGAGAGATAAAATAGTTTCAAGAAAAGAATGTGCGTTCTCAATTCTGTTATGAAAAAATCAATTGAGGAATGCAACACAAGATTATTTAATAAACATGTTTTTAAAATATTGGAAATATAGGTTACTGAGAATATAGGTAAAAATTCCTTTTGTAAACAAAGGAAAAAGTTTTGGACACGCATGTCCAGAACATGTGAAAGAAGACACATGTTTTAACATGTGTATGACGTCATGGAAAATGGGAAGTTCTAGATATAGTTAGAAAACTTTAGAGTTATGAAAGAGAAACTGGGAGAAACTGAGAGAGAGTTGAGGACGACAGACGACAGTCCAGAAATTGACATTCGAACGTCTAGAAGCGAGACGGTGACTTTTTAAATTAGAATGTGAAGCTTTGAATTCTTGACTCAGAAAACCACGACCGGTCTGGAGAAGAAATAAACCCATCATGTTTTTTTATAAACGTCGTCTTTGTGTTGTGATTCTACCAAAAGGTAAAGTGAAGATTGTTATTATATGTCTTGTATATCATGTGGTATAAATGGTCTTTACATACACATCTTACATACACAATATGAACACTAAGAATGTCTCAACACTCAAAGAGCTTCTTCTACACATCTAAATATGAATCTCGTTATAACACTAAACATCACTCTTACAACATCTCCGTCACAACATCCCTCTAAGACTCTAAGACTCACCATTTATAAGTTTTAACAAAGAACAATAACAACGAACGATATAACACCAAAAAGAATAATAATGAACTATAAAACATTAAAAGAATTGTCTGTTTTAGGATTTTGTTGTTCATATAAAACATGCTTGTTATAGCTTTTAATTCGTCTTAATTTGTAATTAACTACTCAGTTAATAGTTGGCTTATTTCATAACACGGTTCTACCGCTCTCATTGATTTTTCGTATGTATTATAGTAATCCCATTTTTTATCTATGCTAATTTTTTTTTTTATTAATCCAATACCTCTCAATTGTGTTCAGTTTTGCCCTCTTATATGTATAACAGAGCGCATATGGCGGCTATATGACAATACTGAGACGTATACGAAATTACATCACGGTAAGGAAAAAGAAAAATACTTTAAAAAGGAAAGGATGTCAGAGAAGAAAATTGATCACGTAAGAGACGTGGGTTACGTCACAGCTCAAATGAGAAGTCAATTTTGGCAGGAGAATGAGAAATAAGTTTTTTCATAAAACTCGAAGCAGGAGTTGAAGTTCTTTCCTTTTTCTTATACTGTATCTTCTTTGCGTCTAAGTCTACAGCTTATGAGTCCCTACATATTAACGCGTGTGTAAAGGTGGATAACCTTACAAAAGCCATAAACTCATCGATAAGTTTAATAGTATAAATATACTGCAAAAAAGAGCGTTCCCCTAATAGCTAAAAACAATAAGTTTCACTTGCCGCTTTCCCTGGAGAATTGATATCACAAACGCCAAAAGATTGTGCGGATTTTTTTAAAAATCTATTTTAAAATAAAACATATGCTTCTGTCTCATATGTGTGCTTCTTGATGGTTCAAAATATATATTTTTGTCGTGTGTCAAAAACAATTATCGCATATGGTAAACAGATCAGTAAACGTAAACATGTATATTAAATTTTCTCTGTTATTTCTAAATTTAGTCACAGCAAAAATAAATCCAGTGCTATTGTTATGATCACAGCGTTGCTTCTCACATTGATGTACGTATGATTTCAGATATTATCTTAAAACAACACAGACTGACTCTAGAGATTATTCTGTTTAGCAGCCATATTTAACGCAGGTATCCTACTTGGGGTTTTGTGGAAATACAATGTCGTTAATAAGCTTCCAGTCTATTTGGTATTGGCTCTTTTATTGATCTATATGATGTATATTAAACCCTAGTCCCCTTATATGTAATCTCCTTCGGCTGCAATACACTTGTACCATTCCAACAAATTCGGGAGGTCCCACGGAAGTCTTCTCGTATGAGCAAGTCATTGAGCCCTTTTCATCTACTCAATTGTCTGATAACAACTGTCTCTAAGGTTTATCTGGGCTTAAGGAATAACAAAACGTCGCATGGGGCCAAGGTCTGGACAAATAAGACAGTCAGAAACTCTTTTAATTTCAACTTTGTCAAATAATCTGATCTTTTCTGAGCACCATTTTGAAACAAATTCTCATAGTATCTGCCGCATCTTCAGTTTCTTGCAAATAATTGTGTGTACAGTTCCCACACTGACATCAAATTGTGCACGTATTTTTTCTATAGAAAAACGAAATTTTTCCTAGAATTTCTTTAGTTGACAATGTAGAATAATCAAAAGAACTGTGTTAGTCAATAACAACAACAACAATAATAATAATAATATTAATAGCAGCAACACTTACCAAGGATCCAGCTTATGCACAATACAGACACCAGATTGAGCTGGACTGAAGGCTTGTATTTATGTACAAGCATATCCAATCAGGTGATTCAGCCAATCACAATCCAAGGAATAGACTGGCCCATGTGGGCACAATGGAATCTCCCATTGTGCCATAAATAGTTCTCCTCTTTCATGAGAAGTAACTTTAGTCTTTGTCAAGTTATCCACAACTTGAACGCTGACCGAAAGTCCACTACACAGCCCAACAGACAAAAATCTATTACGCCACTCAAAACTGACGTTCGATTCATGCAAGATGGTCCAAAAGCAGTGTGAACGATTTCGTAATTTTCTGTATCACGTTTCCTAGTTTTAAGCTGAATTTTATTGCATATCGTCCTTTTAAAGTGTCCTCACGTCTAGACTTTTGAAATTCAACAGCTATGTATACCAATTACTGTTGTAGCTGTTTGTTCGAACTTAAACTCATGAAAATTGGTCTGTAATCTCAGAAGATATATGGCATTATTGCCATATATCTTCTGAGATTACAAACCAATTGCATTTTCGAGTGTCTACGACAAGCTTAAATGTCTGTACAAAAATCTAAAAACGTATTAAAAGCACCTCGTATATGATGCATATTAGATTAAAATTCAGATACATTAAATTAAATAGAATAATGGTGAAACATTTCAATGCAAGCGATCTGGGAAATATGTTTCCTTAGTTTGGATAAATACAACTAATAATATATTTAGTATATCATTGTACACAGGAGTTTTTAAATGCCGAATCCGCCAATTTTTTCGAAAATAATTTTTTTTTACATCAATTTTTAATATCTTTAAATATTCGGTTATGATGTTTTATTTAGTTGTATTCTGTACAGCATAACAAACATTTTAACCTAATATAATGGCAAAGTAAGTCGTTTTAGCGAAACACATTTTATATCTTAAATTTATGCAATCATATACTTATTTATTAAATTTTGTTTGGTTGTCTTATTTTCCGATGTACAAAGGATATTCTGATTATTTTCTGCCAAATTGTTGGGATTAAATTAATGATTCATGTATATTCAAATATTTATTCATGGTGTTTGTTTAAGTTGTATTATAGAGGCGAACTTTGTTGTTTTTCTAAATTTCACGTTGAATATAATAAAATATTACGAGGGAGAAAAGGAAGAATACAATAACACCAATTTTTTATGCAGTGTTTATTAGGGAACCAGAATAATAAGACGGACTAGTTAATTCATAAACTTTGCTTTAAAAAAAATGCAAACTGCTAACAAATAAATTATTGTGCATAAAAATAGAGTTCTAATCGTCCAAGAATATCGCACATGCGGATGTGCAGTCTAGGATAATCCCGGTCCCAAAAAACATTTCGAAGACTCAGTAATCGGCGCATTGCAGAAAAATAGTTAAAGACGATGATCAGCAATACAATCCGGAAATTTCCAGCGACTCTTCAAGAAATAAAGACCGGTTGCAAATGATGAATTCATATAAAGCACAAAACAGAAATTGGAACAAGAAAATTTACTTCTGACGTGGAATTTAGTGAGAGAGTACTCATTCAAAAGCGTTGCAAAAGAGAATGCTACACACTTTAACGTGATTCATTCTGTGTCACTTCTTGCCTCTGACTGACTAAAAATACGGTGCTATTCTCCGTAAATCTCTATTTCATGTCACTTGCACTTCTAGCGTGTTTTGTATAGGAAAGTAACTTGAATCCTATAGCAATAAGCATGCAACTCTGATTATGTGACAAACAAATGGAATCTTCGCCGAAATTAATACTGGTAATTAGAAACTTTATAAACTGGCTTATAGCCCCGATATACATAATACGTCTTTTTGCACATATATAAGTTTTCTAAGGGATAACGAACTGTTAACCGCGAAGTATCATATATATATATATATATATATATATATATATATATATATATATATATATATATATGTATATATATATGTATATAAATGTGTATATATAAATGTGTATATATATATGTGTATATAAATGTATATATACATATATGTGTATATAAATGTATATATATACATATATGTGTATATAAATGTATATATACATATATGTGTATATAAATGTATATATACATATATGTGTATATAATGTATATATATATATGTATATATATATGTATATATATATATATGTATATACATATGTGTATATATATGTGTGTGTGTATATATATATATGTATATACATATGTATATATATATGTGTGTATATATATATATGTATATACATATGTATATATATGTGTGTATATATATGTATATACATATGTATATATATACATGTGTGTGTATGTATATATATATATATATATATATATATATAATTGTGCCTATTCTATACGTTTATCTGTTTTCCGTCTCACATTATCTTGAAAACTGTTCATAATTTGCTTGCAACATTGCGAATGATTTGTATTTAATGAAGTATTAGAAGGTTATTATAATGTAACAAAAAAGTCAGTAATATAAAAAATGAAAATAGCAAGTGGTTTTCATAATTATATATATATATATATATAGATTATAAACTCACTTGTTATATATATAATTATTTCTGCACTCAGACAACGTTGCGGCTCAAAAAAAAACATTACACCCAACAAACCGAAAGTCTTTTACTCGAGTTTAGCCCTTATTTTCGGATCATCAGTTAGACTATGCGAACTCGGTTAAAATATCGAGTTGGGATGTGTCTTACTGATGAGCCAAAAATGAGGGCGAAACTCGAGTACAAAGACGTTCGGTTTGTTTAATCTTTAGAAAGATGAGGATAATAATCCGCAATAAACGAATTAATAAACAATATTCATTTCCATAATGAATTACAATTAAATATTATGTAAAAGATTTTGTGCTTTCGAATTTATTTTTCTACATAGTCATTTCCATTCCTAATGCCTTTTAGCAGCGATGAACGGTCGTTGTGCATGGGTGTGTGGGATAAACTTTCTCTTACTGGGGTTGTCCCAAAACAAAATCCTCCAAATGCTAACACAACAGGTATAAGACCTACGAAAACGAGAACAATACAATTACAACGAGCGGGATTTTGTGCTCCAGAAGTTCTTTTTCTATGTAGTCACCGAAATTATCAATAAACTATCGCGAAGGATACGATAGATGCCTCTGCTACAGACACCCACACATGACGGGTAGCGTTCCTTCGAGCATAACACTGTCAATATCCGCAACAGGGAGAGGAAACTTTTAGAAGAAAGAATCGTAAAATATTTTTTTTGTTCCAAAATATCCGTAACAGAGAAAATAACTTTTTAGAAGAAGCAATCACAAACCTATCTGTAACAGAGTGAAGGGACTTTTAGGAGAAACAAAAATATATCCGCAACAGAAACCTTTAGAAGAAAGAATAACAAAAAATAGTGTATGTCCAAAATATCCGCAACAGAGAAAATAACTTTTTGGAAGAAGCAATCACTAAAAATATCCGCAACAGAGAAAATAACTTTTTGGAAAAGCAATCACTAAAAATATCCGCAACAGAGAAAATAACTTTTTGGAAAAGCAATCACTAAAAATATCCGAAACAGAGAAAATAACTTTTTAGAAAAGCAATCACTAAAAAATTTTCGCAACAGAGAAAATAACTTTTTTAGAACAAGCAATCCCAATAAATATCCGCAACAGAGAAAATAACTTTTTAAAAGAAGCAATCACAAAAATATCCGCAACAGAGAAAATGACTTTTTAGAAGAAGCAATCACTAAAAATATCCGCAACAGAGAAAATAACTTTTTAGAAGAAGCAATCACAAAAATATCCGCAACAGAGAAAATAACTTTTTAAAAGAAGCAATCAAAAAAAATATCCGCAACAGAGAAAATAACTTTTTAAAAGAAGCAATCAAAAAAAATATCCGCAACAGAGAAAATAACTTTTTAAAAGAAGCAATCAAAAAAAATATCCGCAACAGAGAAAATAACTTTTTAAAAGAAGCAATCAAAAAAAATATCCGCAACAGAGAAAATAACTTTTTAAAAGATGCAATCACAAAAAATATCCGCAACAGAGAAAATGACTTTTTAGAAGAAGCAATCACTAAAAATATCCGCAACAGAGAAAATAACTTTTTAAAAGAAGCAATCAAAAAAAATATCCGCAACAGAGAAAATAACTTTTTAAAAGAAGCAATCACTAAAAATATCCGCAACAGAGAAAATAACTTTTTAGAAGAAGCAATCACTAAAAATATCCGCAACAGAGAAAATAACTTTTTAAAAGAAGCAATCAAAAAAAATATCCGCAACAGAGAACATAACTGTTTAGAAGAAGCCATTACAAAAAAATAACCGCAACAGAGAAAATACGTTTTAAAAGAAACAATGACAAAAAATATCCGCAACAGAGAAAATAACTTTAGAAGAAGCAATAAAAAACAAAAATATCCGCAACAAAAAAAAATAACTTTTTAGAAGAAGCAATCAAAAAACAAAAATATCCGCAACAAAAAAATAACTTTTTAGAAGAAGCAATCAAAAAACAAAAATATCCGCAACAAAAAAAATAACTTTTTAGAAGAAGCAATCAAAAAACAAAAATATCCGCAACAAAAAAATAACTTTTTAGAAGAAGCAATCAAAAAACAAAAATATCCGCAACAAAAAAATAACTTTTTAGAAGAAGCAATCAAAAAACAAAAATATCCGCAACAAAAAAAATAACTTTTTAGAAGAAGCAATAAAAAACAAAAATATCCG
The DNA here is from genome assembly GCF_053919585.1 of Euprymna scolopes. NCBI lineage: Eukaryota > Metazoa > Mollusca > Cephalopoda > Sepiida > Sepiolidae > Euprymna > Euprymna scolopes. The sequence continues at coordinate 10,665,758 of NC_136523.1, read as the reverse complement.
CAACAAAAAAAATAACTTTTTCAAAAAATAAATATCTGCAACAGAGAGAAGAAACTTTAGGCAAGGCATGCATACTTTCATTCATCATAATAATGCAATTTTCTCCGATCGATTCAATCACCAAAATTTGCAAGAGTTGTTTTAATGACTGCCTTATAAGATACAGAAAAAGAAAGAAAAAATTGATTTCCAAAATTTTTTATAAGTCTGTACTGATCTATGCAGTATATATTGACTTAAGGCCATCTTATCTACTCGCTTCTCTAGAAGTGCTGTCAGTACATGGAAATCGCTTCAGACAAGGCATGAAATAACTTATTAAAAAGAGATAAAAGAATATTTATCTAAGGTAAAGAATATTCAACAATAAGTGTTTGCACATAGATTTTTCACGCAGAACATAGCAAATGTACCTTCATTTTCAATAACATGGTTCATTCAGTTTGAAGAATAAAATACTAAATACTATGTGATATAAACTATACTTATTCCATGAACAAACGAAGTGGTTTTGAACTTAATGTAAAATTATATTACATGTTAAAAATGTGTATATCCGTATAATAGAACATATCAAAATAAATACGAAATAGTAAAACTCTACAGAAAATCTATGTGCATGTCTGTAAGGAAAATGTCGTCACGGTTTTAAAAGATATGACTTCATATATACAGGACTTGGAGCAATTCCAAAAGACAAGAAATATATATAATCAAAAAATATGCTTTGAAAAAGCTTGTATATTTTTGGTGATCGAGCAAAATGTAGGTTTTGGAAAGAAAAGAATATATAAGACACATCTAATATGGGTTTATTACATTTCTCTGAAAATAATGTCAATTGTATGCTAAATTTAGAACTAATCCAAATGATATTTACTATTAAGTATTAATAAATATTTAGAAAAAAACTTTCGGCAGCATAGTTTTATACCAATAAAAAGATCGCAGGAACACTTTAATGTAAAGCTTTAAAGCAGTTCTGAATGATTTAATTTATCCCTTAAACTGCGTACGTCTTTTCGTTTTTGCCGCTTTCTTTCTGAATGTTCTCTTTTTATGTAACGTTTCACTGATTTTTTCACTGATGGGGATTGTCGGGGGCGTAAAATACTCTTAAATATAATATTTTAATTATTCGACATTCCGTAATTATTATAATAGAGTTGTGATTTCAAAAAGGACATTTGTACCACAAAAACAGCCTATCCTGCCTTGACGGAGTACAAAATAGACTTCGTGGTTTAGTGGGGGATGCCATTTTCTCTTCGCTGCAACCTCTCTCCCACAGAAGAGACGTTGCGTGCCTGTCTTTGTTTTATCGCTATTTCCATGACAGGTGCTCGTCTGAGCTACAATCCCCCCCCCTCGCCAATCTTTCAGGAGAAACAGCCGTCTGGCTGAAACTACTGTCAATAATTTTCCCCACTCTCTATATGTGCCTAAATCCAAATGTAGATTCCATGAGCAAAGCTTCTTTCTTAGAACTGCACGCCAGTGGAACTCTCTGCCGCTTTCCTGTTTCCCACCTGACTACAACTTGGACGTCTTCAAATACAATATAAACAAACTCCTGAAAAACCGCCCCCTTTAGTAAGACACTCTAACAAACCCCCCAATACTAATGATTACTACAATACTATCTCATTGATTATTGTACACGCAGTAACCCTTATCCCTGAGTGGCCTTCAGGCCTTGATAAGTGGTGACCCCCATGTAAAAAAAAAAAATCGAAGCTGTATAATTCAAACCTGGAGACGCTCCCATATAACCAACGTGACACGCATATGAACTGTTTAAAAATGATATATAAAGATAATTGTACAAAATGTATAACGATTTTTTTCAATGTATTCCTTAAGAACTATTTTAATCGGCCATAAAAAAACGTTCTGTAAAAGTCCAATCATTTAAGACTCTTAACGCCGCTATTTTAGTTTCGGTGGAGATCGAGTTTGAAAATATGGAGACGGACATATAGCCTATTATATATTAGATTATTACAATGATTTTAAAACCTTTAGTAGTAACTCTCAGATTTCTTTTCATGATTGCCAAATAAGACATAATTTAAATAATTTGGAATTACTGGAAACATTTCAACCACAAATATTTTTTCTAAAATCAATTATACAGAATTATAGAAAACATGTGAGCATGAAACGCAATATGATTAAGCTTAAAAATTGAAAAGTAAAGGATTAGTTGTTAAAACTGGAAAAGAAAATTACAAGATATTCTAGTAAAAAATATTATACATTTATAACTTAAAATCCTTCAGCATTAATAATTATTTAATACAATTTATTACATTATATAATAAATTCTTAATGCTGCAATAGTTTAAATTATAAATTTGTATTTGTTCCTAGATTATTTTGTCCTTTACTTTCCTATGTTTAAACGTAACCATATTACTTCTCATGTTCGCAGTTTTTATCATCCACGATTTTTTCAGATTTCCAAAAAAATCAGTTGTTCTTTGTTTAATGTCAGTCTTATATTTTTGCCCCCATCAATGCATATGTTATAACAATGTACGGACCACGCTGCTTTAAGTAAACTACTCCTTGATTATCTCCCTTTCATGTTTCATTCTCTCTGTTTCACGAGTTACCTCTCTTTTCGCGACAGTCATACACCAGTCATAAAAAGCGGCGCTCATGATCTCACATGCTTTTACGATTTTGAACACTAGAAAATTTATCATTACTTTTGTTTTACAGAACGAGAATTGAAAAAAAAGATTCACAATATAGCTGAGAAGGTGATCTATAAACTGTAGAAATTGTTTGAGATTTGGTCGAAAAATGAGTAAACGGCGAAGCTTTAAAGCAGTTCTGAATGATTCAAGCAGCCACTAAACCATATATCCAAACACTAAGGCGATCTATAATTTGTAATAAGTGTTTGACTGATAGCTGTGAATAAAACAATCAAAATATTATATACTAACATTTCAGCCGAGCGTTGCTCGGGTGTTTGGAGGTGTATGTTGAGCAAAAGAAAAAGCGGTCAATTTTTTAAAACTTTAACACCTATTATAACCCCATCACACTTATTGTTTTGGGTTCAAATAAAGTTATTAAGTTAGATCCATGTCCAAGGAACCTATATCTAAAATGTCAGATATTTTGGACCCAATATTTGCGGAGGCATTTGGTAGACTTCTCAAAGGTCAAATAGCTGAACTTTGACCCCTTAACTGCCAAATTTCTGGCCGAAAACCGACCACAAAGATTTTCCCAAATCTCAGTACCCTGTATATCTAATTTTGAGTCGTTAGACTTAGAAGTGACAGAATTATTGCGTAAGAAAATGTACACAGACACACACAGAGACACGTTCACTTTTTTATATATAATAGATTTTTTATTTGATTTTTGTTTAGTGATTTTGAGAAAGAAACTATTGGCTTCTGTATGCACTGAATATTGAAATGTACTTTTTCAGTATTAAATTCAAATCTTAGTTTCTGATAATGACATAACTAAATCATGCAATGCATTTAAAGTCTGTATACTGTGAAATAAAATATGCGTTTAACTTTGATGTTGATATATCAACAATATAACTTCTACCCGGTTATATAATAATACAACATATTTTTAGCTTTCAGTACATAAATTAAAGTAAGAGCTTTAATATTTCACATCAACCGGCAACATTTTGTGAAAATGACCTTCATTGAGATTACACAGTGAACATTTTGAGTTTAGTTCACGTGTTTCCTATGAGTGCGATAAAGGATAAGATCACCTGGAATTACCAAATGGTCTCTCATTTTTAGTATTGCCCATGCTCAACATCTACGTGACTTGGTGTGTCAACGTCTTTATGTCATATATTTATATATATATATATATATATATATATATATATATATATTGATTAATTTATATGATTTGCTGATGTCTTCATATCCACGGATGAGAATAATAATAAGAATAGCATTCTTTTAAACTCCGTGGAATAAGGTCTTTGTAAATGGTTTTTCGCAGTATTCAGTCGAACAATAAATTTTGATTGTAAAGTTTAACTTACAGTTTTAATTTTCTTTCTCTTATATATATATATATATATATATATATATATATATATATATATATATTATTACGAGTACAACAGTAAGTCATCTATAGACATGCAAGTTTCGAACTTTATTCCTCGTCAGTATAACGAGGATCGAACCTGCCACCGATGGGCATCTAATGATTCACAATGAGACAACGAAGACCGTATACATTTTTATCCTCGATTTTTCTCGCTATAAATACAAGATTTTTTTTTTATTAGCAATTCTGCGGTACTTTCTTCTTTCTTTCCGCATTCTAAGCGCATTTTTTAAAAACAGAGTTATCTGCCCATTGTTTATATTTTTCCGTCCCACATTTTTGTAGGACGTATAATTTGCTTAATATTGTTTTAATAATTATTTTATGAAATATTATTACGTGCATAAAGGTAAGTCATTTACTCCTCTTTAGTGTAGCTACAGTTAGTTAACAAGGATCAAACCTGCCACCACTCGATAAGTAGTTTAGTATTTTACTACGAGACCACGGAAATCTTATCAATATGTACGCTCGATTTTTATCCTTATAAGTTTAATGATTAAAGGCAAGTTCTGTAAATCAAAATATATACACATATATTTAAGTTAAGGATTTTTTCGCCGAAACAAGCAATATATAGGGGAAAATAAAGTTTATAATCTTTTATATATTGCTCTATTTTTTTAAATATTGAGGTTTACCTTTTTTTTTGCTAGGACTATCCGAAAAGTATTATCTCAATGTAATATCTGAAAGAATAATTCACTTGATCTCTAATCTGTGACTTATCTCACTTATATATATATATATATATATATATATATATATATATAATTTTTTTATATTAAAATTATCAATCACATTACTATATATATATATATATATATATATATATATATATATATAGTAATGTGATTGATAATTTAAATTTCGAATTAGAATTAAAATCTGTTTCATAAGAACGATAACAACAAAGTTAATAATTTGTACGATCGTTTCGGAAACGATATTTTTATTGTGATAGATATTAAGCCACAGACAATAATTTTGACATATAGTTTTTCTTTTAAAGAAAGTCTCCTCATCAGCAAAAGTATTGGGAGTTTTTTTTTATATCTAACAGAAACCAACAATAAATAAACCTAGCAATTTTTAAGTAAGGTATCTTTTAATTGTTCGCCTTTTGAAAACCGTAATTATCGTCAAAGCATTAATTTGGATGTTGATTGTAGCTTATAAATGCACGAATATAAATATATATAGTTATATATATATATATATATATATATATATACTATGCTGGAACAATTACATCTGAAATGCTATGCAATTCTGCATAATGTAGTTTGTATGCGATAAATAAAACTAATAATCGTCCACTCCCATGTTTTAAGAATATAGAAAATGCGAAATTAATCTACGTTTTCAATCAATATGTTCTTGATTTGCATCAACGTCAATATATTTTATACATCAGCGCCTGTAAAGCGTCTGCTCAACTTAAAAAGGGTAAATCTAAAGAAGCAACCCCTCGCGTGTTTGTGTCGCTGTACGTAAAAAAGATAATAACGAACTCATCTTCAGGTGGGAACTGAAAAAAAGAAGCCATGAAGATTGACTGAGTTTTCATACCTAATACGAGTCACATATTTACAGGACATAGGTGGGTGGGAGGGTAAAACGGTGTGAGAAGTAAAAGAGATGTAGAAGGAAGGAAATGAAGTAAAACATGGATTTTGTTTAATCACTACCAGGAAAAATCGACAGTTATTTCGTACACCAAGGAAAGTAATTCCAACTCGTACAACTAGTATATCTAATACTGCAACTATTACCTCTACTACTTTTATTCATGTAAAACTGGCCTGGCCGCCCGGCGTTGTCTGGGTGTTTGGCAAATAACAATCATTTTAAAAAGCAGTAGGAGGCAGGCAAGCAGGCTCGAACTCGTATCGAAGAGAAAGTAAAGAACGTGAAAAAATACTATTTTCCCTTTCATCTATCGCCAATCCGGAAGTAGCGAAGGTTTAAATAAAGGCTAGTCAATCAAAAAGACGAGATTTCTTTCGGAAATCTCGGTGAAAAAAGCGATTCTTCTTTTTAGAGAAGTGCCTAGTAGAGGATGACGTAATTGATGTTTTTAGTCAATTTTTCGATATTTTTCCTCCAAGGGGACTTTCTTTTAGAACGATACCAATCTCTTGAAAATCTATCGCCTCTGTCAAGATTTTTAGACAGGCATGTAATACCGGTAAGATTTATATAATAGATTACCACCAACATAAATATCATTAGTTGCTCTTATAAAATTAGAATGCGCTAATATTTTAACCCCTCTGTAAAATTTCGCAGATTTGCATGATATATTGTTATGTGTTCCGATGTTATAATCACGAAAATAATACTATTATTTATAATAATAATAATAATAATAATAATAACAACTAAATAAAAACAAGAGAACTTGCTCAATCATTGACGTAGCCTGAGTTTTCGATATCAGAATGCGAGAGAAAGAATAAGAAAAACTACCAAGATTAAAAATGGAAATTATTCATACTCTGAAAATATTAAGTCAATGTGATATTCCTTGATGGTGGAACGCTTGAGACCATAGCAAAAAGGCACCACAAACGGCTTAATCAGGTTGGCAAAACAAATTCTTTTACAATCTTTAAAAATGCTTTCTTGTTGGGAACAGCGAATGTGTTTAGGTAAAGCTTGAATGGCTAAATGAAATAAATATGAAATAAAATAAAATAAAATGAAATAAAATAAAATATAAAAATAAAATATAAAAATAAAATATAAAAATAAAATATAAAAATAAAAACAACTTCGGAAATGTAATAATGTTCTGAAAAAATAATAATATATCAATACCTCGAATTTTATGACAGTCATTGTGATTCCCACTGTAATTAACAGCTTGGCAACATAAGTAAAAAGTCACTATAAATGGCTTAATCAGAGTAATAAGACATAAATGGCTTAACCAGTTTAATAAGGCAATTTCTTTTATAATTTTGCAAAAGGCTTGTCCGTTGGGAATGGCGATAGTGTTAATACAGCTTGAATATCTAAAGTCAAAATAATTTACCTTATGTTTAAGAAATTAAATCCAACTAAAAGCATACAAAGGTGGAGACGACGACTACTACAATAATAATAATAATAATAACAATAATAACAGCAACATAATAATAATAATAATAATAATAATAATAATGAAAAGAAGCAAGGAAACAGAAAATATATGTAAATAAATCTCACATCCACACTCAGAAAAGAATGCACTGACGCACCTCTGCTTCTGACGCACATTTATAATTGGGTATGCTTTCTAGGATTCTCATCACGTCAATATATAATGCAGAGAGATGGAATTTCAGATCATTTACTCATAGGTCCACGCATCATAAGCAATTTTTACTCCCCTGACCCATTCGTACAGAATATTAAATAGATGTTCATTTTGAAACTTCAACAAGGGAATGCAGAAGAAAATTTCTACGTAAAAAATATTACCGTAAATAATCACAGAATTGAAGGCATACAGAGTAAAAGAAAATATGATTTTGCTGTTAATTATATAGATCAGTGCTTTACTCTCAGAGGAAGCACAGTTGTTCAAAGGACGTTTTTCTTTTGTTAAAGTTGACATATTTTTAAATTATAGGATACCCTATTACAAAATGATCATTTTAGCTCGTTATACATGACTACGTTTACTCTCAAGAGACTAGATAATGCACTTGTAATGGTAATACTCAATCCCGAACTACACACCTTTGGAGTATGCCCTGATGAGTCAAATAGCAAGAAGTCAGAGTCGATCAGAAACTAGACCAAGAGCAGCAAATAGCACTAACCACATCGAATGCCCTAAATTATAATTTATTTTTGCATTGATCATGCTCAACTTTGCTTATCTTTTAATCCAACAGGGACTGTGTATGAATGTTAAAAATGGAGCTGGATCGAGAGGAATTTAGTGAGGCTATATCTTTACGATCCGCTTGTCTTATAAATTCCCTGCATGGATGACTAACCTTTATTCAAAAGAAATTGGATAAGCCAGTTAATTACGGGCCAGGATATATTAACTGATAACAATGTTATCTGTCAGGTGATGAATATAACAGTCACAACCCGGGTAAACGGAATTGTATCAATAATATCCAAGTGAAGTAAGACACTTTATTTGCACCTCACAATCCTCATATTCAAATATTATGGATCATTTACTGTGTAGGTTTACGAAAACGAGGAGCCAATGTTTAAAGTATTTATTATAAAAGGACATGGAAGTGTATTCTATTTATTGTTTTAGACCCGTGGTAGGGGCCACAAATGAAAGAACCCACAAGTAGTGTAAGGTGTATAAATATGATATGTATTTATCATAAAGAATACAGGAACCACTAAAATGCTAGGAGAGGAATGTGTTCGTAGCATGCGGTTGAACATTGTATGAGTGGCTCACACCAGTCTCTGAAACCAGTGGTATTCATTGGAGTGGCTGATTCCACTTCGTACTCAAATAGGGGTAATTTCTCTCCCACAACAAATAGGAATGTAACAAAGCGTGTTACACTGTATAAAATAATTTTATTAATCACTTAAAAGTTGTTAATATGCTGTTGTATATGTGATGATGATTGCCGCATCTTTCCAGATGATCGCCGTCACATTGAGTTCTCCCAACCTTGCCGTCCATGCTATCTCGGATCACTCTGCACCCCCGCCGTAGATTTTCACATGTTAGATTTTTGTTTTTATTTCTAACGCGCCTCTCTTTTCTTGGTTCCTTGTTATCCGAACAACTTGGTTAATTTTGAGAAAGAATTACATAATAAAATTCTTGTATTTAAAATAACGTATATTTACAAGTAAAGGTTGAAGTGAATAGTATCAGTAAGTAAAGAATTGCCTTTTAGAAAGGTTTTATTAACTGTAAAGGATCGAGCGAGAAAATGAAACAGAGGGCGCTTTTATTATGAATGTCAATCCCAAGGGGGATAACTCTTAACAAATTAAATCATAACATTTTCCCCGTCCTAAAGTATTCAAGTAAGGGGTAATTAATTATAGACAATTTTTTTTTTTTTTTTTTTTTACAATCACATAAGAATCATTTTATTTACAAATAACATATGAACCCAAACTGCAGTTTTTTCAGTATTTAGTCACAAAATCCTTATATTTACTAGGGAATTGTCGAACTCGGGACGACCTCCGCACAGATTGGCAGGAATGCTGATTTTCAGTATTATTTTTTAGTGAAATCTGATTTTCTTCAAGATCAGACGATTGATTTTTGTCTTCCTCATGACCAATGTTTTCATTAGTAGAAGGTTCAAATAAAGTCTCTGAAGTAGTAGGATTATTATTAGAGTTTTCTTCATTTGATGAGTTTGGAGCTAAGTTTCGAACGTTGACAGTGGTTTCAGTACCAGAAGGTAGTTGAACATAAGCGTAGTGGGGGTTGACATCTATTAGGGTGGCAGGCGTTACAGGAGGGTCATGTTTACTTGTTTTAGTGTGGTTTCTAATATATATTGGGCCTGGTTTAACCCAAGAAGGAATTGAAATTCCGCAAGCAGATTTACGACTATATTTAAAAAGTCTATCATGGGGAGTCATATTAGTGGCAGTACAAAGTAATGATCTAATTGAATGAAGTGCGTCCGGTAGTATGTCTTCCCAATAAGGTAGTTTCATTTGATTAGAATGTAATGTTGTTTGAATGGCCTTCCATAAGGTACCGTTGAGTTTTTCAATCTGTCCATTACCTTCAGGATGATACCTACTTGTTTTAGAAGTAGCAATTCCTTTTTTGTGTAAAAAATCCTTTATTTCTCTTGCTAAGAAATCAGAAGCACGGTCAGTATGTATCATGTCAGGCAAACCAAAAATTGAAAAGAGTTTGTTTAGACAGTGGATAATGGTTTTGCTTGTCATATCTCTGCAAGGAAAAGCGAAAGGAAAACGGGAATACTCATCAATTAGAGTAAGTAGATATTTGTTGCCATGTATAGAAGTAGGTAGAGGGCCTTTAAAATCAAGATTTAATCGTTGAAAAGGTAATATGGCTTGAATGAGAGTCCCTCCATTGGTATTGGCGAATTTGGGTTTCAGTAATTGACAGGATGAACAAGAGTCAGTAATATTCTTAATTTGATCCAAAGTAAAAGGGAGGTTCCTCGTTCTTATAAAATGGCTTAATCTTGAAACACCAGGATGACATAATTGTTTATGTAAATCACGAAGATCTTGTAGATTGTAAGTAAGAGCAGAGATGCGAGAGAATGTGTCAGCAGCAATATTTTCAGGTCCAGGTCGATAAACTATAGTGAAATTGTATTGGGATAATTCTATACGCCAACGACATATTTTGTCATTCTAAATTTTAGATTTTCTTTTATTGTCGAATATGAAGCTGATGCTCTTCTGATCTGTGATGACTTTAAAGTGCCTGCCGAGTAGAAAGTGTCGCCACTTACGGAGAGCTTCTACAATAGCGGCTGCCTCTTTTTCTACTGCATGGTGCTTAATTTCGTTAGTATTGAGAGTTCTTGAAAAAAATGCAATAGGACGACCTTCTTGATTTAGTGTTGCAGCAATGCAATAGTTACTAGCGTCCGTTTCTACTTCAAATTCTTTATTTGGATCTACCGTTATTAAAGTAGCGTCTTTTAGATCATTTTTCAATGTTTCAAAAGATTTTAATACAGATGGAGGTAGTGGAAATTCTTTGTTTTGATTTAGTAATACAATTTTATCAGAACATTTTTTAATGAATTTGCAGTAATAGGAAAACATTCCAACTATTCTTTTTTGAGATTTAAGATTCAGCGGAGGTGGCATTTCGAGTAATGGTTTTAGTCTTTGATAATCGGGAGCTATTTGATTATTTTCTATGGTGTAGCCGAGTAGAGTAATAGAACTAGAAGAAATTATTCTTTTATTTTCATTTAAAGTGATGTTATATTGTTTAGCAATTTTGTAGAATTTTTGAAGATTGTAATCGTGTTCTTCTTGATTTTTCCCACATATAGTTACGTTATCAACATACACAAAGGTATCGGTTAGATTTTCTTTTTCTATAATATAGTCTATGCTTCTCTGGAAAGCACTTACTCCATTGGTGACGCCAAAAGGAAGACGAGTAAATTGAAAAAGTTTGCCACTTACTTCAAACGCAGTGAATTTACGATCAGTATGATTTATAGTTATTTGGTGATAAGCAGATTTTAGGTCGAGAGTAGAGAAGATGTTATATTGAGCGATGTCGTCTACCATCTTATTGATATTAGGCATTGGGTAAGCGTCTAGTTACGTGAATCTATTGATGGTATCGCTGTAGTCGACTACCATTCTTTTCTTATGATTCTCATTCGAAGTTACAAGAACCTGCGCTCGCCACGGAGATATCGAAGGTTAAATTATGCCTTCTTTCAACATTCTAGCAGTCTCTTCTTTTATGAATTTGTTGGCGGCAAAAGTGTAACGTCGGGATTTTGTCGCAATAGGAGTAGTATGAGGAGAAAGATTAGAAAAGAGAAGAGGGGGTGGAACGTTTATGGTAGGAAAAAAATTATTCGTGTTTATAGCTCCAATTATAAGTTTGTCTCTAGGACCGTCGAATTTAAGTGTTACTTTTTTATATTTTTTTAAAATATCTTTTCCGATTATTAAATCAATGAAAATGTTTTCAATGATTTCAATTGTTATTCCAGAATGGGTTTTATCTTTCAGTATTAAATCCACGACAGCTTCGCCAGTTATTTTAGCATGTTGATCGGAAGCAGCCAGAGCTATAGTTTTGTTTTTAGGTATTGTGAAGAGTTTAAGTTTTTTAGTAGTATTTTCATTAATGAATGTTTTTACACTGCCGGAGTCCACCATAGCGTTCACGAAGTGCCCGTTAATTTGGCATTGAGTGAATGTGACATCTTTGGAGTTAGTTCCTAGTCAGGATAGAGAAGGTGAGGGGTAGTCAGAGTCGTCATAAAGAACAGCAGTATGAGTGTTAGAAATAGAAGATTTACACACTTTAGCCCAATGACCATTTTTTTTGCATTTTTTACATTCGGTGTTTCGTGCAGGACATAAATATCGAGGATGACGTGATTTTCCACAGAAAAAACAAACCCCTTTTGGATGCATATTTTCTTTAGTCACAGCTATACGATTGTAGCCCGAAGGATTATTTGTAGCTGCTACAGTAAAGTTATTTGCGTAGCTTATCGAATGCTTTTCTGCTTGTTCAAGAGATCTGGCCGTGGCATATGTGTCTTGTAAAGTCAGGATGGGTTTTTCTAACAGTCGTTGTCGGATGGACGAAGAAGAAATTCCGCCGATGAAAGCTTCCCGAATGTATTGATTTTTGTTTTCTTCAGCAGAAACCGCTTCGAAGTTACATGTTTTGGCAAGCATTTCCAATTGTAGTATGAAGGCATCTATATTTTGTGTTGTTTGTTGCTTCGTCGTCATCAATCGATATCTATTATAAACAATATTTGCAGGTTTTAAATAAGCGGCGTCCAATGTTCTTAATGCACTATCGTAGTCGGTTTTATCGCTTATTAAATCGAAAACAGAGGCTGAAATACAATTGATCAAGGCAAAGAAATTATCTGAAGTGTTTTCGATTAATCCGTTATTATGTGAGCGGATATAATTCTGGAGGGTTAATTTCCAATGCCTATAGAATTTTTCGGAATTAGGGCATGTAGGTTCCACCTCGAATCTGTCGGGACGTAAGATTCGATCCATTATTTTATTTTTATTTTTTTGTCTACAGTTAATAAAATTGAAGTGAATAGTATCAGTAAGTAAAGAATTGCCTTTTAGAAAGGTTTTATTAACTGTAAAATACACGTACGCTCTTGAAAGGATCGAGCGGGAAAATGAAACAGAGGGCGCTTTTATTATGAATGTCAATCCCAAGGGGGATAACTCTTAACAACAAATTAAATCATAACAAAGGTTAAAGTTTCCAAAACAGTTGTTCTGGAGGAGTTTCTGTTTGTTGCAGAAAAAGAGAGTAATTTCTGAGAAGTGCTCGCTGTTAATCTTTTTTTTTCTTTTTTATTGTTGCAAGCAACTCCAGGTAATAGTGGGTAATTTGCATAAGTGGCTTTATGCAAATTACCTTACAAAGTTTGAGTACAAGTAATTCTAACAGTAGATGTGACATATAAATTGAGCGATTTCCATCGAGTTGACTTCCTCTGGACGTTGAAAGGTATTCCTATGAACAATCGCATGTCTTCTCAGACCAGCAGTAGATTTGCAAACTTTGCTGCATACTAAACAGATCGTTAAGTTCGGACTAACAAGTGCAAAGTTGACCTGAACAGGAGTTTTGCGCTACTTAAGGTGGTTGACATAGCCAGCTTTTGACAAAAGCACTCGTTCACAAGTGTCGCATTTCCAGTTCTGTGTGTCATGGTTAAGACCGTCAATTAAATCTTTGCGAAGCTCTCGCTTCAGATTGCTGTGGGCCTCCTTTTATATCTCTAGAGCATCACAACTTTCACGTACAAGCTTTCACCACTTCGGTTTTTGCAGAGTAAGTTCTTTCCATTTGTCGATGTCGACTTGTTAGACTTTTAAATTATTCATTGTAGAGTTCCTGAATCTCTTCCTAGCCTTGTGATGAGAGCACTTGCCATTTTCCAGCTCCACGTAAAATATTTGTTTTGGCAGCCTACAATATTTCATTCGAACCAAGTGGCCCACCCAACGCATGTGAGATCTGATTACAAGGGTCTCAACACTAGAACAACATGCTCTCACAAGGACTTCAGTATCGGGTAATTGTGCTTGCCACTTGATGTTTAAGATGCGTCTCAATCATTCTTAGTGAACTTTTTCAAGCCATTTAATGTGCCTTTGATGCAATGTCCATGTCTCCGATGAATACAACCGTGTGGTTAGCACACAGGTCTTGCAAACGCAGATCTTATTCCTGTCTGTGATGGCACGATCAGACCACACTCTCTTCTCCAACCTTCCAAAAGCTATCTAAATTCGCCTGTGGAGTTCAGTGTCGAAACAGTCATCCCCCGACAGAGAACTACCAAGGTACACAAATGAATCTCCTACGCCCAGTCTAGCACTACAGGTCATGATGACCCAGGTTCTATATGTACTGAGTTTAATATATATAAGTTTATAATTTAATTATTTGAATGTACTTGCTAAAACAAGTTATGCTACACTAGAATGATAGGAAAAGCGTTGGGGCTCAGCAGCTGTTTCATCACTTTATTCAAGAGAAATATACTAATGTATGGTGAGGCAACGTAAGTGTTTCAATAATAATTCACGTACAGGAAAACGCTTTATACAGAAAACAAAATTTTAATCATTCTGGCGTTTTCAAGGCAGATCAATGAATGTTCTGTGTTTATAGCGGCTATTTATGTATTCATGCATGTGTCAATGAAACAGTCTGAATGTGTTAAACCCAATCTATGAGCATTAAATATTGCAATCGTAAAATACGAGCACCAAACGTAATATGGTTAAGATTAAACATGGAAAAGTAAATAAATAGTTGTTAAAACTGGAAAAGAAAAGGATAAGATATTCTATTAAAAAATATAATACATTATAACTTAATATATTGCAGCATTTAGAATTGAGTATGAAGTGCTATAAATTGAATAAATACATTTTCAATTTTTCAATATTTTAAGTTATAAATTTATTATATTTTTACTAGAATATTCTTTTCTTTTCCAGTTTTAACAACTAGTCTTTTACTTTTCCATGTTTTTGCTTAACCATATTACTTTTCATGCTTGCATATTTCTATTGTAATCCATGATTTTTCCAGGCTCTGAATAAATTCACTTGTTCTTTGTTTAATTTCAGTCTTAGTTTTTTCCCGCATAAACATAACATACACATATGTAATAACAATATACGGCACTCGTCTTTTATTCTCACTGTTTTATTTATTACTTCTCTTTTCGCGAGACCGTTGAACTTTTAGCAAAAGGTAGTCGAAGCGACGGGGTTGCTACGGAAACAAGTCATAAGAACGTGGCTCACTTCTCACGTTTTTTTTTTACGATTTTGAACACCAGTAAAATCATCATAACGTTTGTCTTAGTGAACGAAAATTGGAAAATAGTTTTCACTATATAGCTGAAAGGATCTATACACTTTAGTAATTGTTAGAAATTTGGTCGAAAAGCGAGTGAGCGGTGAAGCTTTAAATTAGTTCTAAATGACTAAAAGTGTCACTTAACCATGTATTCAAGCACAGTAGTATTTGACTGATAATGATAGAATACTGACTTTCGTTTCACTAAGGAATGATTAAAGATAAACCGCTGTGATGGCCTGAATCAGCATCTTACTCGGAGACAGTGATTCACAAAATGGAAAAGATTGACTGAAGCAAAGAAATAGCCATGACATTAATAAAAATGATTCACAAAAGTGTGCAAGTGCGGTGGCATGAATTATGGAAATAAGATGAGTTGTCAGTTTAGACTAGCTGAATTAGACGAGATACTCAGAAAATAGATTCCCCATCCTGTAGTGTATATATTTATAGGTTGCGAGTAAGTTTACAGAAGTTTTTCGGTTTGCAACACTTCAGTGAGAGATTTTGACCAGATTGAGTAGATGTTTACCAGGTAGTGAGAGTTTCGCTTCGACCAGCTTAAACAGAGGCCTCCACCAGAGAGATATAAAAAAAAACAACACGTCGGTGTACTTTGTGACACACAGAGAAAACAATGGATCGGATAAGTTTTCTTGTGTGAGATTTGTTTATATTTTTATATAAACCTGTGATCGCTACCTTGGCAACAGATAGTCATAATTAATAATTACCAAAACAAGAAAAACAGAACATACAGACTTAAAGCTTACCACTTACATACTGAGTTATTTTGATTTCTTCATCTTCAGATAGGTTAGATATATCAGAAATAAATCGCTGTTTTGTTGTGATATTAATTTACTAGTTACGAAGCGAACTTTTGTGTTTTTATTCGAATGTGTGGATAAAATATTACTTGCCTCAAAAATTCGTGTGTATCTGCACGTCCTGTTGATCCTGAGATAAATGTATCACATAGTTGACAAAGAGGCACTCGAGGAATAGATATCAACAGATAACGTATAGTGGTCCCTTCTCACACACACTCGGTACAATGAATTAAATGGGTTTTTACTTATCAGTTTACTTTTATACTTGTGGAAAACCTGTGCTCACTCGGTAATCAAAACGACAGTCAGAATTAAAGATAAAAGACGAAAACAAAACCACACAGACATTACGGTAGACGATTTGTAGAAAATGTGGAAGGAAAGTCCTTTAAAATTACTGCGCTCTCTGTAGATGTATAAGGAAAATCCTTTAAAAGTACTGCGCCCTCTGTAGATGTATAATGTTGCAGCAACGTAAAGCAATTCAATAACCAGTAAACACCGGTTCTGCACGGAATCCAACTAGCAAGGTACCTAGACGGACGCGAACGGTTACTCAGAACGAACCCAACAATCGGTTACTCCGAACGGTCCCAACAACGGTAAGATATGCTCAGACCTACACGGCACGAGAAGCAACAGCAACACGATTCCCGACCAAGTCAATCATCACTCTCCCAACGTCTTTCAATCACCCGCTTTTATGGCCGTTGCAGGCCGGCTAAATTTGCATATTGCGAGAATTCATGTGACTTTGCGAGATATCATCCTTAACAAAAGACGGCGGCCGCCATCTGGATTTTTCTTTCTCTATTTTCGGTCGGCGACGCCGGGCCGGCCCCGAGGTAAGTCTTTCCTTTTCGTCCGTCTCTCTTATGCACCCACACAACACACAAACACGCGGGCGCTTGTCTCCTGGATGCACATTACACGATTACAAGAGGACACATGTGCTCGTCCAATAGCACGTATTACATTTAGAGTGTTTACAAACTGAGTTGTTATCGTTCTTTGCTCTTCACAAAGAAAAAATAATGTTTACCGAAGACTATGTTTATATTTTTTTATTATTTTTTTTGCGGGCCGGATTTACTAATAAACTTTGCTGATTGTCTAATGCGAATGTTTAGAGAAAATCATAATCTTTGGAATATTTCTTAATTTTAAAACTCAAGTGCTTGGTGCTAGATTGTAGTTGAAACTAACGAGGCCTATTGGACTTTTTTCTTCTAGAGTCGAGGGGCCTAATGCAGATCGTATCCAGATTAGATTGCCTGGAGTTTTATATAAGCACATCGTTTGAAAGACAGTGTGTACATTGTTGAGGAAGCTGAGCTCTCTACACGCGCTCTGTTGAAGTGTGGTGTGTTATTAGTAGGGGTGTTACAACAGCATATGCGTTTCATTGTTTCGACTCTTGAGTATATATCCATAAATATCTTACATGTGTTTATATAGACGGATGTAGTTCTCGGTTGATTAAGTATGTTTAACTGTGTCGACAATATACCCGAGAGTCAAAAAATAAAAAGAATATTCTGTTGCCAGTTATTAGAAGCTTAGAGATCAAAGCGGCAATAAGTAGTGGGGTGAATTATTTATGACTATGTCTAAGGACATTAGCAATTTGTAATCATTTTTTTAATAAGTTGTAAAAACATAAAATATTATGACCAGTTTTGTTCATTGCAGTCCCTAATATCTATCATGATCCAATGTTTCCTAAGATTTAATAGTTACATCGGTTTTGTAATTTTGAAAAGTGTCTATATCTTGCTTTTCGAATTGTTGTTTTCGGTGTTTTGTCTGCTCTACAAACAATGAAGCAAGGCAGAGTCCGTGTTGTCTGCTTGATAATATCCAGGCGATAACGTAGAAGCAAAATGTTCTTGTCATATGTCTAAATTAATTATTTTAACTAGATAAACAAGCGAGCACATCTGTAAATAAAAAAAAACAACGATAATTTTTTTAATAGAATTTCCATAAATTTAGCAACGACATGAACAGAATTTATCGTCGCTGTGAATTTCAATACAAAGTTCCAGTTAATATTTAATAGAAAGCAAAAAAACAACAACGTTGTAAGACTTACGTGGTTTTTTTTTAATTTAATTTCATAGAGCGCGTTATCGGAATAAAACAAGATGAAACTAGATTTTGATATATTTGATATTTTTATACCGTATCTGCTTATATTGTTGATGAGCTACGTTGGAATACGTTAACCACATAAGCAAGATCTGATATTAGCATCTGCTTTTCCCGGACGATCAGAGCTAAGACAGGATCCATCAAGAGAATAGTGTGTGGTTAAAAGTAAACAACCTTACCTCATGCATCGTGTGGCTCGTGTTAGGAAAGAAAAAAAAGAGAGAAAATAAACTGGCCGCTACCTGGTCTTTATGGACTGATGATAACGTGATGTGAGGAGAGGGGGAGGGGGTATGAAAATGAGATGTGGTTGGGTCTCTCTATAAAAGAGCCATCTTCTTTATTTTGGGCTTTCGTGTGGAAAGTGCAGAGAGACGAGAACAGTTGGAGTTGGATTAGGATTTGGTGTTGGAGCTGAGTTGAGTTCAAATTTAGCGTCATAGTTGGTTTAGCTGGAGGGCAGTTATTGCCAGACAATAATTAATAGCATGAACGCACTCTTCCCCCAGGTCGCACTTTCTACAGATGGTCTCGACAGCCCAATATACTTAAAAACCCATTACTGTTAAGATTCTACCTTCGGCCATGATGCATACGTGTGATTTTGATAACCAAAGGAAACGCAACCAATGATTGTTAAATCGTCGTCACTAAAGGCACAACAAGTCATCCCAGGATTTACCGCCTATTCGCCATACGCAGTGGCAGATGGGGTTCCGTCTTCAAAAAAAGACATAAAAGCACCCAGAAAGAAGCTAGGGGTGGCCTTTTGTGATGGTATCTTCAAAAAGTGAGTGATCAGTGACAACCTTTCAGTTCTATAATGATTTTAATCTTTGGCCACGTCGAATTCAGTGTGCGACAAAGACGAACAGCAAATATATCGACTTGAACTCAATTTCAAGTAACATTCACTTGGATTCCAAGCATTGTGGCATGGTCGATAATAAACTGTCTAATCTTGAAGTAAACTCAGAAATCACTTTACAACATGTTTAGAGAAACTACGATTATGCCGGCCATCTAATAATTGATAAGTTGTTAATATTACGAAATTTATTAAGTGCGTCAGATGTTTGCATAACTCTCAAGAATATCGTGTGACTAAATAGTCTGGCCCACAGGAAGTTCTCGTTGATTTTAGTTACCTATTAATAATTGCTGTTGATGACGACGATGGCGACGTTGATGGCGACGATGATGACGATAGAAAGCAAGTTTGACTCTTGCACCGTGCGCAGGAAGCTTGTGCCCCAAGATAATTGTCCTCCTCACTGATTTTATCAATACACTATTCATTGTCGTCGTCGTTAATATTATTATTTTGTCGATAATGATAGCGAGGATGATAGTGATTATGTAATTTTACTAAGAAAGGTCGTGCCTCGGCATTGATTGGCCCGCATTAAGATGCCATTGTAGTAGTTATTAGCATTTTTATTGTTGTTGTAGTTGTTTGTTTTGTTTGCATTGTTGTTGCAGTTGTTATTTACGATAGGATGATGGTGATGATTATGATGATGCTGAATTTAATGAGTGTGACGCCTGAACCAAGCTCACAATGAGCTATCTACAAATAACAGCTGAAAGAAATTATCATTTAAAACGTTGTACACCTGATTCAATTTTATAGACTTCTCTTTATTCTGTGAGTTGCCGAGGAATTCAAATGGATTTTAAGAATATGTTTTCTTACTATACGTATAATGTCTTCCTATGTTGAGTAAACCATGGTATTTTTCTAGAATAGGCAACATTGTTTATATATATATATATATATATATATATATATATATATATATATATATAAATATATATATATATATACACTCCTTTAATTCGTTTTTCTTTTGTGTGGATTGCTATTAATATTAAAACTCCTCTTTTCTATTTATTTAAAAAGAAAATACAATTCTCTTATATATGGGTTGTGGGGTTGCATTTACTAGCAAAAAATCTAGCCTTTTAGCATATTCTTTTAAACATTCACACTAATTATTTCCGTAGTAGTTTTTTTCAGTTTTCTTATGGGATGATCATCTTTAGTTAAATATTACGTGTAATTATATCCATGCAGACGTGTAATTATATTCATGCAGATATTCTACATGATTTATACTTTGCGTAAAAAGTTTATAGTAAACACAAAATTCTGTTCATATATATTTATTAATACGTATGTATTTTTGTTTAATCTATTAATCTATCTATCTATAACAGTGAATGTGTCTGCGTGCATATCTGTGGGTGTGTGTATGTGCATTTTCCCCTACGCAATAACTTTGTCAATATTTAGTCTAAAAGACTCGAAATTTGATATACAGGGTACTGAGATTTGTGAAATTCGTTTTCGGCCAGACATTTGGCTATTAAGAGGGCAAACGTCAACGATTTGGACTTTGAGAACTCTAAATTCCTGCGACAATTTTAGGTCTAAACACTTGAAATTTTAGATATAGGTTCCTTGGATATGGATCTTAGTTAATAACTTGATTTTCGCACAAAAAATAAATGTTAAGGGGTAATAATAGGGATCAAATTTTTAAAAAAATGACCGCTGCGGTTTCTACCAAATTACTCAGACACTTTCTGGTCTAAACATTTGAATTTTTACATAAAGGGTATTCAGAGATAGAGCAAGGTTTTTTATCGGTTTGGGTCGAAAGATTTTAGTTACCCATATATAAATGTATGTATGTATGTATGTATGTTTGCGTGTGTGCCTAAAACTTTCGACAGAGGCGGCGGATTTTTACAAGATCGGTATCGATTTGAAGTTCGACCTTTCAGACGACAAATATCGAAATATTGGCTAAAAATATAAATACATTAACCTTCTACTGGGCACTTTTCTACAGGGGTGTCGCTTTTTTCGCCGATATTTTTGAAAGTCTTCCTCTCTTTTCTGTTTTCTAGAATTAATTTAAACCTACGTCACTTCCGGTTTGGCGGTGGTCGTAACGACAAAGACGTCAGGTTTTTTTCTTCCCCTACCACTTTTTTTTTGCTCAATACGCACACCCAAAGACCCGGGCTGAAATGTAATATTGCACATTCTGTCCAGCACTTAGTAGATTTATGGTAATGTAATATTGCACATTCTGTCCAGCACTTAATATATATATGGTAATGTAATATTACAAATTCTGTCCAGCACTTAATAGATATATGGTAATGTAATATTACGCATCCTGCCCAGCACTTAATATATATATGGTAATGTAATATTACACATTCTGCCCAGCACTTAATAGATATATGGTAATGTAATATTACACATTCTGTCCAGCACTTAATAGATATATGGTAATGTAATATTACACATTCTGTCCAGCACTTAATAGATATATGGTAATGTAATATTACACATTCTGTCCAGCACTTAGTAGATATATGGTAATGCAATATTACACATCCTGCCCATCACTTAGTAGATATATGGTAATGTAATACGTCCTGCCCAGCACTGCGTAGATATTCTTGTATTATGAAGTTCTATTACTACAAATAATGGCGTTACTTTCTGTGTAACGCGGTTTTAAAACTACGTATTCGATTTATGATAGTGACTACTTTACGTTAACGAAGATAGATTAATTACTCGACATATTATAATTAGTTATTACACGTATTGCTCTTGGTAGATACCGTATTCTTTTTTCTGTTGTGCAACATAATAATAAAAACAAATGATGATTTTTTTTTCAGTCAACACTGCTGTTGTTTTCCGAGCAATGCATCGTTTTAAACATGTTCTTAATAGTTATCGAGTACTTTGCATTACCGGGGGAATATCAATTACTAGGTATGACTTTCTCTTATAAATTCATTACACCCGGGCAATGCTATCATATTTGTTTTGTATATAAGATACTAACATATGTAAAAAGAAATGTTTTATCGCTGGCGATATTGCATCTTAAAACATCTGCTCCGTCTAAGATATCAACCACTTTTTCAATACAGTATACCATTTTTAAGAGGTAATACTGAAATATTACTATTACGATTCCCTAATACAATGTAATATATTAATTTTTTTTTTAAATCTAGGTCAGCGGTTACAAAACATTTTTATTGCGGGCCAGATAACCGAAATTATGACGAACGCGGGTCACATAATCATTATAATCAATAT
Organism: Euprymna scolopes; assembly: GCF_053919585.1. Lineage (NCBI taxonomy): Eukaryota > Metazoa > Mollusca > Cephalopoda > Sepiida > Sepiolidae > Euprymna > Euprymna scolopes. The sequence goes on along the minus strand of NC_136523.1, from coordinate 10,643,449 downwards.
TTGCAAGCAATAGCGAAAGCTCTGAGGGGAAAGACGAAACACTTAAACATCTCTGGTTAATTATGGGCGGTGCGTGTTCAATGAAAAAAAAAAACAAAAGCAGCCGACATGTTGATTTACTAAAACGTTATCAAAGAAAGCAACAACAGCGAAAACATATTACATCAGACATAATGTGCACATATCCGAATCTTACAAACTAAGCACGAAAAAGGTTAGTGAGATTTGTGAATGTTCTTTTTTAGTAGCCATAATGACGGTGAAAAAAAAACAGAATCTGAAACTGACCAATACATTAAATAAGAAACGTGATCAAAATCCTGTTGAAACACAAGAACAGTAAATAATTTAGGAGTCACTAATGTAGGGAAGAGTTGAAAGAAATGAAATTACTAGAGCAATCAGGAGCTCTCCGCAAGCATGAAAATCTCTTAGTATTCCAAACAAATACTTCCAATTGAAAATTTCTCATTAAGTCTGTAGTTCCATACGTTTCATCTAGCAAATTCAAGTACCGTCGGCAGGCTGAATAAACAATTGGGTCGTAGTTTGGAGACCCCTGATGCAAGATAACGCTGAAGAGATTTTGTTACATATTATGTATAACTCCGTAAAGTGATGTCATTGCTTTTTCGAGGCAAGCCATCTTTTGAGCAGACTTGTTCTAACTTACACGCAAAGCGCTCCATTATTACTACATCTGGCTTACCAAATATGATAAGGTGCTATTTTTTATATTGCCTCTAGAAACCCCGAGAGATTTTATAAAGAGCTAGTAAAAGTTAAAGATGAAATAAATAAGTGAATTAATACAGATACTGAATGAAGTAAACTAAAAAAAAATAAGTAAAAAATGAAGACAGTAACAAATTTGGTTGAAAAATATAAATAAAAGAAAAGAAAGATTGAAGATTCAATAAAATCTGAATAAAAAATGTGTATATATTTTTGGATATTGTATTTGATGAAATATCTCATTATTACACAGAAGCTTACTGATGATTTTGTTATATTTCGAACAACGCCACATAAAAATCATACCTACTGTATTCTACAACATGCAACGGTGACCGTGTCTCCCTAACAAAATACATAAATAAAATCACTACCGCTTTATTTTAAAACAGTTATTGAAAAAAAAACAATTTACGTAACTTATTTAGTAGAGCTAACATATATTTAAGGTAGACGCCTACAGCCTTAATCACGACCTCGATACGTGTTCAGAACAAGGAGCATGCATTTCTACAAGCGCCAGCGGGAGTTCGGCGAATACTCGGCGGATGGCAGCGATCAGGCTTGCGTTGATGTTATGGCAGATTATATTGGTGATATTCTCGATGAATAACCAAACCAAGTAGTCGAGTAGATTTTGGTCGGAAAGGGAAGAGGACCAGTAAGAGAAGGGTACAGAGTCGTAGAACTCTTTCTGTACAAAAACATGCGTCTCTTTAGACTTATGAGCCAGCACTGACTCTTGCTGCCACACCCAGGGTTTTTCCAGCGGCCATGTAATTGCACCAGGGGATGACTTCATTATTCAAAATCTCCAGTTACATTTTCGAGTTTATTTCCAAACCGACTTCGAAGATGTTAGCTCACATGTGTGGCCCTTACTTGGAGCCACAGGAGACCATAACCGGAACCGGAAACTCTGTTTCCATCACTCTGAGTACGTTCCTATTATCTGTAGCAATAGAGTGGTGCATTTTGAGGGTGCTAGCAATGGGTTAAATATCATGACTTTGATCGTTAGAGTTGTACATTGGCGCATACCCGATCTCGCCTTTTGAACATTGTGTCACTGCTAAACATTATAGGTTTCTGTCACTCCTGCGAGTTTTATATAACTGGCCAAGTAGTAGATGGTCTGCAACGACAAATGAAAGCCAGTTTTCATCAACTGAGACTGTTCTAGAGGGTCTTTAGAGCACTTCATACTTTAACAAAATCCGAGGTGGACTTAGGTAATAGACACTTTCTACTACTACAACCACCGACCTTTGTCGATTACATATTGTCAATAATACATGAATATTTATTATTGCAAGGTTCATGAAAATGCGATCCATCGGATGAATACAGAAACAAATTAAATAAATTTTTTAATAATAAAACGCAAAAATTATAGCTGGATTAAACGGAAGCATAAATAATTCTCGCCCCAAAGAAAATGTATTTAGCTCAGATCAAAGCACGTTCATTGATATTCAATAAGAGTTCTTGTTCAATAAAATTTTAATGAGAAAACTAAGTTGTTATTTTAGGATGTAACTTACATAGTCAAAAGGATGATCCGTGTGTTGGGCTTCATATGTAAATATAATTTCCACCGTGAAACGAAATAGTGATGTGTAATAACGGCGGAGCGGAGTAGAGATCGTACACGTTACAGTGATGAATACAGGGTATTTTATCTACGCAAATCGACGGCCCTGCAACTAAATTCACAGAAAAGCATCTTTGGCCATGTTTGGAACAAATCACATCCGTGAAAAACGAGAGATTACAGATCAGGACCAAAGGACTAGATAGTGTTCCCCGTCTAACACAGAATCCCCATCTGTTGAAGCACTATTTTGATGTATGCTTGATTTATAATGGAAATCGAGTCATGAAAATAGAGATTAGCTAGAAAACTGATCCAATGATCTCGCCATGGTGAGAAGAAGGCCATACAACGTAACACCGGATTTTCTATCGTCTACTGCAAGACCAGTTTAGTACGAAACAAACGAAAAGAAAACGACCTTAAATATGTTTTAAATACGTAACAAATTTTCGTTTTACTTCATACAATATGCTGTTACAGACACGCGAGCACCAAAAAAAAAATCCTATTCTGAGATTTCATTCTCTATTATTAAAGCAAGGCAACGAGCGCGTTTATTTTGTGACGAATTATTTCTGTCTGTAGCTTATATTTTGGGATATTTTAACAATTATCAATAAAGCAAAATCAGTTAACCATACTCCCTAGCGCCAATTGTTCAATATTTGTTATCCGGTTATAAATCGTATATTGGGTTAAAATTTACTTCTGTTTCACAAAGGAAAGCCAGCCCTCGCTAAAGTAGGAGCCCTCTAGCGCGACAAAAACTGCCTGGACAGTCTCGTCGGCATTCCCGGTAAGGTTGCCTTAGACAATAAGCAAACAAACTTACTCCAACAGAAAACAGTAATGCAAGATCTGGTAGAGTGACCCCCTTAGACTACAAATTATTTGTTGCTTTAACCTTAGCAAACAGGGAAAAGGTCATTAAAAGCCGGTATATAATCTGTATGGCTGAGTTTAATCGTATACAGTATAACCCCGGGATACAATGACTCCAGGATACCATGTTTAAAGGTTACGATTTGGAATACGACGTTTCTTTAGTCACGGGTTTTGGTATTTGCCTCGCCTTACAGTGTTATTTATATTATTTTATTATATACATATGTATTATATACTGCACTGTCTTTTGTTACTAATTTCAATGTCGTATCCCGGGTTTCTACTGTTTTTTTTATTTTTCCAGTAACGTATGTGTGCGTGTGTGCAAGACATTTCCGCTACATTTTAATTCTAACATACTGTCTAATTTTCTATTACAATATTTAATATATCAATTATATTTACGCAATATTTTTTATATTATACATAATACAAATACATAATATAAAAATAGTGTGCAGGATGTATATATTATTGTCCAATGATTTCCAAGTGTTCAAACACTCTGCTCTTTATGTAGCGATGTTTTTATTTGTTAGTGAATAACATTAATGTTTTATTATGAAAAAAATGAATAATTATTATTGTTAAGTATCAGAGAAAACAAATACGTAACAGCTTATGTGGCGCCTTTATTTTCATCTTGAAAAAGCGCTGCTAAGACATCAAAATTGGAAAGATAGTACGCAGGTGGGGTCATCGGATTTTTATCTGTTCATCTGTTTCGAAAAGACGCATGCCTGAGTGGTTCACATTACAAATGACTTATGTTTAGAATAATTATATTTGGAAACATCTTAAAAGATCGTGTTAAGCTGGTCTAATGGCTATCGTACTTGACTCAATCTCTTAAAGTTGTTTCGATCTAAGCTTACATACGAAGCGCTCCATCATTACTACATCTGGCTTATAGTTGTTTTTACTTATGTATGAACTGTATAGGTGTACTGTTTAGAAAAAAAAAACATAACACTCTTATACACTCGCCGTAATTTGTGTATGAGTTCAAGTATAATAATTATGCGTATTTTACGAACGGGCTGCCAGCTAGTTTTCTAAATCAATAATGAAAACATATAGGAAACAACCGACATTGTAAAACAAATATTTAAAAAGACAATATAATAAATTAATTAATCAAGAAAAATCATAATTATAAACACTGAAACGTATCTCACCAATATATATGTACTAGCAGGTATACTCAACGTTGCCTGAATAATAATATACGAATGTTTCACAATCATATATTTTTATTGCCAGCAAAATCGATTAAATGTCCGATTAAAAAAAAATCGATTGATTTTCTGCTCTAATAGGTGATCAATCGCGCCAAACTAGTGGGAAGCTTCACATGCGTCTCATGGATAACTCAGTCTACATTGCACTGTAAAGAACTTTATATTGACGTCATAAAAATATTTTCTATACATAATATATTGAATTAGATTTTTAAAAGCAAACGTCGAGTGCCATACTTCAATTTTTCTCACAACAAAAACGTTGATTTCGAATGCGTGCTATCATATCAAAGAACCTGCTGCCGATTATGGATACCTGGACTTAATTCGTGTGCGGATTTAATGGCTTAAATAACGTTTAAAATTAAAAAAAAAAGTCGAGTATCATGGTGCCATAGTCCTTTACTCAGAAACATTCATTTTGAAAGCGCCTCTGTCATATCAAAGAACCTACTGTTAATTTTATACTTTGACCATTTTTGGCTTTTGTGGTAATAACACTCCTCTAATACACTTGTGATGTTAGCTTGTGTAACATGATTACTTTGGTCTAAATTTCCGTATTCTTTCTTCATCGAAGACATTCCGATAGAAAATAAATATTTAATCATTGTCAGGCACATGAAGTACCTTCGTGTGAAATGTAATAAAATTCGGCGCAGCAGTTTTCGAGTACATAGGGAACGAACATACAGCTACAAAAACACAGAACGTTACTTTCATATAATAGTGGAATTATTATTATTATCATTATTATTATTATTATTATTATTAGGACTAAGCTGGCCTAATGCTTATCTTACTTGACTCAATCTCTTATTATTATTATTATTAGTAGTAGTAGTAGTAGTAATAGTTGTAGTAGTAGTAGGAGGAGGAGGAGTAGTATTTGGCACCTGATTTGAATAAATCGCGGGCAATAAGTGTGAATGCATAACATGATCTCACAACTGTATAACACGATTCGCTAAGTGGTTTTAAACGTTAAGAGTTATCCTTGATGTCAACGAAAATATATAATCTTAGTTCGACCCAAATAATTATGCATAAAGAATTAAGTAATTCAGCAATTATTCCTGACTCATAAATATTACATTTAAATGTTATTTCATGTTGGTGTGAAATGGGAACGATTATTAGACATTGCATGTAATCACGTTGATAAATCTGGTTTAATATATTATTTCAGAATAAATAGAGTTTCCCAAAAGAGTCATCTAGAATGCGTTTTATCATATAAATAATTATTTATTTCAAGTTACCATATTTGCTTCAAATTGATCCGGGCATATACATGACCAAATCACAGCATCAGTCACGGATTTTTTTTGTCGCTGTTTGATGAGGGATTTAGTAGAAAAAGCTTCCAGTTCATGCCTAATCTCTTGAGCAAGGTATTTCAATCAATTTCTGAATACTGAATAAGAAACTAATGAGTTCGTAAGAAAAAAAAATTAATTCCAAATTATAGCACATTTCACAAAATATGCTTCCTTACTGGGAAACTACTTGATGTTTCTTGAAGATATATATTTATTACATTTTCATCCCAAACAAGGCACATTGCCACTTTAATGTAGGGGGCTACTCTCAAGGACATAAGCTACAGCGGTACTATGTGAGGAGTTGGGAAGCAAGATGTCGGCTTACGTTACACTTGAACTTCTGCATGTCAATACAGTTGGCGAAGGGAATTCCAAAGAGTAGCGGTTCTGGGGAAGACACTACTGGAGTAGATAAATCTCTTACATCAAAAGATCTCTACTGTGAAGGGATGGGATTGCACTACTTGTCTAGTTTGTCGGGGGTATTTACGTCGAGGGGGCACAAGTGCTTGGATGGGTCTATCCGTTTGTTTCACTTCCCATGGTATTTTCTGATTCTCGTGTTCATGTATTGTTGGCGGCTAATGTTTGTACCATTTGTTTGTGGGTTTTAGAGAGGGTTGTTTGCATAATTTCTAGTGTGCTGCCCTTCCCACTTGGTCGTGTTTGTTCTTATATTCTTTTTGGGCCGGCTTGCTGCATTCAATTACTATATGGCTTATCTTTTCGTCTCTTTGTCCACATAATCTGCATTTGGTCGGTTCTTATCGAGGTATCTTGTACTGCAGTTATTAAGGATGCTGGTTCTCGGTTTACGTGCACGTTTTGCATCCGTATTTTCGTTATTTTCATTATTTTTCATCATTACGAATCTTCCGTCCACTTGTTTCTCATCCTATTTTTCTTTCTTCGCTTTATCCTCTTCCTTTTTGTTTGCGGTTTTGTTGATTTTTTCACTGTCTCTTGTTGCCCAGATTATTCTTTCAATATTTTGCCTTGTGTATATCTCTATTTCTATTTTTGCCTTATTTATCTCTATTTCTATTTTTGTGTCATTCACACAGTCTTCTATACAAACTAGTCGTCTCCCTCCGTCTTTCCTTTTCACGTAGAGTCGGTCAACAGCGTCCGTTGGCTGTAGTTCAATGTGGTTTTTGCTGTGTGGTGAGCGATCTTTATTTTACACCAAATCTAGTGAGCACAGACAAAGAGTTAATTAGAAGAAAAACACCTGGCGTAGGGCGTTTGCTATGTCAAGCAGAACTGACTTCTGAAGTACGATGATGTATTATTTAATTCCCAATGAGTTCAACTGTTTTTGTTTTCAAGATAATCTGGAATTGATCTAAGTTCACCTATTATGATAGGAACGATGAAAGTTTGTTTTTATTCCACAACCTAGCTAGTCCACTGCAAGTCTCTGATAGTTCCGTAGTGTCTCATACTTTTAGGCTGCGAAGGTAAGATCGTTTTGCCAAGATACACAACTAATCTGCCCTTTATTGGTCTTTTTTGTTTACGATTAGAATGTCAGGTTTCTTCTGAGTTATTTCTCAGTCATACTAACTAATGAAATCAAGGAGAATTATTATTATTATTATTATTATAATTATTATTATTATGTCATGATTATTAAGAGAAAATCGCTGATCTGACAGAATCGCATAACTTCTTTGAAAGTTGTTTTCAAATTATATTTGTCTGAGTGGTTACTTACTATTGATTTATTTGAGAGGAATTCCATTATCAATTATGGGTCTTTCAAGGTGCGAAATAATACGGCTTCGGTGAATTCATATTGATATCTGAGGCCAGATTAATCAAAAAATGTTCACCTAGCAACAACATCCAATATTAAAAATAAAAATGAAAAGAGAATAGTATAACGCTTTCTATAAACTCAATGGCCCGACTTGCAGTTTTATGAATTCTATATATTATGAAAATTAATAGTCTTACAATAATTGAGATTTTGTGCGTGTTTTCTGAAAACCCATCAGTTACATCTGTCTTTTTAAATGTACGTATGTATGTAGGTGGCCAGGGGCTGGTGTGGGCGTGAGTTAAAAACGCACAGATGTCTTTACGTCATATTTTGCTTATACCAGACAAATCAACCCCACGTGCACGGCGTGACCACTTCCACGCAGACGGGGCTCTGATGAACGCCGAGTGTCCTGCGCCGTATAACTAAACCTACACTGCCTTGTCGGCCAAGGTTATTTAACTAAAAACTAAGGCTGATGTAACCCTGAGGGAAGATTCCAGAGGAGTTTAGGCCCTGTAAACTGCGTCATATATGACCCACCGGCGTGTGGAATGTGCTCTGGTGACAAGCAATCTAAGCCCCAGTCATGAATCAAATGGCATGATCGGTCGAGAGGGATTCGTAAGCCGTGGTGGAGGCAACCTCTCTAGTAGAAGAGAAAGTCCGATATAAAACCTGCGGCGACTGTTGCATCAAATGATGTTGACTTGCTCTTCTTTTTGATTCAATGTGGCCATTCAGAGAGTGGGATTGTCTCGGTGCAAAATATTTCTTTACTATAAAAAGCTTTAAGCACAGGCATCACTTGATATGTAATGGAATGCATATTTTACTATCAGTGTGTATCTCGATAAGAAAAAAGCTGGCTGTAGCCTAAAACGGAAAACAGCCAATAAATGAGGACTGATCCGGATATGGGCGTCAATGGAAATAAAGGTTCTGGAACAACTAAGGTCTGGACCGGCAGATATTCAGGGCACCACAGCCTGGACCTGGTCATCAACAGTTGGGCTGAATTGCCTTGACAGAACGAGTGTTTGCTATCCATCCTTGTAGAAAAGTGCCCAGTTGAGGGTGAAGTATTTAATGTTTTTTAGCCAATTTTTCAGTATTTGTCGTCAAAACAATACCGATCTCGAGAAAATCTGTTCCCCCTTTCGAAAGTTTTAGGCAGCCATAAAAACATACATACATACATTTAAACAATTTTCCCCCTTTTATATTATGCACTAGCCTGTGTGATGGACCTTTCCTAGGTGTTTGGAGGTGTGTGCTTAGCAAAAAAAATTTAAAATGTTTAAAAGGCAGGCTACCCTGACGCGAAGGTAGAAAAGGAAAGTGGAAGTTTGTGTAAGGATGTTGATTGAGCAAAAAAACAAAAGTAAAGCATAATTGAGAGCGAAAAACAATAAAAAGTTGTAGTAGGAAGGCAGGGTCGAACCCCTATCGAGAAGGAGGAAAGGAAAGTGAAAAAGAAAACGTGCGCTTCAAGCAGTATTCAAGGACGCACTTCAATATTCGTGATTAATTGAGTTTGAAAACAACTTTTGTTACAAATTAGACTTTAATTATGAACATAGTATATTTATAGGAAAGTCATTAAGTGGAAATATTGGTTCACTGTGTTTAAAAGCGAATTAGTTAATAAGCGTGCGTATGTACTAAAGCAGGCAGGCAAAACAATTGAATAATTTAAGAGATTTTTTGTACAAAAGGACTGTTTTCGTCTCAATCAGACTGGAAATAGAAATAACTGTCATTAAAAAAATATCGTTTATATTAGTTCCCCCGAAATTTCTTCAAAATGTGCATAAGTACGTTGTTTAGATATTATTTGAAATAGGCCGATTTGCGGAACCAATTTCGATGTTCTTTAATATATATATATATATATATATATATATATATACATACACATAATTGAGTGTATTCAAAACGGATCGCCAAAAAGCAAAAACAAATAAATAACAAATATCTCTCTCTCTCTCTATTTATATATATATATATATATATATATATATATATATATATATATATATACATATACTTAGATATACTTAGGTGTTATTCATAATATGTCGCACAAAAAATAAAACAAATCAATAATATCTAAGTATATATATATATATATATATATCTAAGTATATATATACTTATATATACATATATATATACATATGTATATATATATATATATATATATATCTAAGTATATATATACTTATATATACATATATATACATATGTATATATATATATATATCTAAGTATATATATACTTATATATACATATATATATATACATATGTATATATATATATATATATATATATCTAAGTATATATATACTTATATATACATATATATATATACATATGTATATATATATATATATATATATAAATATATATATATATAATAAGATATTATTTATGTTTTTAATATTTGGCAACACGTTTGGAATCTGAATGTTGATATTTACGTACATACCAGTTGGGAATAGGTTTCGCTTTTTTACTAATATTGTAATTCCAAATGGGGAGAGGAATGGATATTGTTTTTAACATATAATGGACATGTGTTTGTCCGTTTAAGACTCAGCAGAATATCCAAATAAAGTTAGATAAGAAATGAGAACCTCATGGTAAGAAGCTAAAACTTCTACTACAAGACAATCTCGTATCGCGACTAGTGTAGATGTTTTTATTTGTTTTTTTTTGTTTTTTGCGAAAAGTTTAGAATGAATATAATTTATTTCCACGTAAGTGCATTTTTCCCTACATGTGAGTTGAGAATACTATATCCTTTTTACCAATGCAGGGAGCGGCATGTACAGAGTTTTAAACAACATTATTATCCACTGACATATATATATATATAAATATATATATATATATACATGCATATATATCTCTCTCTCTCTATATATATATATATATACATGCATGTATATATATATACATGCATGTATATATATATATATACATGCATATATATATCTCTCTCTCTATATATATACATGCATGTATATATATATATACATGCATGTATATATATACATGCATATATATATATATATACATGCATATATATCTATGCATATATACATGCATATATATCTATGCATATATATACATGCACATATATCTATGCATATATATATATACATGCATATATATCTATGCATATATATACATGCATATATATCTATGCATATATATATATATACATGCATATATAGCTATGCATATATATCTATGCATATATATCTATGCATATATATCTATGCATATATATACATGACTATATATCTATATATTAATATATACATGCGTATATATCTACATATTAATATATACATGCATATATATCCATATATTAATATATACATGCATATATATATAGATGCATATATATATACATGCATATATATATATGTACATACATGCATATATATCTATATATACATGCATATATATCTATACATGCATATATATCTATATATACATATATATACACATCTATATCTATGTATATATACACACATATATAAATATATATACATATATATATATGCATATACAAATATATACACATCTATATACATATATAAATATATACCCATATATACATATATATACACATATATAAATATAAACACATATATACATATAGATATATACATATGTATATATACATATATAAATATAAACACATATATACATATACATATGTATATATATATACATATATAAATATATATATATACATATATAAATATAAACATATATATACATATACATATGTATATATGTATATACATATATAAATATATATATACATATATAAATATACACACATATATACATATACATATGTATATATATACATATATAAATATATATATATATATATATACAAACACATATATATGTGTATATATATACATACATATATATGTATACATATATACATACATATATATGTATACATATACATATATATACAAAATTCACATGCATATACGTATACATACATACACATACATATACGTATATATATACATATACACATACGTATATATACATGGATATATACATACATGCATACATATATATACACAGATACATATATACATACATATATATTTACATACATATATATATACATACACACCCATATATATACATACCTATATGTACACACACACACATATATATATACATACCTATATGTACACACACACACATATATATATACATACCTATATGTACACACACACACATATATATACATACCTATATGTACACACACACACATATATATATACATATACACACATATATACACACATATATACATATGTATATATACATATGTACATATACATATATACATGTGTATATATATACACATATATACATGTATATATATATATACACATATATACATGTGTATATATATACACATATATACATGTATATATATATATACACATATATACATGTGTATATATATACACATATATACATGTATATATATATACACATATATACATGTATATATATATACACATATATACATGTATATATATATACACATATATACATGTATATATACACATATATACATGTATATATACACATATATACATGTATATATACACATATATACATGTATATATACACATATATACATGTATATATACACATATATACATGTATATATACACATATATACATGTATATATACACATATATACATGCGTATATATACACATATATACATGCGTATATATACACATATATACATGCGTATATATACACATATATACATGCGTATATATACACATATATACATGTGTATATACACATATATACATGTGTATATATACACATATATACATGTGTATATATACACATATATACATGTGTATATATACACATATATACATGTGTATATATACACATATATACATGTGTATATATACACATATATACATGTGTATATATACACATATATACATGTGTATATATACACATATATACATGTGTATATATACACATATATACATGTGTATATATACACATATATACATGTGTATATATACACATATATACATATGTATATACACATATATACATATGTATATACACATATATACATATGTATATACACATATATACATATGTATATACACATATATACATATGTATATACACATATATACATATGTATATACACATATATACATATGTATATACACATATATACATATGTATATACACATATATACATATGTATATACATATGTATATACACATGTATATACATATGTATATACACATATATACATATGTATATACACATATATACATATGTATATACACATATACATATGTATATACACATATATACATATGTATATACACATATATACATATGTATATACACATATATACATATGTATATACACATATATACATAGATATATACATATGTATATATGCCCATATTCATATGTATATATACATATACATATGTATATACACATATATACATATGTATATACACATATATACATAGATATATACATATGTATATATGCCCATATTCATATGTATATATACATATACATATGTATATACACATATATATATACATATGTATATACACATATATATACATATGTATATACACATATATATATGCACATGTATATATGCCCATATTCATATGTATATATACATGTATACACATGTATATATACATATATATACACATGTATATATACATATATATACACATGTATATATACACATATACATATGTAAATATACACATATACATAGGTAAATATACACATATACATATGTTAATATACACATATACATATGTTAATATACACATATACATATGTTAATATACACATATACATTTGTTAATATACACATATACATATGTTAACATACACATATACATATGTTAACATACACATATACATATGTTTATATACACATATACGTATGTGTATATACACATATACATATGTTAATATACACATATACATATGTTAATATACACATATACATATGTTTATATACACATATACAGTTATGATCATATGTCTTGGCACGGTAAAATAAAAGTTAAATTTTGTCTAATAAATTCTAAAAAAGGGATTAAATTAAAGAACATAAAGTATATTATGTATTTTTAACTGGCCTTTCCGATGCAGCAATCGGACTTTAGAAAAAATAAATAACAAAGGAACAACAAACATAATTGCAAAAAAACCCTTGTTCAAAATTATTGGCACGATTTATTTAATAATAAATTGTATAGCCTTTGGCCTTGATTACCTTCCTCAGTCGCTTTTCATAGTTTACAACCAAGTTGATGCACTCTTCAGTAGTAATTTTAGCCCACTCTTCCTGACAATAATCCTCCAATTGAATAAGATTCGTAGGCTTCCTTTGCATTACCCTCAATTTTAATGTTCTCCATAAATTTTCAATTGGATTAAGGTCTGGGCTTTGTGATGGCCACTCCAAAACATTAATATGATTGTCCTCAAGCCATTTCTTAGTCAGTTTAGCCGAATGCTTTGGGTCATTATCTTGCATGAACCACCAACGACGACCAAGTGAGAGCTCTTTAGCAGAGTCTTTCAGGTTTTCATCCAATATTTTAACATAATCTTCCTTTTTTATGCTACCTGTGACCTTAACAAGTCGCCCTGGTCCAGAGGCAGCAAAGGATCCCCAAAACATTAAACTGCCTCCACCGTGATTCACTGTTGGTATGGTGTTCTTAGGCAGGAAAGCGTCGCCAGATTTTCTGTAAGTCTATTTTCGTTTCGTCAGTCCATAGAACACGTTTCCAGAATACACCATCTTTATCAATATGACGTTTTGCAAAGGCTAGCCTTGCTTTCAGGTGCATAGGCTTCAATAAGGGAGTCTTTCTCGGACGACATGCTTTTAAACC
>NC_136523.1:10596408-10623908 GCF_053919585.1 Euprymna scolopes | reverse complement strand
ATATATACATTTATATATAAATATATATACACATATATACATATATATACATATATATACATATATATACACACACATATATACACATATATATATACATATATATACACACATATATATACATATATACACACATATATATACATATATTAACATCTATATATACATCTATATATGCATATACATATATTTAAAAAAAATAGAAAAAACCGAATGAAATTATTAAAAAATCAACGTGTCGTCCTTGTTTCCGAGGACATCTTCAGGATAATTGAAATAAAAATGTGATGAAAGAAAAAGTCATAGATCGTGCGAAAAAAGACAGTTGTAAAAAATCCAACCCATGTCGGGAAAGGACGAATATGTGTGCGTGATTATATACGATGATTACATATACATATATATATATATATATATCCATATATATACATCTATATATACGTATATATACATATAAACATATATACATATATATACACATATATACAAATATATACATATATACACATATATACAAATATATACATATATACAAATATATACATATATATATACATATATATACACATATATACATATATATATACACATATATACATATATATATACACATATATACATATATATACACATGTACACATATATACACATATACATATATATACACATATAGACATATATACACATATAGACATATATACACATATAGACATATATATACACATGTATATATATGTATATATATACAGATATACACATATACATATATATACACATGTATATATACATATATATACATTTATATACATGATGATTGCAACGTCATGCCAGACGAGTGCCACTCCCTCAGACATTTAACTCCATGAGCCGAAAATATCTGAGGGAGTATCTATACAAATACGATGTTACAGAGTCTTAGCGTTGTACGACAGCTAAGTCTCTCTCTCTCGGTTCAAAATGTTGAGATCCAGCAACAAGCAATATCAAGATAGCCAACAACAAATAAAACTGCAGACCAGCTTAATGCGGGTACTTTTCTTATTTTTAACTCAGAGATTTGCTTCTCCTAGAAAGGTTGCCTTCACCACGGCTTACGGGAGCCGTCTCTACCCCAATACACATATACAAACATAAATATACACGGTGCTGGTTGGCCGTTGACGCAGGAAAAGAATTTATTCGCCTATGCACCGTTGACGTTGACCCAGAAAAGGAGTTCATTCGCCCTAGTGAAGGTCTTGTTTGTAATCCTTCAGGGAGACTAGCTTACCTCCTCACCAAACAAGTCTGGTGGGTGAACCAGTTTAGTCGCCGGTGACCCGACCATGAGACAGGTAATACTGGGTTACATGGTACCAGCAGCATATGACCTGACCTGACATATGTATATACATATATATATATATACACACATATATATACATACATATAAAAACATATGTATACATATATACATATTAAGTCTATAATATGTATATATATATATTATTTCTATAATATGTATATATATATTAATTCTATAATATATATATATATATCAATTTTATTATATATATATATATATATATTAATGTTATAATATATATATATATTAATTCTATAAAATGTATATATAAATATTCTCTAATATATATATATATTCATTCTATAATATATATTATAACATTAATATATATATATAATAAAATATATATATATATTAATGTTATAATATATATATATATATATATATATATATATATATTAATGTTATAATATATATATATATATCAATTTTATAATATATATATATATTAATGTTATAATATATATATATATATTAATTTTATAATATATATATATATATTAATTTTATAATATATATATATTAATGTTATAATATATATATATTAATGTTATATTTTATATATATATATATTAATGTTATATTCTATATATATATTATTTTATAATATATATATTTTATTTTATTATATATGTATATATTAATGTTATAATATATATATATATTATTTTATAATATATATATATTAATGTTATAATATATATATATATATATATATATTAATTTTATTATATATATATTAATTTTATTATATGTATATAATAATTTTATAATATATATATATAATAATTATATAATATATATATATATATCATGATTCTGTAATATATATATATATATATATTAATTCTATAATATATATATATATATATATATATTAATTCTATAATATATATATATATATATATTAATTCTGTAATATATATATATATATATATATTAATTCTAAAATATATATATATATATTAATTCTATAATATATATATATATATTAATTCTATAATATATATTAATTCTATAATATATATATATATATTAATTCTATAATATATATATATTAATTCTATAATATATATATATTAATTCTATAATATATATATATATATAAATTCTATAATATATATATATATAAATTCTATAATATATATATATATAAATTCTATAATATATATATTAATTCTATAATATATATATTAATTCTATAATATATATATTAATTCTATAATATATATATATTAATTCTATAATATATATATTAATTCTATAATATATATATTAGTTCTATAATATATATATTAATTCTATAATATATATATTAATTCTATAATATATATATTAATTCTATAATATATATATATATTGATTCTATAATATATATATATATTGATTCTATAATATATATATATATATTAATTCTATAATATATATATATATATATTAATTCTATAATATATATATATATTAATTCTATAATATATATATATATTAATTCTATAATATATATATATATTAATTCTATAATATATATATATATTAATTCTATAATATATATATATATTAATTCTATAATATATATATATATTAATTCTATAATATATATATATATTAATTCTATAATATATATATATATTAATTCTATAATATATATATATATTAATTCTATAATATATATATAATTATTCTATAATATATATATATATATTAATTCTATAATATATATATATATTAATTCTATAATATATATATATTAATTCTATAATATATATATATATATTTATTCTATAATATATATATATATATATTAATTCTATAATATATATATATATATTTATTCTATAATATATATATATATATATATATATATATTAATTCTATAATATATATATATATTAATTCTATAATATATATATATATATATATTAATTTTATAATATATATATATATATATATTAATTCTATAATATATATATATATATATTAATTCTATAATATATATATATATATTAATTCTATAATATATATATATTAATTCTATAATATATATATATTAATTCTATAATATATATATATATATATATATATATATATATATATTTATATTGTGCAGGCAGGCATGATCGAAGCCATACCTCTAATGAGGAAAAGAACTTGAGAAAAAAACGTGACTTTTTGCAGTTGCGTCCGTCGCCAAATCGGAAGTGGCGACGGCAATGTAAAAGAAAGGTTTACTTTCAGGCGGAAAAAGCGACCACTCTTTGTAGAAAAGTGGCTAGTTGAAGTGTGGGGAGAGATTAATGTGTCTAGCCAATTTGTCGATAATTGTCGTCCGAAGGGCGGAGCTTCAACACGGTAATTATCTCGTGGAAATTTATCCCCTTTGTCGAAAGTTTTAGACACAAATACAAACATACATGCATACGTATATATATTAAAACCGCAGGTGAGATTTATAGTACAGATAAAGTGCCAATCCCACGAACTATGAACATTTTTATTTTATTTTATTTAAAACTGTGTAAAAGTTAGGAAGTGTTCTTAAAGCGACATGCTGGGAGGCACTTTATTATGTGTGATTATTTTAGGTTTGAAGATACTTTTGTTATTAATATGACTTCGCTTATAAACATAAGATGTTTATAAGGAAAGCGAATAAGTTTGATAGTGTTCCAAAACACGCTGGAAAAACAAATGAATAATTTAATAGTTTTTTTGTTTAAAGAAGAGTATTTCGTTTGGAAATAGAAATGAATCTAATTAAGAAATATCGACTATATTGGGTCTAGTCACATTTTTAAAAGTATGATCAATTACGTTGTTTAAAAAATATGCGAAACAATAGAAATATATTAGTGGTCCGACTTCCAGAAGCTATTTTGATGTTAATGTTAATATAGATTGTATATTGAAGACTGTTTTACATGAGGCACACAAAATAGCAGAGAAAAGTTCGTTAGCAGTTGGACGAATATTTGTGAAGATTGCTATACAAGGAACCATATATTTAACTTTTCTCTAGAACTATCAAAAGAAATAAAAAGCATAGTTATCCATCTATGTTTTGTTTCCCATGGAAACACCTAGAAAAGTTTTTAAAGGTAGGTTGAGTGTTGGTCTATCAGGTCATATTTACCAAAAATGAATTCATTTCATCGTGTTATTTACTTTCCAGTTTAATCCTCCCGCTTCCGCAAGAAAACAGCGTCGTTTTACCAATAAAAAAATCTACCTAAACAACCTTTATGAATAATAACATGAAAACAGAAATTATTTCCCGGCTCCCAACACGAAAATAAAATTTATCGTGTTATTTGTGTTTTAAATTTAATCTTTTCCTCCCCAACACTAATAACATTTTAATTAAATGTATCGTCATTTTAAAGTTGTAAGTGTAATTCTCTCCCGTCCCAAAATTGTCATGTTTGCAACCCTTCCACCCCCTCCCCGCGCTCGCCAAACTTGAAATAATGCAACGGTGACATGCATCGTTGAACGCTAAGTAGCCAATTAGTGGGTGCTCAATTTACGTTAACTTTATATAGGAAAGTGAACCTCCATTCGAAAGTTATTTTTATTTATTTCTTTTTTTTGCAAATTTTATCTTTTCATATTTTTCATAAAGGCCTTTTAAACGTATGAGGTCAAAAAGAAATAGATCTTCATTTTTAGGGGTTAAACGACGCTTGGGCACGTCATAAAACTTATAGCTTTTAAACTAATGTGCTCCTAGGTTGTCAAAATTTTTAGACAAGGATTGACTATTCGTATTTTTACGTATTAATCAGACTACTATTGTCATCAATCAATACCTTGTGTATAAAACTAGTAAAGATGAGAACAGTAATTATAAAGAACACGAATGAAATAAATCATTTTCTTTTTTTTTCTGTTTAATACCCTGCTTAATCTTTCTTTGTGTCTCTTTCTCTCCCTCTCTTGGTAAAACAATGCACAGCGTATGATTTCAACTAGAGATTCGCTATGAGAAAATCCACCCATATATCACAAACAAACGTTGTTCACACGCGTTTTTTTTTTTTTTCAAATATATTCTGTAGTCGATGAGAATGTAATGCTCAGCAAATATGTCTGCTTACGAAAACCTTGGAAACTAACAAATTTAATAACCCGCCAACGGTGTGTTTCTTATATAAAGTTTACTTTCGGCTACCTCAAAACTCTTGCATATTTTATTTGGGCCTATAGTCCTGATATACTCGCCCATCAATTACCAAGCATCTCAACAACTTCCAGCGCAAAAACTGCTTCAAAAGTCAAAAAGATGCCAAATCGGCCTTCAGTGACTCCATCACTTCCAGAGCTTTGGATTGCTATGCTAATGGGACCAATAAATTTTTTTTCTTGTTGGCAAACAATGCGTCGATTCTAATAGTTGTTATTTCGATTAATAACTTTTTTGTGACAGGAATTATCATTTTTGGAAATTGAACGCAAAGAAAACATTTTTTGGACCAACTTAATATTGACCTTCGATGTGTTATTCAGAACTGTTTCCACTCAAATAAAATAGAAAAAAAGAATATCTATAACAACTTATTACATGAAAAGTCAATCTATTCAATATTTATTTAAAGATCCCCTGTGTTTCTGATTTTTTATGAACATATGTTCATCGACCGACCTTTGCGTAAATAAAACTGAAGATGAAAAGAAGAGAAAAAAATACGAATTATGCTTCTCTTAACTCGGTTTCATAAATCTGTCAAAATTCAAAGACTCAATCAAAACACAGTGCTTCCTATTTTTATTTCGCCCAAATCGATCAGAGCGATTTTTAAATTGCATTTTCCTGAGGATGGAAGTTATGGATTCATTATCTAGAAGTTAGTTTTGGAGATACTTGAAAAAGTGGAAAACATTTATTCAACGTGCTGTCAGGTATTGTGGTGGAGAAGGATTGAGCATTTTCTGTTAACAAATGCTGGATGTTGTTGTCGAAGTTTGTGACGGATTTCATACATTTATGGTTTTCTCTGCATTCAAAATACTATAATGGATGAGACCAGTCGCAGACACTATACGAGTCAGCATGACCTATTTGTCGTTCAACTCTTGCTCCAGAAAGTGTCGTGGATCTTCGTTGACCTGTAGCCACTGAGCTGGCTTTCCCTGTTTTTCGAGAAAGAACCCATTTTTCATCGCTCCTCACTACTCGGTCACGAATCGGGTCGTTCATGTTGCGTAAAAGAAGGGAATATCAATCTATATATATATATATATATATATATATATATATACACACACCCACACATATATAAAGTTATAAAATATATATGGCGATTAATCTACACTGAATATTTCGCGTTTCATGCACTCTATGACTCATCAGGCTTATGCGCATAAGCCTCATGAGTCCCAGAGTGAATGAAACGCGGAATATTCAGTGTAGATTTATCGCCATATATATTTTATAACTTACTAACTAGCTCTACCCACGTATTGAGCAATTTGTAAGTAAATACTTAAAGTTTACGCATACATTTATACTTTCGTATATTAATTTTATGTGTGTAAGTATATATATATATATATATATATATATATATATATATATATATATAAAAACAGCGTTTCAATTCATCAGGATCGAAGTTTTCAAGTTTTTGTATTTTCCACTATCTCTAGAGCTGTTGGCCATCATCGAATACGTTATGTCTAATTCAGACTAATTGCTCGAACAATTGTGTGTAGATTGTCTTCGACTGAAGACAATCTACGCACACAACGACTTGACTGATGTAAAAATTCGATAGTTTACCATTATGTTCATTATCCTCAAGACTTCCGTCGCCGCCACGAAATTTCTTAAACCACGATTGTACTGTACGTTCAATAGTGCTTACTAGGTCAAACGCTACGTTGATATCGAGTAATTTTTTCAGCATCTCTTCGGCCAGGTTTGAATTAAAACAAGGAAAATGTGTGAATTGACTTTATTTCGATTTTTATACAGCGTTCTGTAACGAAGACATAACTGTTTTAAAACGAATTTAATTGAAACGATTAGATAGAACGAACACGCCCTTTAAAATAAAGTTAAGTTCTTCTAACGAAACCTTATATTAAAATATTTGATTTGAAATCATAAATTAAAATTGCCGCAAGAATTTTCTTCTAAACTTAATATGTTCTCTATGTTAAAGACACTTATTTCAACCGTTATTCTAAAACAATTAAACAGCATACTGCGTATGAAAAGCGTGAGAAGAAACGTATGTTGGCGTCACTCAATTAAAGCATTTTGTCACTATGGTAACTCATCTAATATCCACTTGAACTCTCCTTCACGAGAAACATTTGAATATGATTTCATTTACTTTGCTTCCTTAGTTTTCTTTTTTTATTCATTATTCCTTTTTCCGTGAATACTTTATCGCTTTCCCTTCATCGCCGCAGTATTTCTACACATGTCCTCTCCTTTAGTCTCGCTTTATTATTTATTTATTTGTGCAAAAGGATAACCAAAAGGAAATCCGCATTATATGGATTATTAGAAATTTAATCTGTACATAGAGGAATACGATATTTACTACAACTACTACTACTACTACTACTACTACTACTCATGGCTGAGGAAATAATAGCATGCTATCTGCATGAAGTTTACAAAGTGCTCTGCCTGAAATTCCATCTAAATTCCCGAGTTCGAAAGATACACCTGAACATTTTTCGGAGGTTACATCGACCGATATGTTATGAAAACCACACTTAAGATGAGAAAAATAGTCCGATTAACCCAAATAATATGGATAACCCATCCTCATCGCAAAGATTAAGAAATTTTTAATTATATATATATATATATATATATATATATATATATATATATATATATATACACACACACACAATAGCTAAAGTACCCGTCGTTGACTGGGATCAAAAACAGCCTACAGAAAATGAACTCGGATTTATGAAAGTACTAGCGGGGAGTACCCGGCGCGAACGAACACGCCATAATTTTATTATACCATATTTCTTCAAACTGAAACATAATTATCAAAGTATACTTACGCAGATAGATATGAAAAGTTTTTATTAAAGTGTGTGCCTATTTCCATTCTACGAAGGCCAGGCGCGAACGCGGACCCCACAATTTTATTACACCATCCATATTAATGTTAAAACATATTTATCAAAGTATTATTATGTACCCCTATATCAAAAGCGCATGTAAACGTTTTTTTATTCATTTTTAATTTTTTTTATTTCCATACTTTGTGGACAAGGCGCGTACGTAGACCCCACAATTTTAATGAATCATCATTAGGACAGATCAAACATACCCATTCCGGTGTCTCGCTACTTCTTCTATCATTATATGTCATTAGTTTTCTATAATATCAACCATATAGGAGCCTATACGTGACCAGACACACACCCGCTTTAAATTATAGATATATATAGATGTTATCTGTGTTTATTTTTGCAATACGTTTTGAATGAATTCAATGATTTATGAAAGTGCACTTACACCTAAATGCGAGTGGGAAATAATTTTCACTTTAACCAATTTGGTACCCCCATATGGTGAGTGGCAAATATATTGTTTTTTTTTTTAATATAATTATCCACTGACACGTATTTACTCGTCTACGACTCATAACAGTGGCTGAATCTACTGACACTCACTAGATTCAGCCACTCATATGAGTCGTAGACGACGAAACACGTGTCAGTAGATACTTATATTTTTAAAACAATATATATATATATATATATATATATATATATATATATATATATATATATATAACTAGACAGGATGTAATAAAGAAGGGAGTTCCTACTATCATATTTCTGTTTTTTAAATGTTGAGTCGAAACCCGTAAATTTGAATTACCAAAAACTGAGAAGGCGAAATTTCCATATTACATGGACTCATGTGGATTGATATGTAGTGTGCCTCAGGGACATTAGATCATATTTACCCGCGATAAACATCACGATTAGCCGAGGGCTTTTTCATTGAAAATTCTGTAACGAAGTCTGATGAGAAACCGCGTTTGCTCATGAGATATATATTTCCTAATACGACGACGATTGAAAATAGAGATATCCGTTTAATGGGTCTAAGAGAAATACAAGAAAACTTAATGGAGTGAAATAATCGTAATACAGAGAAGGCATATTACTTTTTACAAGAATATGTAAGGTATCCCTACTAATTCTATCGAAAAAATACGAGGCATGTCAACGTAATCAAACATTCCTGCTTCCCAACTGACTACAACTTGGATGTATTCATGTCCAACGTTAACAAATTCCTAATGAACCGCCTCCTTAAGTAAACACTTCATCAAATCTCCACACTAACGTACTGCACTTGCAATAACCTTATACCTGAGTGGCTTCCGGGCCTTGATATAGTGGTGACCACCGTGTAAAAAAAAAATAACTTCTGTTTCGCAGTCAGTTTTGCAACTTAATATTTCCATATTATTTTGGAGAACTGTTCTCATCTTGAGTCTAATCAATAAAAATAATGTCGATCGAGGTAACCTCCGATCTCATTCAGGACTATTTCATCTACCTCGGGCACTTTTCTGTTCAACTCTAAATTTTTGATGGAATTCGTTCTGTAACCCATATATATATATATATATATATATATATATATATATATATATATATATATATATATATATATGCATACGTCTTAAATGATTTTAAAGAATATTTTTCGCCTGCCCAGCAATGAACATCGTATCCATAACATCCAGAAGTGTACAATTTACAATTATTAATTAAGGTGCAATCAATGATGGCACTGCAAAAATTGAAAATTATTTCTGTTCATCGATGCATAATATTGCAACTTATTATTACATAAAAATATATGTATTTGAACGACTAATAAGGAGAAACTTGGATGCCTACTGAAGAGAAACGTGCATTCTTACTAGAGACAAATAATTCGTTGGTTGGTTGCTTGCTTGCTTGTTTGTTTGTTTTACAGCATATCAAGCCTTGTCAGTGTAATGCCGAATCTAGAGATTTTGAAGAACAATTTTTAAATAGAGTATATATATATATATATATACACACATATATATATATATATATATATATATATATGTATTTTTTTTGTTTTTTTAAGTCGGTCTCTATTTAACCCATAGTTGGGACCCTAACAGGAACTACCAGTTCGGGTAAGAGTGGACCTGGGAGCAATGCCAATTAAAGAGTGTCTCCACACACCCCAAAGCCAGCAAGCTGGAGTCTCACCATCGGATATATTTTAAGGGCATATCCAGGACCAGAAATAATCGGAGTCTTACTATATGAGAGACCCTTGAATGCCTTTTTGACACTATCCTCGAGTGTGTAAGGTCTCTTCATCATCAGATAAACATATCTCGGGTCGAACAAAAACTTATTGATCAGAATAAGCACCATCTGGATTAACGAAATGTTGCGAACGCTAGCAAGTGTATTTATGACAGTAACGCGAGAATCATGTGTTCTGCTGTCGCTGAAGGCGTTTTTAATATCGCTAATTTTTCTGAAGAATGCTCACGTAGAAAGTTGTCCAGACGCTGCAGAAAGAGATAGTCGGTAGGTGAGAGGTCTGGAGAGTATGGCAGATAAGGCAAGCCTCATTTGTTCAAATCCTGCAGGGTCAGTTTACTAACATGTGGTCGAGTATTGTTGTGGAGGACAATTGAGTCTATCTGTTGACTAATGATGAGTGCTGTTATCGAAGATTCTGGTGTATTCTATCCATTCGTTGAGAGGACTTATTCGCCGAAATGGTTTCGCATGCATTCAAAAATATTGCAATGGAGTAGAGAGGTCGCAGACCACTTAATTATCAGCATGATTTTCTGGTGTATCTCTGGCTTTGGAAGTGTCGTTGAACGTCGTCGACACCTAACGTAAAAACTGAGCGTCGTAAACACACACTTTTCATCGTAAGTGACAATCAAATTAAGAAACAGGTTGTTCTTGTTGCGTAAAAAAGGGAAGCTGTCACTTCAAAATCGCGTTTATTTTTGTTGTCGTTAAAGTCGTAATGCAGCTATTCATAGTTTTTTTTTTTAAATCTTTCCAATCACTCTCAAGTCGTTGGAAATAGTCGTATACGTTACGTCTAGCACCAAAAGAAATTCTCGAAAAGTTGTGCATGGATTTTCTTGGACTAAGGTTCTTTACTGATCATTGTCAATATCCGATGGCCGACCACTACGATCACCATCTTCAAAACTCTCGTCGTTTAATTTCTTAAACTCCGATTGTGTTTTGCGTTCTAGTAATGGTTCCCGGCTAAAACGTTTCGTTGATATCCCACACCTTCTGGACTATGTATATATTGTATATACTTTCTTGCTTTCAATATATCTGTTCTGTTTTACTTTTGTGTTGCAGTTATGTTTCCATGTGTTCAGTCGGGCTTAAACAATATATGGATTTCCTGATTTAATTGAGGTCCCATCGCGGTGCACTGGGAGCTTCTGATGCTTAATTAAAAAAACAAAAAAATATGTCCGATCTTAGAACATACTGTGTATTTTATATGTCGGGTCCTTCGGCCTGAGTTGTAATGATATTTCTCAAATGCATTTGTGATGTATGGCTGTATAATGTGTTAATTTTGGTCCAAATCGCTTATTCCTTCTTTCATTAGATTATTTCGATCATTGATAATCTATGCTTAACTAATACATTTCGAGACAAAACCTACTTAATAAAACCGCCAAGCAAATAAAGTACGTAAGAATATAATTTCCCACGGATCGGCTGCTCCGTTTTCCTATCATTACGGAACGAATGCACATATACAAAATTACTTATATATATATATATATATATATATATATATGTATATATATATATATATATATATATATATAAAGCCGAACGTCTGTGTGTGTGTATGGTCACGAATAGGGTCCTATATGGTTGACTATTATTAAAAAACTGATTGCATATAACGATAGAAGATATATCGAGGATCAGGAACGGGTATGTTTTATTTGGCAGAACGGTGGCTTATAAAAATTGTTGGGTCTGCGTTCGCACCTGGCCCCCAAAGTATGGAAAAAACGTTTACAATGGTTTTTGATATAGATGTACATAAGAATACTTTGATAAGTATGTTTCAACTTAAATAGGGATGATGTAATAAAATTGTGGGGCTTGCGTTCGCGCCTGTACTCCATGGAAATATGGCACGAACTTTAACAAAGATTTTCATATCTATTTGCGTAAGTATACTTCGATAATTATTTTTCAGTTTGAAGAAATATGGTATAATAAAATTATTGGGTTCTCGTTCGCACCTGACCTCCATAGAATGTAAATATGTCACACAATTTAACAAGCGTTTTTAAAAGGGGAGAGGGCCCACAATAACATCTTACCTTTAATCTTAATTCACGTTAGCTTTAATTTATTTTTTTTGAGTTGAATCATATTGTGTCGAATGAATTCACCTCATAAATTCACGTTCTTATTATGTGAAAGCCCAAAAAAAAGTCGCAACTTTAGACACATCTCGACACAAATTTTGCATAACTGTTTTTCTCATCCTCAACTTGCACGTGGCACTCTTTCGAAAATAGATAAATAGTAAAAAATAAGAACATTACTAGTTATTGTGTAAAAAGAAGGAAAAAATCCTGCTCACGTGATTACGTTTCTACTTACAAACATTTACATAACCTTTTATTTTTTATTTATATATCTCTAAGATTTTTTGTCAGTGTACTAGAAGGAATGCAGTTAATTACAACCCTTTCTGCGTGTTATTTACATTACAATAATACAACCCTGAATCCGACGGCGCAGTACTACACCGTTCAATACTGTACAACTGAAACGAAGCTGTTCTGCTTGAAAAGGACACCATTTTCTTCTTATTCATATTTATACCGTTGCTTTACTTAAAAAAACTAAAGTAATTACGCGTTTACTGTTTAAATATTCCATTTTGCTGTTTCGGATTATTTTCCTAGAGTAAGTAAAGTCTCATTATTTTTCTAAACTGGTTTTCTTTCTTTTTTTTTCGATATTTCGTCGATATTATTTTGTAAGAGTGTTTAGCAGAAAAGCCAACAAACGACTACCCGAAAAAATAAATATACAAGAAATAAATATTACCATATTCAATAAAAGTTCAGTTCATGTTTTTTTTGTTTTGAAATAGTTTTTAATGCTCTTTACTTTAAATAATTTAAGCGAAGCGAAATTAAAACGAAATTTGAGGCGATAACTACTAAATGAATTTTTAAATAAACTACACATCCCATAATCGAATATTCCTCGAGCACAAAATAACGGAAAACATAAAACATATGTTTATAAATATTCCTTACGTTGACGGAACTCTCTTAAATTGTTAACACAGAATGCTCAGGTGCCCCTCCTACAAATTGAAAACGGGGCTCTTCATTTTAAAGTCGCTGTCATTTTGATTTTTTTAAACCGGTTCGTGAATTTAAAAAAAATGATTACAAACTACTAAAAAATGCAAACCAATGAAGTTTTCTACCATAAAAGTAAATTTTATTGACTATGGTAACATTTATTTCTTGTATATTTATATTATTATATATATAACATTTTCTCTTTGTAAGGAAACATCATGTTCTTGGTCACTCTTGGCTGCGAATGGAAACAAAGTTGTTATTAAATAAAATATTTTCGCGAATATCATCTTTACTTTCATCATATTTTGTTAGGGTAAAATTTTTATAGTATCAAAACCTATCTCTTTACAACCCCCTCCTTTTCATAACCTATCATATTTTCATCAATCACAGTTCATTTTATGTAAGCTGTTTTTGAACCCTATCAACGACGGGTACTTCTACTAGTATATATATATATATAATATAAAATATAAAATATATTTTAGTCATCGACATACAGACCTGTTTCGTTGTATCACAACTCATCTGTGCCGCTAGACTAACACCTCTCCCAAGACGAGGATCGAACCTAGAACCGTCGTGATGACAGTCGGCAGTCCTATCCCCTTGACTACGGAATCGGTGGCCGAAATTAACCTGTCCGAACGATTATTTAAATAAACATTCGTCCGCTACTCGTAGAGGGCTCAAACGTTTGTTTGTAAACAAATCGCGAGCTTCGCATTATTTCAGCTAAATTAAGTAGCGAGTAAGATAATTTACGAGAGTGCTCTACCAAAGAGGGGAGCTTTATAAAATATATTTTAGTCATCGACATACAGACCTGTTTCGTTGTATCACAACTCATCAGTGCCGCTAGACTAACACCTCTCCCAAGCCGAGGATCGAACCTAGAACCGTCGTGATGACAGTCGGCAGTCCTATCCCCTTGACTACGGAATCGGTGGCCGAAATTAACCTGTCCGAACGATTATTTAAATAAACATTCGTCCGCTACTCGTAGAGGGCTCAAACGTTTGTTTGTAAACAAATCGCGAGCTTCGCATTATTTCAGCTAAATTAAGTAGCGAGTAAGATAATTTACGAGAGTGCTCTACCAAAGAGGGGAGCTTTATAAAATATATTTTAGTCATCGACATACAGACCTGTTTCGTTGTATCACAACTCATCAGTGCCGCTAGACTAACACCTCTCCCAAGACGAGGATCGAACCTAGAACCGTCGTGATGACAGTCGGCAGTCCTATCCCCTTGACTACGGAATCGGTGGCCGAAATTAACCTGTCCGAACGATTATTTAAATAAACATTCGTCCGCTACTCGTAGAGGGCTCAAACGTTTGTTTGTAAACAAATCGCGAGCTTCGCATTATTTCAGCTAAATTAAGTAGCGAGTAAGATAATTTACGAGAGTGCTCTACCAAAGAGGGGAGCTTTATAAAATATATTTTAGTCATCGACATACAGACCTGTTTCGTTGTATCACAACTCATCAGTGCCGCTAGACTAACACCTCTCCCAAGCCGAGGATCGAACCTAGAACCGTCGTGATGACAGTCGGCAGTCCTATCCCCTTGACTACGGAATCGGTGGCCGAAATTAACCTGTCCGAACGATTATTTAAATAAACATTCGTCCGCTACTCGTAGAGGGCTCAAACGTTTGTTTGTAAACAAATCGCGAGCTTCGCATTATTTCAGCTAAATTAAGTAGCGAGTAAGATAATTTACGAGAGTGCTCTACCAAAGAGGGGAGCTTTATAAAATATATTTTAGTCATCGACATACAGACCTATACAGAGATATATATATATATATAAACATATCTTTATACATATCTATGTAAACATATATATGCATATATATAAACATATATACACATATCTATATACATATCAATGTAAATATATATATATATATATATATATATATATATATATACGTATTATTTGTTTGTATAGTTCGTATATTTAATCAGTGTTTTCGAGATTTTTCAGTTGCATACAACACGTGAGACATGTTTATTCTCTAGACAGTATGGTCTTAATTACAAACGCATAAGCTTTGCGGAATTTTACAATTTTACATCCAATAAAATTAGTGCAACATATATTGTGAGAACTTGATAAACAAATGCACACCAATATATTTCACTTGATGGAATTCAATGTAAATTCAATTATTTCTCAGTCCTTAATTTTAAAATGTAACCATTAGGGGTATGCTGTACTTATATGTTTAATAATGTAAAATGTCTTAGACAAACTAGAATGGAGAAAAATAAAACAACTAGTAATTTATAAAAAAAAAAGGAGCAAGCGTAAAGCAACAATGTAAATATAAAAAAAATGAAACGATACAGAAAGGATTTTGTTCTAAAAGTATAGGGGAACGTATATTCAAATTAATTAGATAAGAGACTGCTTTCTCACACTATTAATGTAACGCGGAGAGAAACCGTGTGTGTGTGTGTGTTTATATTGAATTATTGTTCACATTTACGGGGCACTACCCGTTTTGAGGGGTTTATAAAAAAAGGCAGAGCGTAATTTTTATATCTTCTTTGTATTTCTTGACGTATCCTCGAGTTGTGTGTGTCCAGACGCATATAAACAGACGAGTTTCATTTCTCTGGACAATCGGAACCTTACTCAATGTCACGTTCGAAGCCACGCCCATTTTCTCTGCACACCTTAAAAAGGAGGGTGAGAATTTTTCTATCGACATCTATTCTACTTCTCCCTGCTTTCACGAGAAGAATATCGTCTTCTCGGAATCACGACAGACTCTAAACGGTAGACTGTCGAACTGAAAACTAATTATCAACTGACCAGAAAATACATGTGAGTTCCTATTTATTTTCAAGCTATATCTGTTACCTTATCTGCACTCAAAACGCATTGACTTTGCTCCTGACTTTTGCTTACATGCAGAGCGCGCGTTGAGAGTGGACGTCTATGGGTTTGAAACTTGTCAATTAAACCCCTTTGACCTCTGTGCAGAAAACTCAGAACACAAGCCAGTTGCGTTAAACTCGTACTGCGTTAACCGAGTTTTTGGTACACAACATTTAACAAAAAGTATAACTACTGTCGTCAAATAAACAAGCTTTAAAATCGTATATGGAAGTAAAATATGGCACGTATTATTTGTGAGGGAAATTATATGATAATATATACGAGCCTAGAGAGGGTTACTAGGCTAAAACAAAACAAGTCCTGGAAACGGCAAAATGTTCGTTTGCTGGGGAGTTTTTTTTTTACATGGTGGTCACCACTTATCAAGGTCTAGGAGCAACTAAGGGATAAGGGTTATTGTGTGTACAGCAATCAGTGGGGTAGTATCTTAGTAATAGTTAGTATTGGAGCTTTGACAATGTGTCATTACTTAAGAGGGCGGTTCATCAGGAATTTGTTTATGTTGGACTTGATGATATCCAAGTTGAAGTCGGAGGGGGGAGGGGGAGCAGGCAAGCGCCAGAGAGTTCCACAGGCGTGCAGTTCTAAGAAATAAGCTTTGTTCATGGAATCTCCGTTTTGATTTAAGCACAGATAAAGAGTGGGGAAAATTATTGACTGATTTCAGCTAGTCGGGTGTTTTTCGTGAAAGATTGGAGAAGGGGGACCAGAGAATGGAGCTCAGACGAGCACTTGCCATGGGAATAACGATAAAAACGAGACAGGCTCGCAACGTCTCTTCTGTTGGAGAGAGGTTGCAGGAAAGAGAAAAGGGCCATCCCCCACCAAGCCACGAAGTCTATTTTGTACTCTGTCAAGGCAGGATAGGCTGTTTTCAGCAGCCCCTGCCAAGATGTAGCAGCAGTACTCCATCCTTGAACGTACTTGGCTTTTATATAGATAGAGAATTGCATAATTAGTGAGAGCGTTAATTGGTTGAGGAAAATCAGCTTTCCGACTAATTCTAACCCATCCGTTTGCCGCCGAGGAGTTACCTGAGTGTTACTGAGACTTTGCTGCTCCACCGGTGTTACAAATGAATGTTTGCTGGGGAGACTTATTTACTACGATTGACCTCATCCCCCGCTGGGTTTTAACAAACGTTAATCAAAAAACAATAGCACAACTCTCAATGGTATGCGCCTTATCTGCTTGTTAGTGTCTTGTTTAGCTCACCGTTTTTTGCGTCGATTTGGTCTTGATTTCTGTCTGTGATATCTACTTGGGTTGCAAAAAATTACTCGCAACACAGGTTTGTACAAGAAAAAACAACTCATTATTTATGTTATAATAATATACATTATACATTACTAAAATAATAGCAAGCCTTCTTTTTGCAAGCTAATCTTACTTAACTGAATCTTTGCGCGGGAGGAAGGGGATGCCCCCCCCTTACTTTTCGTCTCCTTACGGAGACACAAAAATTTGCGAGTTCATAGCACGCTGGTTAAACTTGAAAGAGAAAGAGTGCTGTAAGAAAGTGATTATGAGAAAATATATTACCCAACTCTTACGTGGCAGGCATCATCACTCAGCAAGGTTATCTATGTTACAACGCTAAAACTGGTACTCAAACAGATAGCCTCACACTTATACGAGAATAATAAGGTTCGTTTTAATAATAAACGCTTGAAAAGTTAAAAAAAAATACTAAGAATAGTATGGTACCACTAAGAGGAGCGACTTTTTCGCTTTAGAATTTAGTTTCTATATTGTCATAACTCATACATTTTTCTGAAGTCTCGGTGTTGTTTATGATGCAGGCCATGACATGGTTTGTTTGTTGGGATCCCCCATCGTCAATATTTACAACTGAAAGAACACACTTAACGTGCATAAAGGGATTATCTCAGTAAGCATGTATATGCAATTTGAAAACCTTCTGCGTTAATTTGGCAGAAATAATAGGAACTATATGTTTTATAACGCTCCCCGGTAAATACGTGTGTAATGTTTGTTTTCAAGAACAGACATTAAGTTCTGATATACTAAGAAAGATTTACGAATGAAGATTCCAACTGGATGGTATGTCCACGTTGAAATAATGTATCATAATTCTGAGATAAGTAGAAAGGAAGAATTTCCAGGGAATAGTTTTAAATAACATCCGGTAGAAATCGAAAATAAGTATTTTATTGTGTCTGTAGTATTGGTCTTCATTACAATAGAACCTTTATCTTCTAGCAGATTTGGTGACGCAACAGAAAAAATTGCAAAGGAGTAAGTCTTCCTTATATTTGCGATCGAATCCACAGGTTAGACTATAATAATCATGATTCGTAAAAACATTGACATTCGCAAAAAAAAACTCGTGGTAAAATAAGTTGTAAGTAACACTTCTCTGTAAATGTTGGCAATACTTAAAATACAATACAATGGTTGAATGTTTCTAGTTATAGCTAGCTAAACGAGGGCAAGACACCCCTAGAAATTCTTCCGTTCACAATTTAATACATGTTCCCACTTTCGACCTAATACATCTTAAGAAAGTTGGAAGAGACATCAACCCATCACGAGAAAAGAACGCAAGAATAGTTATACAAATAATTGTGATAGTATGTATTTTTATAACGTTTCAGCAGATAATAAAATTCAACCTTAATCGGGTGGATATGCTTGATAATGTTCATGTTAATTTCTTAAACTCATATTGTATTTGTTAATGAAACATGTATTTAAATAACTAAATAAATTGTTCTTATTACGTCAGTCATGACTCCGATAAAGCATTACACAAAAATGTTTATATATATATATATATATATATATATATATAACTTATTTCCCTCCCTCGCCTGGTGTTGGCCTTAATAAGATTAAAAATCAAGACATTTCATGCAAATATAATATGCACAAACTCCAGCACAATATCCGAGGTGCGTTATAGGCCTATTAACTCTCCACTTCCTCGATAATCATAGAACCCTATATTCTTTCTGCTGAAACTTCACTGCCAAATTCGGTTAAGATCAATGGAAGTGGTAAAATATTTTCTCTATAATAAATTCCTCCTGCTCCCGCCACAACTTAAAACCGTTGCGGGATCGTCCACAAGGGGCACTTACGAAGGCACACCGGTTTAGGTTTTCTTTACTCTGTAGTTGCTTAAAAAATTGGAATTACGTTCTTTGCTTTCTACTGGGTAAAACGCACCATGTACTTAACCGGATCAAAGGATTATTTATGCTATTTGTTTTCGCTTTATTTCGGTTTGTAGTTGATTTAAAAAACTGAAATTTTAACGTTCATTTTCGTTCAATGCTTCTACTGGGTGAAACGCACCATGGACTTAACCGGGTCGGAGGGTTATTTATGCCATTTTTTCGCTTTTGCTGTGTTTTTGTTTTTCTGAACACGTCCATTCATTTTTTTTTTCCTTATTTATGTCTTTTGTTTTTTTCTCGATTTCCATTTAAAATAAGTTATGCGTTTGTTCGCGTTTTTTTGTTTTGGTTTTGCTTATTTTCAAACGAAGTTTAACATCGTTTTTTTTTCATATTTAACCAGTGTGATTACTTCGCTTATTCTTTACTTCTCCCCCCCCTAAAACACACACGCATCTTCACACAACCGGGTACGCCGGGTACCCACTCTAGTTTTTTTAAAATAAATATCGCATACAGTACCTATTCGAAAAAAAAGAAGCTGATTACATTTTAAAACTGACCAGGTTGTAATAATAATAATAATAATCATATATACATATATATATATATATATATATATATATATATATATATATATATATACAGGGTGCGGCATAAATAACGCCCTTTTATATCTTATTATATTTATGTATATTTTCTTTAACTAATGCTTAAACATTTATTTTTTTCAGGTATTTTTTAAACCATGAGATTAACAATTGAACAGAGAGTAAAAACAATACAATTGTATTATCAAAATAATAATAATGGTGCTAAAACTGCAAGATTGTTATCAGATGAATATGACATCCCAAGAGTGCAAAGCCGAAATATCAAAAGCTTGATTAAAAAATTTGAATCCACAGGAAGTGTAAGGGATGCTCAAAGATCCGGAAGGCCAGTTGTTGCAACGAGCTTAGAAACGTCCAATGAACTACAAGAATCGTTGCTGCATACTCCTCAAAAATCCAGTAGACGTCTTTCTACAGAGTTAGCAAGCAGTGATAGGAGTGTTCGCAGAATATTGAAGAAGCTAAAGATGAGACCTTACATTCCACGTGTTCTTCTAAGTTTGCATGATGGAGATAAAGATAGACGATTACAATTTTGTGAAATCTTTTTGAATAAAGTTAATGAAGATATAACTTTCCTTGAAAAGATATGGTGGTCAGATGAAGCAACGTTTAAGTTAAATGGGCATATCAATCGCCATAATTGTGTGTATTGGAGTAATGAGAATCCTCATATAATCTTGGAAAAGGATGTTAATTCGCCAGGAGTAACAGTTTGGGCTGCTATTTCTTGTATGGGATTAATAGGGCCAATACTCTTCGAGGGTACTGTGAATCAAAATAATTATTTGTATATGCTTCAAACGGAATTTTGGCCAAGAGTTGAAAATCAGACTGCTATTTTTTTTCAACAGGATGGGGGTCCACCACATTATGGGTTAAGAGTTAGGAAATGGTTAAATGAAAATTTTGAAGATAGGTGGATAGGACGAAGGGGACCAATTGAATGGCCATCACGATTTCCAGACTTAACGCCACCAGATTTTTTTTGTGGGGAATATTGAAAGATAAAGTTTACAATCTTAAGGCGAAAACAATTCAGGAATTAAAAAATGCAATTTCAGATAAACTTCATGAAATTACCATTGAAGAGTGTAAAAAAGTTTGTAAAAGTGTCGCTGGTAGAGTTCAAAATTGTATGGAACATGATGGAGAACATTTTGAACATCTGAGTTAAATTGTAAAGTTAATAAAGTTGGTATCCTTTTATTCATTAAATTTATTTTGATTTTATTTTTATTGACTAATTTTGTTCCCAAAAATCGTTTTTTTAGTTCAGAAGATCATTACTGTAAAGATCACCAATGTGGATATTGAATTAGATATTTAATAAATTTGAGATATACCTTTTACTTTTATTTATCTTTAAATTGCATTCATATTATAAAGAAAACAAGGATATTAAGAAAGGGCGTTATTTATGCCGCACCCTGTATTTACGTATATGCTAGTAGAACAACAGATAAAACGGTGGATTGTCTATCTGTTTTGCATCACAGTCTGGGTAAATGGTACGTTCAATAACGGTGGGAAAGTGGTTAACGACAGGGGCATAACATCTGAGTATGCTAAGTATAGATAGAGTTACAGTTCGAACGTTAACAACATTAACTTGGTCACTCCGGTAATCCCTACATTTTTTCTTCTAGACATAATTCTTATTAAACTGTATTGAGGAAACAAATGCTGGTTAAGTTATTAACGACCATGACTGACATCCTGGGCGTTCCTAGTTTAGGGGTCCTGGATATGCCTCAAGTCATATCCGATGGTGAGTCTCCAGCTTGCGGGTTTGGGGAGGTGCGGATCCACCCTTTAATTGCTATTGCTCTCAGGTTCACTCTGACCCCGACTGGTATTACCTGTTAGGGTCCCAACTATGGTTTAAATAGAAACCGACTTGTAAATAAATATATATATATATATATATATATATATATATATATATATATATATATATATATATTATATTACATATATTCTATTAAAAAATATTCAAAATTACTGGATCTGGCATTTATTAACCTGAAAAAGGTTTATATGCCGTAAAACAGACAAAACAACCAACCTAGTTTGAATTCAGTTCGATTAGCATGAGCACTTTCACTTTAGTTGTAAGCAACCTTAAGTAAGTACTCTGCGTACGGGAATTTTATCATAACGTCCAATGAAGGTTAGCCCATTGCACAACAAGAAGGAAAAAAACCGAAAGAATACTACGGTTAACATTTTTTTTTTATTAAATGGAAAGGTAAATAGGGAAAGAAAGATATAGTCAGTTTTATGTTCATCAATAACAGTCTCTGTCAACTTAGTCCCTCTGGCGGTTCTCAAAGAACTCCATTAACAATAATGTAAGGGATAGTAGGGGTAAGACTATAGTTGGAGTCAGGACTTACTGCGTGTCAAAGAACTTTAATCTTTTTAAATTACCTCCCTTGCGCCAATAACTTCAATGTTCTCATTCGAGAAAATTTCAATCCTCTTAGTTCTGTAATCCAAGAAAATAATCCTAATCTTCTGTGCTGTAATGTATTTCTATAGAAGATTTCTTGGTTCCTTTTGACGTGAATTCTAACGCCTCACTGGAGTATGTATTCTTTTTTTTTTTACAAGACCAATTTTAGGCCTTCAAATAATTATTTCTTCCTCGGTAAAGAGGTCGTTGTAATTTCGTTTACAACTGATTTTTTTAACAGTCTTTTCTGACTAATTCTGTGTCGTCTTCCTTGACGAATCCCGATTGAAGGAAAGGAGACTACGCCACTGGTTTCTCTTGTTTAAAACTTTGTAACACAATTAAATCCGAGCCTACCTTCAACTATTTATAGTCTGAAATATAAGTAGAATAAAATAAATAGACCTGGTGTTACTTCGCATGCATAGAAAATATAAAATGCTGTTATCACATCGTCTCCAAGTCAAGTACCGCCACGGAGAAAGCAAAGTAAAGCAAAATGTATGTGGATGAATGTTAGGAGCAAGTTATAAAGCCTGTTTAATGGTCATGTTTATGGTTTGTTTAGAGAACTGTAGTCATCCTAATTTAAATCCTAACGTTGTAATCTTGCTTCACTGTTGTACACATACATTTATAGACACACAACCACTGATGCCACTTATGAAGATGGTATATACCAAGTTACCATGACAGAGTTTTACAAATACATTAAAACGCATGAATATGGCGAGTTGATAAAGTATATTAAAATACTTACACCAAATATTTTGTGCAAACATGTACACACGGCACATTGATGGGAAGCTAGAAATAAATAAAAAAACTTTTATGACACAAAAAAAGGGTTGGTTGTTGTATTTGTTTTACGGCATATCAACCACTTTCGGGTTATTTAATACTGAATCCAAAGATTTTGAAGAACAATCCTTTTAATAGAGTATATTTCTTGTTTCCACGTCGGTTTCTATATTTAACCCATGGTTGGGACCCAAACAGGTACTACCACTCCGGTTCAGAGTGGACCTGGGAGCAATAGTAATTAAAGGATGGCTCCACACTCCGCAAAGCCAACAAGTTGGGGCCTCACCACTAGATATAGTTTAAGGCCATATCCAGGACCCCCATTGAGGGACTTTTACCCTCTGCAGGGGGGGGGCAGTCGGCGTATTCTACTGCCCCACCGGCAGGCCCCAAAAAAGAGGAAAAGAGTCCGTTAGAATTACTAGACATTTTGCTAATGGCGTTACAAACAAAATACTCGCTAAAAATTTGTTATGAGCCAGCAGGAAAGTAGTAAGGATTAAGTAAACATCAGATTGCCTTCGACAACTCCTATAGCTGGATTAAGCGGTATACAACCATTTAATCTATATCTTGCCTTTCAGAAAGTATGACGTATATTTTGAATATCCTAAATAATGCTTTATGGCATGTCTGTAAGTTTATAATATATATATATATATACATATATATATATATATATATATGCTGAAAATATTGATAAGTTATAATAAAATTTGTGATGATGATAAAGTCTCAAGTTAAAAAAAAAAAAAAAACTCGATTGTATCAGGCTGGCACTACACAGAATTTGCCAAAACTTCGCTGTTAATCTAATAACACGTCAGCCATCTGAGACTAATTAGTTTTATTAGATTTGGATGAACAACAACGGATGTGTTGGCCATGATGAAACAATCTGATACGTCTGGAAACGTCTTCAAAAATAAGTTAATGTTATCAATTTGCGAATTATGTTGAGATATGTGATTGAAAAATGGAGGCATACGCAAATTCTTGAATCTATCTACCATTCGATCGATCGATCTATATCTCTAATACGTACATTATATATATATATATATATATATATATATATATATATATATATATATATATATATATTATATTATATATATATGGTTACTCAGAGATTGAGAAAGGGGCAGAGCAGTAAGTGATCTATTATAGAATATGTCAATATTTCAACGTTAGTTGTACATATTCTTATAATGCCAATTGTTTATGTTTATTGCTTGGACATACTTACCGTCACTTTGTCTGTAAATTTTGGGCAGCCCTCAGGTTTATTAATTTTGTAAACTCTGTACGAATCTGAAAACTGCATTAATTGTAATTTTCGTACTGAAAAGAACGTACGTTCAAGGTGCATAAGAATGAATACATTTTTGTATTTGTTAATTCATGGAAAACAAGTCATGGACAAAATCATTGTCTTTATTTTCGGATTTTCACTTTTCATCATGCAATGAGGATAAGAATATAAAGAAAAAATATCCTCAATGTATATTTATAAAGTTTTTCTTTATTAAAATCCCCTGTTAAATTTTCACGGATTACTATATATTGTAATTTATGGCCTTTTATTTTTATGATCAACCTAGCAGAGCTACCCGGAGTTGCTCGGAGCCGTATAAACAATGAGAAAATTAAAGTCGATTTTAAACATATTTATTATTCTAAGGATACATTAACTTTTCATCTCTATCTATCATTTTCTATTTCGAGCAAAATAATACTTTACTTACAATAGGACGGGTATTACCCATGTATAAAATAATTGTATCCTCCCTATGATAGGTAATTCACAGCATGTATATAAAATAATTTTACTTTCGCTGGGACAGGTAATATACAGCACATATTTAAAATGCGTTTACCTACCCTCGGGCGGGTTATTTAGCTGCATATATGAAACAGTTTAACATACTCTCGACTGGTATTGTACAACATATATGACATTTCTTTTCCCACCAAGGCTACGATAATTTTAAGAAAATTAAAATCATTTTTAGAAGATAGATCATAAGGATTTTCAAATTAATACATAAATACATTGTCTTGGTTAATGATTCTACAACCCCTGCTTCACTATAAATTTCAACATTACTGGATTTATTTCCTTCTGCACCATCGGCACTATAATTGTAAGAAAAATTGTTTTTTTTTTTTTAATTTTTTTAGAAGATGTCTAAGCAGGATTTTCAAATTAATGCATAAATACATTGACATAATAAAATGAATAGGCACCCCTTGCTTCATTATCAAATTCCACATTACTGTATTTGATTTTTCCTCATCATCGACTCCATTTTTTGCATGTTTTACAAACAAATACACGAATATATTCAGAAGCTTCGTGATTAAAAAAACCCTTGCTTCACTTCAAAATTACTGTGTTCTTTCCCTCCCGACTACCGACACCATCATTTTAAGTGAAATGATATCATTTCTTGACCATACCACAGCAGGTCTTCCAAATAATTACATAAATGTATTGATACGGATGATAATAAGGCTACTTTTACTTGACCACAATTTTCAATAATAATGTAGTTCCCCTCACCACCACCGACAACATAAGAAATACGGTGTAATGGTCGGAATATGATTCAACAGTTATTCCATATATTTTGAAATATGATATTGTGGGAGATTGCATTGTGACCCCAAATCGACATTACTCCATCCATTCCCACCTCAAAAGTGAAGCTTTAGTAATCCCTAGAGAACTATAGTGCGCGTTTAAAAGTAACATAATCATGCTTATTTCTACGCCCCTCTACCGTCATACCCAAAAGGTATCATTAAAAATTCAGAAAAATATTGATCATCCCGTACAGAAATGGCCTGGATCACCTCCACACAAGACCAACAATAAATACAAAATAAAATAAAGTAATTTTAAAATCGTATACTGTTGCAGCCATTTCCGGAGCTGACTTTATATCCACTTCACAAAAATACTATTAATATAGATATACAAAAAAAAAGTATTTTTTTTTTTACCTCGAATACTGTTTTCCATTGAATACGGTTTCAGACATTTACAGGACTGATTTTCTATTCACACAACAGTCTTTAATCCTGAGTAACGCTGAATTTCTTGCTTGTATATATTTTGACGCATCTCATTTAATTCCTGGTGACACTGGGTCTTCCGCCAACGCACCTGATAATATCCCGAGCGACGGCATCGCTTCTGCTAGTATATATTTCCACACATATCATTCAATCTTGGGCGACACCGAGTCTTCTGCTAGTATGTATTTCCACAAATCTAAATCAATCCCGGTGGACTCCAGGCTTTTTGCTAGTATATATTCCCACAAATCTCATTTAATCTCAAGCGACGCAAAGCCTTCTGCTCGTATATATTTCTACACATCTCATTCAATCCCGGTTGGGCGACGCCGGGTGCTCTGCTGGTATATATTTCTACACTTTTCATTCAATCCCAGGGTATGCCGGACTTTTGCTAGTATATATTTCCACAAATCTCATAATTCTGGGTGACGCCGGGTCTCCGCTAGTATATATATTCATACATCTAATTTAATCCATAAATATTAATAAGTAATACATTAACGCTAGTCGCCCAAATAACATTACATTTAGTTAACACTATGTAGTCGCTGGCATATTTATGACCGAGTAATAAACAATAAACAATGGCAGGTGCTCGTCTGAACTCCAATCTCTGGTACCCCGTCGCCAGTCTTTCACGAAAAACACCCGTCTAGCCGAATCCACTGTGAAAAATTTCCCCCACTCTATATCTGTGCCTAAATCAAAACGCGGATTCCATGAACAAAGCTTCTTTCTTAGA